>NW_004955405.1:29593539-29767049 GCF_000276665.1 Chinchilla lanigera | reverse complement strand
GTCCATCCGCTAAGCCAGGGTGGAGGACACAGGCTGACCCTGCACAAAGGGAGGCTGTCAAGGGCTTCGTCAGCTTTATTTTATTTTATTTTATTTTTGGTTTTTTGGTTTTTCTCCGGTACCGGGAACCGAACTCACGACCTTGCGCTTGCCAGGCAGGCGCTTTTGCCGCTGAGCTAAATCCCCAGCCCCTTCGAAATGCTTTCTTAACATTTTAATTTTAAAGGAAGGAAGTCTGATTTGTTTAAATAGCTGACCTGTGATTAGAAGTGTTCTGTGATCATATTTTGATTTACATAAGTGAAATTCAATTAAAATACAATTTTGAAACAGTTTTAGTGCTAGAACCAAATAAACCCATGACCCGATAGACTGAGCTGAATGACATAAAATCTAATCACGTTAACCTCATTTGTTTGGTTTCTATGAATATTGGTGAAGAGGAATGGAAATTTCAGTTTGGAATCAGTGACGAAAATGTGCTTTTCCTTCCCTAAGTCCTGCATGCCCGAGGGGAGCATCTGGCCTTCCTTTATTGAATTAACTCCAAATACTCCCAGCTAATTTGATGGCTAAATGTCTTAGTTGAAGACTTCCAATTTTAGTTCAGCAATTCAGAGGCCTTGTATTGTTCTTTAGTGGGTTAATAGAGAGACTGAAGGATGTAATAAAGAGGTAAGGAAATGCCAGCTTTATCTCTAGGGCATCCGGAAATCCCAAGCCATGTGTTTCTTCCTCTGCTTTGGTGGAAAAAAAAAGAATCTCAACCTGTGTTGCTTCAGATTGATCTTAACAGGCATTTGTGCCCCCTCAAGTTATACAGCTATTAAGGAGTCAGTTTTATTAGGGTATAATAAAATACATTTCCCTGTCTCCTTTCCTAAAGAAGCAGTATTATCTATGTTCCTAATATTCTAAATTCAATAATTAACTCAAATTTGTTTCACATTACTTTTGTAATAGGTTTTCTTCGTGCTTTTTCTTTTCTCAGCATTCCGAAATAAAAGAAAAGGAAGCAGGAATGAAGAAACATGAAGAAAACGAGGCTAAATTTACCATGCAGATCACGGCGCTGAATGAAAATTTAGGCACTGTCAAGAAGGAGTGGCAGTCTAGTCAGCGGAGAGTTAGTGAGCTTGAGAAGCAAACGGATGACTTACGGGGTGAAATCGCAGTCTTGGAGGCCACGGTTCAGAATAACCAGGATGAAAGGAGAGCCCTTCTGGAAAGGTGATCGGTGTCTAGTAAAGTCAGTTATTTCTACTGGGAGGAAGGAAATTTGTCCCATGCCACATTTTTAAAAGAGAAAAATGTATAATTTCAGCATATATTTAAGTAGCCATCTAAAATTTAACCCTTAAAATAACCCACGGAAATTAATGTATATTTAAAATGACTAATGTAGTCCATTACCTGTTTTGCAGAGAGTTTTTGTGATTTTTTTAAAAAATGAATTGTCTCTTCGCTATTTATTCCAGATGTCTTAAAGGAGAAGGTGAAATAGAAAAGCTTCAGACCAAAGTACTAGAGTTGCAAAGAAAGCTGGATAATACAACCGCAGCAGTGCAAGAGCTGGGCAGGGAAAACCAGTCCCTACAGGTCAGTGCCCAGGTGACTTGAGGCAGTTTCTTAGTCTAAAATTGACCTGTTAGTGAAAACATATCTTCATCTTTTAAGAAAAACCTTCAGGGGTAGCGGTGTAGTTAAAGAGCCATTGCCCAGCATCTGCACGGTCCTGCATTACAGCGCTGCAGAACAAAAACAGTGAAAGTAAAATAAAACCAACAGAACCTCAGTTTGTTTCAGAGCCACAGAGATCAGTTTGAGAGCCACGTCATTCATGAAATGTCTGTGCAGGGAAAGAAGTACAAAACTCAAGAATACAGGGGATGGATAAGTCAGTATGTGTTAAAGAAGAAGCCATCTGTGTGTTCAGAATCCAGGAAGAACTGACTTTAGAGTTCGAATGGAGGGGAAATCACCAAAGGCTGGAAATTGCTAACACCTCTTACGAATTAAATCTTACTTAGTTTTATTTTGTCGTTCAGAGTTATAAGTGCTGCTATTTTTTACAAATGGAAATAGAACAAAATACACTATTTCTTTTTTTAAATTTTTATTCAGTGTTGCATATAGGCAAAATTTTATAAATATGTGGCCCCTTAGTGGATATAATCCATCATTCTTTAAAATGTATAATTTGTTGAAACTTTTTTAACAGATCAAACATACACAGGCGCTGAATAGAAAGTGGGCTGAGGACAACGAAGTGCAAAACTGCATGGCCTGCGGGAAAGGCTTCTCAGTCACCGTGAGGCGGGTAAATGGTTTTGTTCCTAAGTTGCATTTCTGATTTCATTTCTCAATCACGATTCTTTAACTGGCAAAACAGTTCTACATTTGACAGATTTTTAAAAATTTTTCTACTTATAGGTAAAGTTTACTTTTCAGCTACATGCAAGAATTAAATTTCATGTAGTCTGGTTTCTAGTTCGCATGTGTGTTAAACGCTCTCATTTCTTTTCTACTTTTCCTACTCTGGGACAGTTGTTTTCTGGACCGGTGCATAGGTATTAAACTCATGTGTTTTAATCAACTTTAGGGTCTTTGGAAGGAAAAAAAGCAGAAAGTGTTTAAGAAATGTATTTTAAATAATGCTGTTACTTAAAAATTCCAGTTGAAGGCATCCTTGAGACCTTTCGTAAATTGGAGTAGTTTCACATTTGCTAGGGGTGCTTTCACACTTTAAAGTGCCTCCTTGGGTTCTTGAGAATTTCATGATAAGAGCCACATAAAATGTTTAGCATGGTGTTTGATAACTGGGAGCATTTGAATTGAATACACCAAAAGGTTAGTTTATATGTTGAAATATGTCACTAAAGAATAGAGGAAACTGGAAAGTTAATGTACCTGTACACTGTTAGTTTACAGGGTGGTTTGTGATATTCATGTAATTTTATGATGCTTTTGGTACAAGTTTTTTTTTGGTCTTTTCGAGACAGGGTCTCACTATGCAGTTCAGGCTGGCCTTAAACTTACTTTGTGGCCCAGGCTGGTCTTGAACATGCAATGATCCTTCTGCCTCAGCCTCCCCAGTGCTGGGATTACAGGTGTGCACCACCACGCCCGGCTTGGTACAGTTTTTCAGCTTAAAATTGTTTGGTTTTTGTCACCTACAGCATCATTGCCGACAGTGTGGAAACATCTTCTGTGCTGAGTGCTCAGCCAAGAATGCCTTAACGCCTTCCTCCAAGAAGCCCGTCCGCGTGTGCGATGCGTGTTTCAATGACCTGCAGGGATGACGGGTCGGCGCAGCGTCACAGCTGCATCACACTACGGGAGATTTTTAATACGTGCGTTTAGTAGAGGTCGTGGACTGTTTGGTTTGGACTCTGGCAATTCTAGACCAAATTAGAGTTCATATATTTTGGAATGTGATCAGTATCAAGTAAAAGTCTTCTATTTTTGTGAGACTTGGATTCATCTTCATTATCTTTTTCCATGTAACCCCTGGGATAGCTTTCATGCCAACTTTAGACTTAGTCAATGAAATGTAAATAAACTTTGGACAGAAAATAGCAATGTATTTTTTTAAATATAATTTCATGGTTCACAAATGATGACTATAATTCCCTAGCTTACTTGTCTCTCCCAGATTACATGCACACAAACGCGCATGGGTGATGTCATCACTTGCTTTTGTTGCACAGTGACATTAATTGTATTACATATTCTCTCCGTGGGATCACCCACAGGACTGTAACACGTTTTCTCTTCCGTATAGGTCTGTAGTTCAGTTACATTGTTTTGTTACAGATTTACTACTTGGGTATTCTAAATACAGTGTATGTTAAAATATATATTAATAATGAATTCAAACAAGACTTTTGTTTTAACAGTATTGATTAAATTCTCTAGTAGGTTTTATAAAACCCTCTATAAAATCAATTTGCTTACTTTGTGGTAATCCTGGGTTATGTTTCAGAGATTAGGGTTGATTTTTCTTTTTCTTTGTGCCTTTTTTATCTCAATTTTAAACTTCCACATATTGTCCATTAAAAAATCCTATGAAACCCCTTACCCTCTCAGGTGGAGGATGAAGAATAGAAACTGTATAGTGGTCCTGTTCTTCCTTTCTTGTTAGTGGTAAGTCTGAGATTAGCCTTCAGATTATAACCTTAACCTCTATCTTTGTCCAGCACCTCCAGGAATCTGAATTTGCTTTTTTAAAGGATCTGCCTCTTGTCCTTGACTTGGTTCGACCTTTGAGCAGTGAAGCATAGCTCAGCTTCACTGTAATTGTTTTTATAAATTTGCACCTTAAAGATAGTAACTTATATTGCTATAGTCTTATCTGTGAAAACAAAATATAAAATGGTAAGGAAAGATGAAATATTCTACTTTATATTTTATTTTTACCTAATAGCATTTTAGAAAACTGTTAAAATTGACTTACTCTTAAAATGGTTCTAGGTTGGAGTTCCATATTAACTGGAAATGTTATCTGCAAAAATAATGCTTGACATTACCTTTAAGTAACAGCTAGAGAATAGAGTATCACTTCAGAGAGATGTACTTAGGAACGCTGATATTACAATAAACACTGAAACAGAATTGCCAAGCACCTTAAGGATAATTAAGAATTAACCTATTTGTATGGTGAACAATGAAATTGAATTTTAATGTTTCGTCTTTTTAATTTGAAAAACTGGAAAACATCTGAAAGCAGAATTCACTAATTTTAATTTATTATCTTTCTAGAGAAGAAATGTTAAAGAAATACATTCATTCAGTGCAGCCATTTAACAATAGTAGAGAAGGGTGAGCGTTAATGTTTCATTTACAGTAATTTATAATACTTGCTTTCAAATGCCACACTGAAATGAAATTATCACACTTACATAATATCTAGAACATAGATAAACGGGAAGATTGCCACATACTCGTTTATGTTAAAAGTAAGCCCTGTTGTCAGTAGCTGTTAAGGACATTGATTAAGTCCGTGGACTTGGATAAACATATATCCTTGAGCATAAGTAATAAATAAGTGCAATCGCTATTAAAATAATACTTGGATAATATAAACTGAGCTATTCATGGAATTTTCTATCCCCATAAGTCCTTTCAAATAGTATTAATTGATACTTTTACATTCAAGTAACTTACTGAACTTAGAAAAACACAGTCACAGCACCATTTTTTGGTTTGTTTGAAGGTAAGAGAGCTTTAGGAGAGTTCTGGGCAGGAATGTTGTTTTGCTTCATCTCCTCGTGGGATGCATTGTAGTCTGCTCCCCCCCCAACCCCCGCACACGTTCACAAAAACATTGTGAAGACAACAGATAAAACCACGATTGAACTGTTCGTCTCATTTTTGTCTAATCTCATTTCATAGCTCCCAAGTAACCTACCTACCACTGGCTACTATATGGATAAAATAAATGAAACCAGTTTTGCTTGTAGCTTCCCAATTGAATGTGTTTTGAAAGTAAACCTTAGTGTTGTTTTCCCCTATAATTAAACAGTCCTCTTCTGAGTTCTTATTGGCTCTACATTTCAGGTGTTTGCTGGTACTATTATTATCTTGTCGGAGAGACAGAGCTGGCAGCTCTTAGTTCTGGTGCAAAACATTGGCATCAAGTCTTAGTAAATTGCAAACCTCGGCATGGAAGTGTGAGTTAAAAATCAAATCTTGCCACTTAGTGTACAATAAAGTACTTTTGAACAGAAAGAAGACAATGCTGCTGGCATAGGATGTGTTTCTTTTGAAGAAAAAAAAGAAGGAAACAAACACAAAACCTCAGTGCAGTGTACAAATAACATTTTGTTCAACTACCTCTTAAAAGTGGAATTAGCTACTTTAATAGTTTCCTTATAGAAATGTTAAATAGTAACTGCCAAATTTTGTTATTTTCCCATCTCTTTAAAAAGTGTTTATGATTATTTTATATAGTTTTGAGATCTTTAAAGTCACTTTTTTTTAACCTTACATTTGCATAAACATTTAGCTTTTAAGTGGAAAGCAAATTATGATCATATATTTTGATATTCATGACCTGTTTGACTATAGCAGTTTTTTTTTAAATGCACTTTGGCTATAAAATCGTGGATGATTTGATCCATGAGATTTAAATGCGCCATCAATTTACTATTCCTAGACATGAGCTTGATGAATGATATTCTGTAATTATAATGTGCCACACATTACCATGTCTTAATTGCCCTTTGCCTGAATTTTAATGATCAATTTGTTATTGTTGCAGATGTGAATATTGTGCATACACTGACTAAATTTATGTGAAATTGTATAAAGTGGAATTGGAGATCACTAAGTCCTTTCTGTGTAGAAGTACTGAGCTTACTGTAACATGATGCAGTCGTTTGTATGGGGTTCTGTACTGCCTTGAGCTGGGTCATGTGCTCATAGCAACTGTGTATACTTTTGCATGGATATTTTTTCATTTCATTTTTGGGTTCATTATTTGTATTGTGTTTACTATTTGTGATCATGTAGTTGTGCCTTACTTTGTGAGAGTTTAGCTCAGTAAATACTGTAATTTCTAATCTCAATGATTAGAAGGTTATTGATTATAAATATAACTGATAAATTACCTGACAGCATTTAAATCTGTATAAAGAACAATGGAAGGATCCTTGTTGAATTGTTTCTTTTGTTTTTTAATATGTTAAAGATGATATTAAAACATTTCTTTCTAGTAGATGTGTTCTGTGGCTGAATTATTTTGTCTGCTTGTAAAAGAGGACAAGATCTTAACCATTTTCTGTGAGTTAATTTACAGAATGTTAGGACTTTGCACTTGTATATAAAGTGATTGTGTTTTAATGTTCTTTAGGATGCTGATTATTCATGATCTCAAGAGAAATTATTACTACCATTTTGCTTGAGACTTTCTTTTTTCACTGTACTGAATATTGTGGAGAAATTATCAAAACTAAAAAGAGTATAAAAATATAAAAGTAGTCCCTCTTTTCAGTGTGTACGTAAGTTTAATCCCCATGTGACCACTTGATACTTTTGAAAGCCCAATGTACCATTGTTTTAAAATTTTTCCCCCTGGGCAGTAGAGTGCCAGAATTTTTTCTCCCTATTTCATTTTAATGTCTTTCCTCCTGAAAAGTTGAATGTGCATATCAAACATGTAGTAAACATATTTTATATCAGATACACTGTTTTGTGAGCCTTACTGTATTCTAGTTTATGACATATTTTGCAGCTGTTTTACATCCTTTAGGTTAAATTTTTGTTTCTTTAATAAGATGTAAGAGTGAACACTGGTCCTTTATATACATAAATATGTGATTTCTAGACTCTTGGGACTAAAGGAATCTTGAGAAATCACCTAGTGCTAGTCCACTGCCTTCCCAGGTTGATTTGTGTCTCAAAGACCCTGCAAGATGATTGTTAAATTTTTTTTCCTGAAAATACTTACTTTAACCAGAAGTTCTTTATAAATCTCTTGCAGACATCTCTGTGCCTTCTCCTGGACGTAGCTGCCTTTAGTTCCATCCAGATGCTATCTATAGGCGCTCACTTGATTCTCTTCTTTTGTGCCTCCCTCCCCTGCCACGTACCCTTAGCTGTGAACAATGGTTGCTGCTTTCCACATTCCCCTTTTATTTTACTGACCCCTAACAATTACCTGCCTCCAGTGTCAGGAGACTGACTCCATTCTAGTAGTGCTTGACCCTCGTCCCTTCCCGCTGCCCTTATCCATAGGCCTTGTTTGCATGGTGAGGTTTGTGCCCACTTGTGAAAACTTACTGTGCATCTCACTTCCCCAAACTTCATCCTCTCTATCCAGTTCTTCACCTTAAAGAAATCAGTTAAAGTTTTAGTTATCTTGCAGCCAAATTTGGTAAATTTATTACTGAGGAAATTGTAGAAGAACCATGATGGAAATTGATATTTGTGGGTTCCCACTGAATAAACTTGGACCCGAAGAACTGCTTCCTTAGTTGCAGTGATAATACTTCAGGTAGCACACACACACCCAAACCAGAAAGTGTGTTTGCACTTGCGCACAAACACCAGAAAAAATGTGTTTTGACAAATACCATCATTCTTCAAAAGTTGAATTTAAGAGAAAGATACTACTCCTATGAAAAGCTCCCATGTAAAACTTAACTGGTGAACCTGGAAAAAAATTTTTTTCTTAAACAATGGAATTTAGTCTGAGGTTTGCATATTCCAAATTAGATCATTATAAATATATCTAAGATATATAAACTGTTGAAGATAGGAATTCTGAAGTTGCTATTGAAATGAAGACCTTATTTATTGTTTAATATATTAAAAGAGCCACAGACTTTGTATATCAAAAGTTATCATGTTTGAGGTAGGACTATAAAGCAGTAAGATTGACAAGCAGTTTAGAAAAATTGGCTTCATTATTTTATAGATACAGAGTCAACTGCTAGAATTCATACTGGACACAAGCACTGCCCAATCTTTCTTATACTCCCAATTTTTCAGTCATTCACCATTTACAGATTATAATAGCACCGTTCTTCACCTGCACTGCATACAAGCCTGACTGAAGCATTAGAAGACAGTCTGGATATCAGTATATATTTGTAAAGAAATCCTCAGAGTTCAAATTTGTTGCTGTCATTATTCCTTTATACTAAGGACTTCGCTAGCTCAAATTTTCAAATTCTGGAATGTCTTTAAAAAGCACATTTCCTTTTAGTTCATGAGATAAGTGTTAACAAAGATTTACATGAAATGCATTAAGCCCAAACCTCTAAAAAATGTATGCCACTGAAGTCCCTAAATTTCAGAAGATTCTGCAGGTAATGTGAATACAGATATTTTCTTGGTTTCTTGATTCTTGGTGAAGCAAGAGATTGCCGCTGTTATTTGTGCTATCCATGCTTTCTGTTAGAAAAGAAAAACACGTAAATAGAATGTTAAATGGATAATTTCATATTTGAATTAATATTTTCCCTTATATTTATTGACTTGCTCTTTAAAACTGAACAGTAGCATTTGCATATGTTTCTCATTTCTCTGTCTCGTGTTGTCTTAATGTAAGTACCTCTAGTCCGAAAGGAAAATGGAAATGGATTAAATGTGAGTAGTGTGTAAGTTGGCTAAACAGTCATGGGTAATCAGGGACCGTAGGAGTTGATAATGACTAATCAGAAAAATGAGTACTGACAAGAAGTTTGAAAGTTGAATTTCTTGAATCCCATTAAGAGACAGAAATTCTTAACCAGTGGTATAATTTGAAAAGCAGATTCTGAGGGAGATGACCCGGGAAATTGAGTTCTTGAGAATAACAGAATAATGCATTTATTGTCTGGCCATATTGTTGCTGTGATGGGAGACTACAAGGGGAAGGACAGAAATAGAAACTTCTAAATAGAGAAACCAGAGTCCAGCAGCTGCTCTTTCAGCCCCATAGCTGTGAAAACAATGGCGTACTTTCAGAACTTGAGGGGCGGACTTGGCATGGCTCACAATTGCACTGCCTGATACCACTCATGCGGATGGCACGTTATTTCCATTCTGGAAAATGAGTGGATTATCTTAAAAGCAGATCACGCAATGCAAAGCAATTCTTTCCCTCCTTCCTACAGAAACTGCAGAACTCAAAGGTAGCTCTTGCCTTTCTGCAACAGGAAAAAGCAGGACAGGCTATGTCAGCTCTGCAAATGTGAGGAAATTGGCATCCTGGAGGGTTCTGCACATGGTATGGACGAGGGGACCCCTCACTACGGACCAGTTGCTCTGCACCCTCACGTGGGTCAGGACAGTCCATAAAATCTTGCAGTACGTATGCCGTTATGTAGAGGCTTGGAATTTTTCCTCATATAAGTAAACTGAAGAATCAAAGAGCTACAACATTAAGATACATACTTTGACATTTTCCGTCTGGGCTTGTAATAAGAATGCTGCTATACACTGTCGGTATCTGTTTTCATGTTGCAGAAGAAAAGCATGTCTCAGTCCAAAGACTAGAAAAAGATATTACAAAGAGAAAAAGCCAAATGATTTAATATGAAATCCAAACAATGTTTTAGTACAAGAACCTGGGGTCTTGTGTTGTATTTTGGCTTCTGTTTATAATGAGGGTGGGAGATTTATGTAGATTACCAAGGATATAGTTCTAAGTCCAAGGCCAGGACTCCACTGCTGTGTCCAAACAAAGCCCACTTCAGTACAAAACCCCTTTTCCTCAGATAATGACTTCTGGGAGCTGATGAAATGCAATTTAAGCGATGGAAAATGGGCTGCACACAGAACAAGCTAGGCATGAGGGGGTAATTTTGTGCATGTGCCTGAAAAGGTAATTAAAATGAAAATACGGAAAAAGGTGCTTGCTTTTGTCCACTACTTATTGTAAATGTTTATTTTTGTATTTAAATAGAAGTTACAGCAAAAGAAGCCTTATACTCAAAGTGTAAAATTTCAAAACCACCTGAATATGCCAAGAAAAGATAGAAAACTGATTGAGAGAAAATGCGTTCTCCACCAAATTATGTGGAATGTGTAACAAAACACAACAAAGAGAAATGCATCGTTTCTGTATTGCAAAGGAAACGAGTGTGCTCTTTTGGTTTCTGGCTGATCTCAGAAATGACAGGAGTACTGGGGAGCAGATTCCTGTTTTTTTTTTAACATAGGAATTCTGAAATTGAAGTGTCCACCTTGATTTATTAATACAGCAGAAGGAATAAAATTCTGCAACTTATAGTCTTTCTGGAGTTCTTAATGTTCAGAATCAAACGGACAAACCAAAAAACCAAGCCAGATCTGTCTCCCAGTCCTATCAGATATGTTAGGGAAGAGAAAGGGCAAATGCCTTTTATTCCTGATGCTGCTTCAGAGTCACTGCTTTGTTGGTTTGTGAATTTTACTCTGGCTGATCTGAGGCAGGTCAAGCTTCATTTCGGAATCAAAGTGAACACAACACTTTTATTTTCGTAACTGCCAGAACTATTTCAGTACCACAGATTATACTCATAAGACTTTAAATCTCATAATTCTTAAATTCTGGTACAACAGATTAGTCAGTGTCAAATCAGAAAACACTCCAGTTTCCCTGGGATAGAAGACTAAAGCTATTAAAATGACTTTCTGGAAAAAGAGATCTGCCTGGGTTTCACTTCCTGAGTTTTTTCTGTTATAAACCTCCTGTGGCACACGAGGCTTTAAAGATCATGTTGTTCTTGGCTGGTGTTTGGAATCCATTTTCCTCGGACATCGAAGCCAGAGTTTGCCTTGGCACCCCTTGTTTGGATTATCATACGGGTTTAAGGGGCTTCATAAACAAATGGCATGGCATGCTGCGTGCTCAGGTCTGTAAAGTATAATCAGATGATACAAGTGGGAATGACTTTTTTTCCCTGACTTTCTAATGTAGTTACTAACAGAATTTTTAAGGCTCTTACTAGGTATTGGGCTCTACATTCTGGTTTTTTCTTTCTCTGTTTTGTGTCCTTTAAACCACATAGCAATCATATGACATAGGTCACCGAATTCCTACTTAGGAGAACTAGGAACCAGATGGGATTTGTACGGGATTTGGCTATGTCTGGAGTCAGGGCTCTGTCGTTCCAGGGCCGGGCCTCTCTGTGTCCCCTCCTTCTCCTTGCCACTCTGTAGCTGTCCTGCCTCAGGCACTTCACACAGACGGCCAACATTAGACCCAGGGAACAAGAAACGCATTTTTAAAAAAGGAACAAGACGTGCTAGTTACCAATCAGAAAAAAAGTGCAAGAGTACTGTTTTGGAAAGATATTTTCATTGATTTTTTTAGAAAAGAAACAGATGGGAAGCAAAGGTCCCCCAAAGTAATCCAGTGATGTCAGATTTTCCATAAAGTGCAGTTCTTGGGCTGACAGGGCTGTGCCTAAACCCACCCCTCAGCCGAGCTGTCTGCCTTTTCCGAATGGGGTTAGGGCATCTTCTTCCACTCATGATGCCAGAATCTTCATAGCTGCTGTAGTGGGATAGCGCACCCCTAGCACAGAGTGTCTGCTATAATACTTCCCTCACGAAAAAGTAGACAAATCACAACATGGAAGTGCTTCCAGGCCTTCACCCACAGAGCCCGTCCTTTCTGACACTACTCTGCCATCTGCCTAGCAGGGAGCTAGCTCACACTGGAAGCAGGTGCACAGGCTAGGAAAAACTCATTTTAATCTTGATTCTAAAACTTTGCAGACCTTGACCCATGCTACGTTTGGATGTCGAATGTCTTCCAAAGACCCAGATAGTAAAGGTTTGGTCCCCAGGTGGTGAGAGGTGGAGCCTGGTGGAACTATTTAGGTTGTAGGGGGTGTGCCTTCAAAAGGGATTATGTTTCCATCTCTCTCTCTCTCTCTCTCTCTCTCTCCCCTCTCTCTCTCCAGTGAGGTGAGCAGTTTTGCTTCTACCCTGTGCTCCTACCATGATGTTTCTTCTAGCCACAGCCTTAAAACAACTGGGCCAGCCCACTCTAAACTGCATGCTCCAAAACTGTGAGCCAAAACATACCTTTCTTTTCATAAGTCAAGTACCTCAGGGCTTTTGTTACAGTGACGCAAAGCTTACCAATACAGTCTTTTTAGACTGCAATTGATCCCGGCCAAATCAGACACAAAAGACTTTACAGCCCACCTGCCTGTGTCAACCTTCAGCAAATCTTACTGAAAGTAGAGAGAACAGAGGCTGTGTCTCTGAGCACAGGCTTTCCTTAGTGGAGCCCCTCTGCATTAGGGGAGACAGGCTGCATACATCACAAGCTAATATAGGGAAAACATTTCAGTATATTGGGTCTACAACTTAACTATATAGGTGTTTACTATTCATTTGTGTATTCATTTATTCATTAGTTAAGCTGCTCTAATAAGTGTGGGTCCATCTGTGCTAGGCACAGAAGCTTAGGCTGGGCCTCTGGGAATTGAGGGGATGCTATTTCTTGCCCCTTTAGGGAGACAGGAAAGCAGCTGCCCCCTGCCACTGGCCTGACCTGAGCTGGTATAGAAATCTCTACGTGAGGCACAGTGGCCATCTGCTTCCTCCTGAACTCTATACACCGCCAGCACCCCAAAGCTTGAGGGGACAAAATGGCTTTCAGGTCTCTCAGAGTCCTAGGGCTTTCCTGACTGAAGACTTACTGTATCTTTCATGATTCTGGGAGCTCCTAAGGGTAAGGAGTGTTTCTTATTCCATCTTTGTATTTCCAAGAGCTGCTGAGTGCCTGGCTTTTGGGTGACACTCAGGGAATGCTTGAACTAAAATTTAGAAATGTTATCTCTTTCTGATACACGTGTGAATAAGTGCGTACCTCATGTACACATGCATATCTATGTGCATCTATTTCTTCCTTTCTGGCATATTCCTTCCTATAGCATGATTGTAATGAAGAATCTTGTACATTCATAGTATATCATGCTTTACCAGTGCTTTACCAATAGCAATAATACTTAGAATGCTAATAGAACAAAAATACTAATAATAGCTATCATTTGCATTGTTTCACTTCCTTCCCATGAAAATTCACTGAACAGATATTATTATAACTATGCCCAAAGTGATACAGCTATCAAGTGACAGAACGGAGTCATGTAAGCATTGGGCAGCATAACTGATTCATAGAGTGAATGATGTATAATGTACAAGAACACAGCCTTGTTTTTTATGAAGACGTTACATTGGATTCATGTCTTGCTACCAAAAAAAAAAAAAATCGGTGTAAAACTGTGATGGCCAACAGGGGAGCTGAGTGATGGAAGCAGACACGTACCTGACACATGGAGTGGATCGATGCTTTTGACTACCAATCTGTCTAGTGGGATGGGTTGATCAAGTACCATACATGAACCACCCTCTTTTATTATGGTTTGCAGCTCAGGAGTAAGTGAAGGGCACAGTAAGCCAGTGTCTGAGCCTCCAAGTTTCTGAAATCAAAGAGGAAAATGATGCAGTATATTGGAAACAAATATTGGTGCATAAACCTCAAGTGCATCCTGAAGCAAATGGTCCTCAGAGACAAGTCTCTTGACGGCCAGCTCACTCTTTTTTTGGGGTCTTGGAAAGCATGGCCTCAGAGTACAGTGATTTAAAGCACAGTGTTTCTGATCTATAATTTCTTACTACCTGAATAAAGAATGGCTGGCACCCATAATTGGAAAATATTTTAATCCCTGTCACATCCCTGGGAAGATCTTCATTTCCGGTATCTTAATCCCTCTCTGACTGCCCTGAGTTGGGTGAATGAGAAAGAGAAACCTTATTTTGGCCAGTTCCATGTGTGGGATCTTGTATGAAACTGTAAATAGAGTCTATGCTCTATAATTAGTAAATAATTCAAATCGTTTTGAATATGTAAGATGGGGATTTCTTTGAAAAAGGTGTGGAAGATTGTGACTTGCATGGTATGTACACCAAATAGCAAAGAGGACTGTAAACAGACAGCATTCTTTATTTTGAAATCAAGTTGTGAAGCATGAAACCAGAATATTACCTGATTATGCAATCGATATGGGCTGCCACCAACCCATGGGCTCTGAGTTGTGCCACTTTTGAAGTGGAGGTGGGTTGTGTGGGCATCAACGTTTTTGAAGGGGGTAGCGATTTTTCAGAATTTGTTTTATTCAGACATGGTAGTCTGAGTAATTTAAAATGGGACACCACACAAATTCTGTAACGGTGACTGTCTATTCTCCAACACCCTCTCCCTCCCTAACCACCCATCAGGTAGCTATTCATAGATTAATGAGTGTCTATTTTATTGCTAAAAGGTTTTTTAAAAATTATTTATCTCAACTAACCAACCTCTCATCTAAAATCTTAGCTTATTAAAAGATAAATCACTTAACTTATGATATTATCTGTGCAAGTCTAGTCATTTGATAAGGAAATGAATGGAATAAAACAATATCAGGCATCTTTGATGGCTTAAGGTAGCTCACAAGGTATTTGTAACAGCTTCCCCACCCTGACCCTGGCCGCTGTTTTTGTACTGACCAGTTTAGAAGGGCCAATGTGGACAAAGATATTTTGGGGTTCCATGTGTATGCAGTGAGGCATAAAGTCCATGGTTTCTGGAACTTTCTTGAAGATATACAGACTAAGTAGCTGAAAAAAATGTATATCTCCCTTGGTATTCTCTCTCTCTCTCTTTTTTTTTTTTTTTTGTCTTTTTCAGACAGGGTTTTGCTATGCAGTTCAGCCTGGCCTTGAGCTTACTTTGTAGCTCAGGCTGGTCTTGAACTCGAGACGATCCTCCTGCCTCAGCCTTCCAAGTGCTGGGATTACAGGGCATGTGCCACCATGTCTGGCAATATTGTTAAGAAATATAATTTGCTTGTTATTTATTTTGCTTTATTTTTAGAGGGTGAGACCCATTTGGAAGTACTATATGGATGTTCATAGTACTAACAGAGTTTGGTTAGAAGTAGAGCCAAGCTCATTTAGAAACATCTAGAAATAGCAGCCTTTTACCTTCTTGTTGCGCTTCGTTTTTGTAACTAAGAGGAAGTCGTCAAACAGAAACAGGAAAACATCTAGGAATCTTGCGCTTTCTGAGGAAAGAAGGAGACGGTAAGATGGGGACTTGAAAGAGTAAGTGGAACTTTTATAGGTTGAAGAATCCCTTAAAGAACAAAGCAAAGAATCCCGAGGGGGTGTGTAAGAAAACTGTGTCAAGGTTGAATTGATTTTTTTTCTAAAGCACAGCCTTGGTTAGAGCTCAAGCATCCAACTTGAAAGACCTTGCATCCGTGATGCATTTCCAGTTGATCAAAGGTAGCTTCTGTGGTATTTGTAAAGGTTTCAGCTAAGCTGAGGACAAATCCATCAGTTTACAGAACTTGCACCAATTGGCCTCTTGACTCATCTACACGTTCATGAGAGAAAAGGCATTTGGTCATTTCTTAGGCTAAACTGTATCTTTCCAATTCATAGGTTGAGCCCATGATCCCCAGTATGGCGGTATCTGGAGGAAGGAAATAAGATAAGGTACAATGAGGTCATGCGCATGGAGCCCCACTCCAACAAGATTAGTGTCCTTACAGGAAGCGTCACCAGGAGTTATTCTCTGTCATGTGAGAACAGAGCCAGGAGACATCTGTACGTCAGGAAGGGAGTCCTGGCCAGAAACCAGTAAGACCCAAATCTGGGATTTCCTGCCTTCCATCTGTGAGAAATAATGTCTGCTGTTTGAACTGCTCAGTCTGTGGTTTTTTTTTTTTTTTTATTTTAAAAATAAAAGGAGGCAAACATTAACAGACAGACGACCTTTTACAAAATAGCAAAAGAACAGTACAGACAATACAGCGTTACAAACAAAGTGGTAGGAAATTAAGTCAGGCAGGCTACTTATTTCTTATGTGTGACAGTGTATATACAAATGTTTAAATATTCTCCATGTACCTTTATGTTTACAAAGTTTTCTTTTTTGATAGTTACTTTAGGCAACTAAGAAAAGATAGTTAAAGATAGTTTTCTTTTTTGATAGTTACTTTAGGCAACTAAGAAAAGAAAGAAAAAGTCCCTAAGAAAGAAAAAAGGAGTAGGAGAGAAATTAAATATTAGATAAAGTATCCAGGTCCTCATTTTATTTCTCGGGAATTAGAAAACTAAATGGCTCAATTTAGGTGACTTCAGAGAAAAGGCAGCCTGTGTTTAGAGGGAGAGGTCATAGGTACTTAGGGAAGTTATGGGAAAATATAGTCATCTTTTTTTAGCTTGTTCTAATTAAGTTGCTTATTTATATTATTCTGCTTTTATCCCCAGGAAGTAGGTGGCAAAGTTTAAATGAATAGATAATATATTTAGGATTCACTTCTATTTTATCTCATTAAGATTTGAGGAGGGGTCCTTTCTACATTTGTTCAGATAAGAAATTAGATAGTACATTCAATTTGAATTATCCATGAATATTTTTAAAGAATTATTTTCCATGACAATTAGAAACTTTCCTTTTCATAGATTTGCCACAAACTCCTGTTCATCCCTCAGAACCCTTTCCTTCTTTTTCAGGAGCCTCCTGAGTTTTAGTGGACACACATCTACAGAAAATAAAGATTGTATTGAAGCCCTTATAGCTGAATATGACCAAGGATCTAAATCCTGACCAAGACAATGTAAGCAAGTTTTCAAGTTCTGCCTCATACCCTTGAGGGGCAGGACTAGGCCCTCTCATCACTTCTCTCCTTCTCCTTGGGGCCGGAGAATGCAGACACACCAGTCAGTCAGCTTGGACCACACAGAAGAGAGCGATACCCAAGGGATGGTAATAGAAGAATGTGCGTCCCTGATAGTTTTGTGCAGCAGAGCTCTCATTTTGCTGAGGACATAGGATAGAAAAAAATCTTAATCTTTTAAAAAGTGATTGCTATCTGTCTGTCTCCAGTGGCTGAATCTATATCCTGACTACTAGTAAGGATATGAATGGGACACTTGAACCACACTAGATCTTTGTCTGAGTTAAGTCAGGTCACCATAGCCGAATATCACGCATGAGGTGGCTCAAACAATAAAATTTATTTCTCACACTTCTGAAGGTTGGGACGCCCCAGTGCAAAATGCCGGCCAGTTTGCTGCCTAGCAGGAGCACTCTTCTCAGCTTACAGAGGGGCACCTCCTGATTCTTAATGGGCCCTCACATGGCAGAAATCAGAGATGGAGAGACAGAGAGACAGAGACACACAGAGAGACAGAGACAGAGAGACAGAGACAGACAGAGACACAGAGACAGACAGAGACAGAGAGAGGCAGAAAGAGACAGAGACAGAGAGACAGAGAGACAGAGAGAGAAAAAGAGATGGAGAGAGAGATAGAGAAACAGAGACAGAGACACAGAGAGAGACAGAGACAGAGAGAGAAAGAGAGAGAAAGAGAGAGATCTGGTGTTTTGTCTTATAAAGACACAAACCAATTAGACCAGGACTGCACTTTTATGACCTTGTTTTATCCTAACGATTTCCTCACTATGAATACTTCCACACTGGGGTCAAGGTTTCAATACATGAATGGGGTGGGGGGGTTGAGAGTTCAGTCCGCAGCAACCTTCAAAACCTGCTAAGTTTGTTTTCCCACCCTCTGCTTCTTGCACAGCTTAATGATCACTGTCAAAATGAAGTAGTTCTTAGTTGTCTTCTTATTGTTTTTTTTTTTTTTTTGGTTTTTCTCCCGTCCCAGGAACCGAACTCATGACCTTGCACTTGCCAGGCAGGCGCTTTGCTGCTGAGCTAAATCCCCAGCCCCTGTTGCCTTCTTATTTTCAAGTATTTCATTTTAACAAACAGGTTACCAGCACCTTCTTGGTGACTTTATCCTGGGAAATGATGATTATTTTAGTCACCATTTAGGAAAGCCCGAATGTTCCACCAAGGATTCAGCAAACAGATGGACTATGCACTGATGATTAAGACAGTATTCCTGCCTTCAGGGAGCTTTAATTCTAGGGGGAGCAGGTGCATAATCAGTGTGTAAGCAAGATTTAAAATAAGATAGACTTAGACACTGGTAGTGCTAGGGGAGAAAAACGGGTAATCTCAACGGCTGAGGAGGAGCAGAAAAGCAGAGCATCAGGCTGTTCACGTAGCTTCCCCGGTGGGAAGCTCTCATAGGTGACTCTGTTCTGCTTCCTTAATGGACACTGAGGGGGGAATGAGGATCAAAACATGCTGCACAACCTGACCTGGGGTTTACGCGTTTGTGCAGTTTTATCCCCACTCGGTCTTTATTTTTCTCGTGGATTCTGCGCCGTGTGCGGCGTGGAGCAACGTTGCTGCCATATTTCCCTGCGGCTGCAGCTCGAGCAGCATGTGACCTGTAGGTGTCGCAGGTACGGGATCCCCCTGTCTGTCTGAATCCTACTTACTGTTACAGTGCCAAACACCCGTTCATAGGAGCCCGAGTTCCACAAGTTAAGAAAACTAGCTACCTCGGGGAGTGAGAAAATACGCGTACTTGTTTGAACCACCGCAGTGTTTAACACTGGCAGAAGTTTGGAAACATTCGTAGGGTTTTGTCATCGTCATCATCATCACCAGCATTTAGAGAGGAGAGGAAAGGAATTCAAACACTCTCCCGAAGTCCACACTGTCTGTAGATCCCCTGTTGTTGTTCTGTTCTGTTTGTTTGGTGTTGGGCATCGAACCCAGGCCCTTGCACATGCTAAGCACGAACTCTTCCCAGGAGCCCAACCCCTCAGCTCTGGGATTCTTGGCTCAGTGGCTCCCCACATCGTATTTCTTCTAATACTGCCTCATCAGACTTGTACCCAGCTCTAAGTCCAAGTCCCACTGCTTTCAAACTTGATACGATGCCCCATTATGTAGTGCCTCCTCTTTGCTGGAATTTGGCCAATATAGAGTGTGCCATTCAACAAGGTGAGTGAGTGTTTATTATACACCAGATCTTGACCCAAGTTCCTCCCGTGAGTCATTTTGCTTTAACAAGTTTTATGAGGGGCTGGGGATTTAGCTCAGCGGCAAAAGCGCTTGCCTGGCAAGCGCAAGGTCGTGAGTTCGGTTCCCGGTACCGGAGAAAAACCAAAACCAAAAAAAAAAAAAACAAGTTTTATGAGCTACCTCTCCACTTTATAGAGAGAAATTGGAGAGTACATGGCTACACTGTGAGTTTTTGTTTAACTGGAGGCTCCCTGTTTGCTTGTTCTATTATCTTGCACCCAGGTAAACAGAGTTTCTTCTGCCCTTTAAATAACAACAGTTGAATGAGTTGAAAGGTAGCAGAGATAGTTTTTGTAAAGCAAGCCATTATTTACCTGCAAGAGTTAATTTCCCTTCATAGAGAAGGTGTCTGCTGGTTGGTGACAAGATGTTTTCTGCCATGTGTTCTTTAAAGATGTGTTTCAAATACTTGCAAAACAAGGGAGAAAAGAAGAGACGAAGTTAGTGATTGAAAGTGAATGGGTTCAAGGAGCTGGGGCGATCAACTGCATCTAGAAATTTCCAGATTTTTAGAAACACAGTACCAGAAAATAGACATAGGGATGGGAAAGAGTGGGCAGACCTCTCAGAAGGACCATCCTGAGAATCCCAGCCTCCCCATACACAGAGCCATATGGATGGGCCTTTCCTCTTGTTCATAAAACTGGATTTATTGCTCAAGTGGATAGCTGGGGACTTCCTAAGACTATTGTATTTCTACCTGAATGCCAGGCTTCCAGAAAAGGACATAAATCTCATTGATGTTTTTGGTACCTCTGGAATGAAAAACCTTTTATCTCTGTCCCAAAGCGGAGGCCACACTATAATCTCCTGTAGATGTCTAAATTTTTGGAAATTGTCCAGCCATTTCACTTTTCCTTCAAGATCCCCTGAAAAACAAGATACATCCAGCATATTTTTAAATGCATGTAATACTACAGCATAAATGTAAGCAACATCCGCAGTAATCATTTAAAGATACTGACTGTCCCTGGAGCCAAACCATAATTATAGTTCATTTGACATATTTCTTGCTGTGTAAATATCTGAGAAAACTCATTAATTTGAAATCAACCTCTTGCAGTTTTCTGTTGCAGAGAAAAACAATACTAATGAAGCTCTCAGTAATTTTTTTTTTTTAATTTTATGCCTCATACCACACATAGCCTTCAAGTAGAAGAAGGAAAAAAGTATTGGATTCTTGTCCTGATCATAAAGCAAAACTCTTTTCATGTAACAATATTTCTTTTTGGTAAGAATTTAATCTGTCCTTGGAAGATTTGAGTTAATTTTCCAATAATATATTGCTGTTGTGGTTTTGAAGTGAATTTTGAAAATATGAGAACAAATTATAGGCCTATAAAATCTTATAGCTGGTTGAACGCTTGAGAAATTTTCATCTTTAAGAAAACAGACTTAAAGAAAAGCCACCCAGATCTGTTCCTTCCACAATGAGAATCCATATTTTATTGAGAAATCTCTAGAGGATTTGCTTTTATCCTCTTCATAAACATCCAAATGAGTAATAATCCTTAAAATTATTTTAGAAGTTTCAGAAAGTGGTCTTTAGTTGAATTTGTTTCTCATTCACTTGATAGACTTAATTCTAATCCCTTAGATCATTTTGGAAGTTGAATAAAAAATTGAAAAACAGGACAGACCCCTACATTAAATTGTTACTTAACTTTTAAGTTTACAAAGGAACACAAATACATAATTTTCTGTACAGTGGGCGACTACCATTTTGTGCTGTGCACCTTGATGGCCACCAGGAAATCTTACTTTATGGACAAATACCATGGACTTTTTTTGTTTGAATTTCAGTTATACAGAGTTACATAAATAAGCTTAAACTTTACTCAGTTCTCTTTCCTTAATTTCAGTTTTAAAGATTGCAGTTGGCATAACATTAACACTGGATTTCAGTGAAAATGATGAATGGTAATTTATCCTCTGGACAGTTTCCATGGTGTTAACTCCCATTTGCTTTGTGCCTGGGTTCAAAATGGACGTCGACGACAAAGTAACGTCAGTCATCTTGGAAGCAGGACTTTTCCTGCCTGAACTCACTTCTGAAAGCCTTGGAGACAGAGCCATGCCCTCTGTAAACTTGATCTTAGAGTTCCCATCAGTTTGCCAGGATGTTATTGGAACCCATTGTTTTATGTGTTTGGTTTATAATGGACTCGAATATAGATTCTATTTCCGGGTCATGACCTCAAGTCAATGGAATTACCTTCTAGGATGGAAGCCCAGATGGGAACTACAGGGCTCCCCAACTTTTTAATCAAGCTCACATATCTCAGAGACTTACGAAGAGACTTCTCCACCTTCTCCTTGATGGAGTAGATCATGATTTTCTCAGTAGAATCTGTACTTCTTTTCCAGATGTTCTTCAGCAGCAAAGGATACCGGGTAAGCCTGTGGAGTGGGGCCACCAAAAGCTCAGGCAGATGAAGTCGTCTGCACTGTTCATTTTGCTCACACCACTGAGAAAGGCAAAAGCAGACATAATCAGCACAGCACCTCTCCTATCCAGGCGCTAAGAAGCTGGGACTTGAGAATTTCTTAGGTTTTACTCAGTAACAACAGGATGCACCTGTGAGCTTGCTGGGAACATTCATAATCTATGAAAGATCCTCTGAGTTTTGAAAATTCCATATTAAACTCTCGTTAGCAAATCTCTATCGACCAGTACCAAATCCAGAGTCTGAAACTGGGTTCTTAGATGTAACTAAGAAGTACGATTGAATGTTATTCACTAATTTTACTTTCAGCTGATGAAATTACAGAATCATTTCTCTGATGTTCTGCCTTAGTAACACTACTACTCAATCCTCCTAAAGGGGGAAATGTGTCAAGATTTAATGCACAAGGAAAGTTCATAACTCATTAAATCATGCTTCCCTGATTGCACGTTCTGTGCATGGCAGTGACAGACGTATGAATATCTGTTCCAGCCTGTTTACCCTGGCTCTTGAGAGAGATTTCTGGTTTCCCAAGCTTTGTTCACACCCTTGTTTTGATGCATTTAAGAGAGCTGAGAATAACTACTGGGGATGTGGAAAGGAAGAGGACGCAGTTTTGCTAGGTGGGTTAGTTCCTTGACTCTGCTTTGCTGGGAAACATAAGGGTAATGATCAAAAATAAAAAAAAAGAAAACAGAAGATGAAGGTGATGGGTTGATTTAAGTGACAGACAACAGATAGGAAAGAAGAAAGAGACAATGACAGTTTTTAATAGGCAGAGTTTGGAGGTGGGGTTTTGGGAAATGTGCAGTATGGAAGCAATGGTGGGAGATAGTAGGGGAATTTTATTAAGTATTACTATGGGTCATGCACCGGTGTTGTAGAAATGATATCTGAGAAACACAAGTGAACACGAGTATAGCTTTTACATTACATTTGTTTTTATCTGTTGGCTGTTTCTTTGAATGTGACACTTCTGAATGTCACACTGAATACAAGACCAGGCTTTTATGAAATACAGAGACAGGTCACTGGCAGCTATGCATAAAGGTCCATTTGGAAGTTGTATTGGGCATGCGCTCTCTCGTCTATTATTGCACTAAGACTCACTTGATCAGAGTTCCCAAAGGAGTTTATTTGGACAGAGTGTTTGTATTCTTTAGGATTTTAAGTACATAAAATGCACTAATTTTAATGTGTTTTAAAAAAATATATATGTATATCTGTTTACAACACTCACATCAAGATACTGAACAAAAATCTTACATATGAATGCCACATAGAGTCTCTTAAATGTGAAATATCTTGTAATATCCTTATTTCTGCCTAATAAAAATGCTGCTCTCCATTTCTATGACCTAAAGAGTTTCTATGATCTTGCAAACCTTTTAATTTTTGTTTTCACAAATGTGAGTGTCTCAGATCAGAGATTTATTTTTTTAACTCAATCTGGATCTTATTAATTGGGAATTTAACCAGTGTATGAGTTTAATTCACCTCCATTTATGTCAACATTTTTATGTGTTCCTTGGTGTTTTTCTTTTACTACTTTTTCTCAGTTTTTGTTTTTGTTTTTTTCACTTCTTTTCAAGTCAAGAAACTTTGAATGTTTATATTCTATTTTTGTCCACAACTTGATGAAAAATTGGCTCTATGAACCCCTATCTAATGTGGTAATTGGTTTTCCCAATTGAATATTTCAAATATATCCAATCCTCTCCAACCAGTGCTTTGGAAAATTTCCCCTTACATTATCAGTATTAACATTATAAACTTGTTAATCTTTTTTTTTTTTTAAGGGGAACAAAACTGTACCATTTTCCAATTTTGTCAAATTAACAGAGTGTCTTTACTGTACTTGTCCTGTCCGCAGTGACAAAGCAATTTTACCTGTGTAATGCACATTTGGCTTAACAACATACATCTTTATCTATAATATTACATGGCAAAACTAAAACAGTGTTTCTTTGCCAATGCACTGAAATTTGGCATGCATTTCCACAGTTTAAAACTGCATAAACTGAGAATTTTAGAACTAGCTTACAAATCTATTTTGCATTTAGGTTTATTACCCCATATGTAACAGTGTAAGATGTCATGTTTCTTAACTAGTTTTAATGATTTCCAGCAATCCTTTCCTACAATTGTCTTCCTACTTTCTAATTTTTCTGTTGGCTGCAGTAAATGATTCAGCAAATGTTTCAGAGAAGCTTCTTGGGTGATAGACTTTATAACCCCTCAGTATCTGCAAATGTCTTCCAGTGGCCTTCATACTGAAATACTAACTTGGCAGAGGATATAATTCTTGGTTCCAAATTATTTTCCCTTAAAACTCTGTAGATGTTGTTCCATTGTCTTCTGGCATTGAGAATTGCAAGAGAAAAACCTGAGATTAGCCTGCCTTCTGCCCTTTTATAGGTAACCTGTGTTCTCTGTCTGAATAGTTGTAAAATTTTCTCTTTACCCTTGAAATTAAGAAAGGTCACCAGGGTATGTCTAGGTGTTGCTTTTTTTTTTTTTTTTTTTTTTGGTTTTTCTCTGGTACCGGGAACCGAACTCACGACCTTGCGCTTGCCAGGCAGGCGCTTTGCCGCTGAGCTAAATCCCCAGCCCAAGGTGTTGCTTTTTTATCATTAAATTTTAAAGGTAGCCCATGAGTCTTTTGCATTTGCAGGCCTACTTCATTCCTCAACTCTGGAAATTTTCTTCAATTTATTGATTAATTATTGTTTCAGTTTTATTTGCTTTGTCATGTGTTTCAGGTTCTGCAGTACCTTGGTTTGTGATTCTGGTGAAGATGGCCTGGGTCATGTTCATTACCTGATGTGGAGTTTGTGAACCAAAGTGAAATTTTGCCTGATGAACAGAAGTGTTTGTGAACCTGGGTATGACTGTATTTATGTGTAGAGTAAATCTCCTGGACAAGTTCTTTATATCTCTCTTTTTCATGGTTGAATTTCTTTGCTGTTTTGCTCTGCATTCTATGAGAATTTCTCTTGTTTTGTATTTATTTCAGTAATTTTCTTTGCGACTGACCTTGCTTAGCATGGTTTCTTTAACTCTCTAAAGTCTGAGAAATCTTCCATGTGTTCTAACACCACCTGCTTTAAAGTTAAGCGTTGACAGGTAATGAACTCTTTTATATGATGTTCAACATTTTTTAGATCATCTCTGGAGACTGTTACATCAGTTTCAAGAGACTGTAGTTTCTCAGTTACTTAGCTCGGTTCCCTTCTTCTGAACTGTGGTATTAGGACCTTTTCAATAGCTCTTCTTTGCAATGGGGTCCAAACACACAGCCTTACTGGAATATTTGTATCCTGGTGTGATGGTTACGGTAGACTGTCCACTTGATTGGCTTGGGGGTTGTTCTGGGGATTAGTACAGCACACTGTGTCTGGGTAGTTTGTGGAGTTGTAACCTTGATGACTATGTCTGGTCCTTCACCCCTTCCTTTCTGGTGTTGTTGCCCTGCTGTGCTTCCCTGTCCCTGAACTAAGCATCTTTGCCCCACCATGCCCTTCTGCATGATGCTCCTGCCTTGGAGTCAGCTGACCATGGACTGAATCCTGTGGAACTGTGAAAAAATAAACCTTTCCATCTTTAAATTGTATGTGTTTGGTGTTACTTCCCAACAATGGGAGAGCTGACTGGTATACCCATTAACATCCATTTGTTGATATTCTAACCCCTAATGGGATGATATTAGGAGGTAAGGCTTTTGAGACATGATTGCATCATAAATATGGGGTCCTTATGAATGGAATTAGTGCCCTTATAAAAAAGGCCTCAGAAAACTGTAGTTCTTTTTTCAGCATGTGTAGATATAAAACAGCACTTGTCTACAACCCAGAAAAGGGTCCTCCACAGAATCTGTCATGTTGATTAACTAATTAGGATAAAATGTCAACAGTTTGGAGGAGCATGCTTCTGGGTATGTGTGGGTGGGTCAGCAAGGTATGGTCTTGGGATCTATGTATGGCCTCTGGCCCTTTCTTCTTGATCCTGTTCCCTTCACCTGCTTCCCAGCCACCATCAGTTAAGCACCTTTGTTTTGTCATGCCCTCCTGCCATGATGTTTCTGCCCTGGAGCCAGCTCACCACATACTGAATTCCTAGAAATTGTGAGCGAAATTAAACCTCTCCTAAGTTGTGAGTATCAGGTATTATGTCCCAGTGACAGGAAAGCTGACAAATACACACCCTGACCTCAGAATTTAAGACTCCAGAACTGTAAGAAAGTAATTTCTGTTGTTCATAAGCTATCCATCTATGGCTGTCTGCTATAGGAGTCCAGGTTGACTACAATAGGCATCCTATCCTTACACTCAATATTAACCTTGCTGTACGGTATTGCCTCATTTCTGCCTTGCATTCTCTTGTGGATTCTTCTGCCTTGTGACCTAGACCCTTCAGGGCTATCCTTAAGTGGGCCAGGTATACTGTGGGTACTCCTTCTGTTTCCTCCAAAATGTTTTTATACCCAAATACCAGTTGTTGCATTTCAGAGATCTATGTATAACTGACTCATATTCTCACTAAGCAAGTGGTCCAAAGAAATTCAGACCTCTCTGGATATTCACAAACTTATGGAGACTGAGATTCTAATGGATCCATCTGGTCCTGTTTCTACTTATGCTAGTTCTGTGCATACTGTTTTTTCCCTGAACAGCTTGGATCAGTCATAGTCCTCTATCTTATTTTCAGTTGCTGTCATATAACACCTGAGATTGGGTAATTTATAAAGAAAAAATTTACTTCTTACAGTTCTGAACACAAGAAAGCCCATGTGCAGGGGCTGCATCTGTTGAGCACTTTTTTGCTGGTGGTGACTCTTTGCAGAGTTCCAGAGTAGTACAGGAGATCCCATAGTGACACAGAGCAGAGAAGGCTGGTTTTTATAACAGTGCCACTCTTGTGCTAACTCATTAGTCCACTGACTTATATGTGGATTAATTCTTTCATATGGACACAGCACTCGTGAGACAATCCCTTCTGAAAGTTCCATCTGGTCTCACCTCTTTAATGCCTCATACTAAGAATTAAATTTCAACATGGACTTTGGTTCAGACTTTGGTTGGTTTCCTATGTTAGTTTCCACAATAAACCCTCTATTGCCGAAAGTTTTGTGAATGTGTATATTCATGTTACTGAAGATCTGGGAGTTGTGGGAAAGGGTTCAACATCCCTTCCCTGATTTTCTGGCTCCATTCTCTTCACTGGAAAGAGGGCTCAGAGAACCCTGCAGCTCTCTCCACCACATGAAGATATGAGAAAGTTGTAGTCAACAGCCCAGCGAAGGGCCCTCACTAGAAACCCACTCACTGTGCTGGCAGTTCTTTTTCTCTCTCTCCTCACTCCACACCCTCTCTTTTTCCTCCTAACCTCCTGCTTAGCAACCTGCACTTGTCTTTCACAGCCTGACCACGTCCACAGGTGAGTGGCTGGAGTATCTCACTCTGCCACCCCAACAGCTTTATCAGAATATTTCTTTTGAAAACATGCAGGGCTCTTGTTCACAGGAGTCTTGCTGAGTACACTCTTCTCCACCCCTTACATACAGATCTTGGATCATGCCAGTGAGCCTGGAGGTGTAGGGCGTGGACCTCCAGGAGCCCAGCTACCCAGGCTACCTTCCCTTCTCTGCACCCCAGACTCCTCTTCAGTGAAAGGTGGTGGGCACTAGATGATCCCATCCATCTTCAATGGCTATGGTTCTCGTTGGGGTTGGAATTGATGGGGAAGGAAGCAGGAGCTACAGCTGGGGGAAGGCTGGAAGGTGAAGGTGGAAAGAAGTGAGAGTTGGGATGGTTACCGCTTCAGTGGCTGATTTCTAGGCTGCCTCATCCACATTCCAGTGATACCTGTGGGCCCTCTGGGATGGCTAGAGAGCTTCAGTAACTGATTCCTCAACAGCAGTTAGGGATCCTCTCCAAACACACAGCCCCAGGCCACTGCCCTGAAATGTCAGCTGTGAGGAAGAGCTCTGACTTCTACCACTCACTGGTGGTCAGGGAAACATTGAAAATACCCAAATTCTTGAGTATCAAGCCCACAAGAGGCATCAGTGGTAAATAATTCACATAAAGATTCAGGGAAGGATATCAGAAGCCTTTAAAGCTTTGGAAGCCTCAAAAGATTGGAAAAAACTTGGTTGACAACTATGAAAGCAAAACGATGTTTTTCTTTCATCTCTCTATTGGCTTCATCTTTCAGATCCATTAGGGAAATCAAAGAACAAATGTAACAAGAGAGATTGGACATAAAAGGCCTTTCCAGTGATGGGCCTAGATCAATGAAGGCTACTTTTATTTTATAATAAATATCCAATGTGTTTAAGGGAACAGCAAATGGAGTTAGGGTCACAAAATGTTCTGCTAATAAATCTGTCTTGGTGGTACACAACATTTGACTGAGGCAGCCAATATCCTTGGAACCTTGGGAAGCTAACCTCTCCAAACCTTATCCTCCAAACATAGATAGTAAGAGTGACTGCTCCATTGTGTTAATGAGAACCCATGCCAAGTTCATACAACAGTGCCTGGGACATCTAGAAACACCAAGCCCAAGAGTTCTTACATTCTTGGCTATTGTTAATTGAGCTACACTAAGAGTCCTGGTACAAAATCATGTCTCTCCCTCTATATCTTTCTAATTGAAAGTAAAATAGTGGGAAGAATCTTACTTGCAGCAAGATTCACCAGGGTGATTTCTCTACATTCATAACACCCAGCTTCTCATGGTATGTGGGGCATATTCATTCCAGTGCATTCAAAGTTCCGTTTTTGGCAACATATAACTTGACATGATTTAAGCTCTCTGAGAAAAGTATTAATAGCAGAGTATAGATGGGAAATGAGCATCAGCTTCAGAGGCCTGAATTTGAACTTACCCTATACCTCGGAACAACCATGTTACAGCAAGTTGCCTAATATGTCTGAGTCTGAAAAATGGGGATAATATTGGTTCACAGAGTCTCTGTGTAGACAAAGAGATCACAGATGTCCACCCTGGAACACAGCGCCTGGCTCACTGGAAGGACTTAACATCCAGCCACTTAACATGGGTGAGGATGCTTTCGTTGTGTGTGGTGGGGACGTGGACGGCAGATTCCTTTTTGGCTTCTCCAAGGTTTTTCCCTCACCCTTCCCTTTTGCTTCATGGAGCCAACAATTGCCTGGAAGTAGCTCTGAGGAGTTGGAAACAGTGCTACTGTATTGACTTAAAACTTTTAAAATTAATTTTAACTGATGCATAAAACTGTACATATTTATGGGGTACCATGTGATTTTTCAATACATGTATATCCATAATGTAATGTTCAAATAGGACTTAACATATCTATCTTTGCCTAGAGGCCTTTATTTGGTTCTGTATTTACCACTTACCAGCTATGTGCCCTGGCAAGTGTCCTATAACCTTTCTGAGTTTCAGGGACATGTGGAAACAATATAATCAACTTCAGAGGTTTGAGCTAAGAATGTGGAAAGAAGTTGGATGAAGTGCGTGGTAAATCCCTGTGCATTATAAGAACATCAGGGGTATCACGCTGTGCCCTGATAGCCTTGCAACCTTTACCTGGAGATCTTTGGACGCTCTGTGTGTTTCCTATATGATATAACCACCCTTCTATATCAGCCTATTTCAAGTAGGATTTTCCACAGCTGTTTGAAAAGTATGGCTGGACCTTGTGAAATTAATCTTTCTCTGAGCTTGGAAGGGAGAGAAATGGACCCTATTCTCTCCACTTTGAGAGCTTAGCTAAGAATCTCACCTCGCAGCTTCCAGGGAAAACATTTGCTGTGTGATTATTCTATGTGTTTGGAAATCTAGTGAGCTTTCTGGCTCTAGTGTGAGTAGCAAGGAAAATTTTGGGAGGTTGGAGCTACAGAAATAGGGTCTGGCCTCTGTCCTAACATTCCTGATTGCTCATCCCCGCCACACCCACCGGGCTTCGTGACACATCGAGGCCCCAGCAAAGGCCCTTGGAGTTCCAGCTGAGTCACTGGGAATGAGTGAGACTTTGCTTTCAAGTGTCTGGGGAGAAGCTCTGGCAGGGGCTTCTAGAAATGCAGGGAAGAGCTGGGTTTCTGGGAAGGCTTGGGCCATGTTCCCTGGGTCATTCAAAAGGACTCTGGCACAGTACTGAAGTGATATAGTTCACACTAAAGAACTGTCAGGAGGGAGGAGCAAGTCAAAGACGCTGAACAAGTCAAGGCAAAATGGTCACTGTTTTGCTTATTTGCAAATACAAAAGGCCCCAGCAGAAAGTCCTTGTTCTAGTGCTTCCCAGAGCTTCTGGTTGCACAGTTCAGGGGCACCGCTTACATTGTGTCCCATGAACTCCAGGGGGCGCCGTTCACATAGAACGCAATGCAAATGGCACTCTCTAGTTTTTATGCAATAGGATTTGGACCAAATCCTACAGGAGCCAAGCTTCTAGTCCCCAACAGAGCTTGTATTCTTACAGTAGTTTTCTCCATACAACTTGCCAGTTTCTATGATAAACAAACCAATGCCCCAAATCAAACATTTTAAACCCTTAGCCAAAATTTCCAGAGGGATAGTATGTATTATGCTCCCAGATGTGCACCAATCAAAATTCCTGTTTGCAGTGGAGGATGTGTTTGTGAGAAGAACAGAAAATGTATCATAAATCATTAATCTTTTTCTTTCCCATTTAATTTGGCATAATAACTCTCTATCTGTTCTACCCAAAGAGTGGTAGGAAAGCTACAAAAGAAAGTAAACCGGTACTTTACTTTTAAGTAAATGCCAAAGTCATCTCTCTGCCTCAGGGTCTCCAGATAAAAGACGGCAGCAGAGTAGTTCAGGCAGTACATCTGGTGGCTCTGGCAGAGGCTCCCACGGAAATACTGCAGAGGAGACCAACAGGAGGGAATTAGGGGGGGCACAGAGTCCCCGCAGACTTCCTCTTTCTCTTCATTGTTATCACTAACTAAAAGAGGGAAAAATGCAGGAGCCACCCTGACCATGCAGGAGCTATGGCTGTATGGATATAAACAGGCAATCTCCACAATAAACCATCTTCTAAAGAAATATGGTGGCCCCATAATAGAGTTACACCTCAGTGGATAGCCCCCCATACTTAACGGAAACTCCATTTAAGATTTTAATTCACTTCTCTCTTCTACCTTTGACTCCATTGTCCCTGTTAGTGAATGTTAAGCTCATGTTGATATTAAGTGATTGATTAATGACATTTAACTTTTCATCATATATTCTCAAAAATACTCATAAATTTGATTGTTTTGCTTGCTTAAAAATATAGGAGCTTGGAACATCTCAGTGAAGTGTTCTGTTTTTGGTGGCATGCATTTTTTTAGTAGTCTTACCCAATCTAACACTCATCTTCTCTTTTCTTCAGTATTCTTATTGAATGCCTTAAGCTTGCCATGATGACTACACATTTGTAAGCCACCTTAAATTCATTTTATAATAAGGCCAATTGTCAATTTTTCTGTATGTATTAATATATTTAATGATCAAATGCCACATTGTACAACATGCTACCAATTCAGTTAAATGCTTCCTCAGGGGATGATGGTTATTCTGTTGTCCTTAGCAGTACTTCTGCCTCATTACCGCAGACATGTCCTTTAGGGTCCCACAGTGTCTACCTTGTTGCTAAGCCCTGTGCCCACAGATGGATTTATTGATCAATTGAATATCATGGATCCCATGAGGGAATTTCCAGTTGTATCAAAATGAGGTGGAATCAGAGGAGGGACACACTTACTGGAAATACTAGAGCATCAGTGAGTAGAGGAAGCAGACCCAGCCTAAGAGGCCACTAAAGGATAGGACAGTAAAGAAATCAGATATAACACAAATCTAGGAAAATATTTTGTTGTGGGGCCTCTGAGAACAGAATGCTCTAGAGAGCAACACCGAGGTTTTGGCTTCCACCAGAAGTAATTTTAAAGAAGATATGAGTTCATTTTGGAGGATATGGGTTGATGGCTGGGCAAAGACGACTTGAAGGTGGAAAGAAATTCTTCCCTCGGACACTGTAGTGCCTGAGAAATGCCATCCCCAGGAGCCCACTGCTAAGAGGCCAAGGCTGAGTAATTAATGGTCTGGTTTAGAAACTCAATTTCAACACCCATTAGCTAGAGGACCTTTGCTACATCGTCTTCCCTGGCTAAGCCTCAGTTTCATTTTCTGTGACTTTCACATGTGTCTCGTGTGTGATTACAGGATATCCGCATTCTCTCAGCGGCTGAGCTTACTGAGGGACACTGTGGTAGACTGTTCGCTACGCCTGTGCCTGCCCTCCCTGGGGAAGAGTGGATGTCCCTCTCCTTTGAAGGTAAGCTTGGCCAGGGAACTTGCGTTAGCCCCTGAAGTGAGAACAGACAATTGCAGGCGCTGTTGAAGTGCTGGGCTTCACATCTCTGAGCCCATACTTTTATGGTCTGGATGGTAGACTTCTCCTTTACTGGTTTTTATTTTTTATTTTTTATTTTTTGGTTTTTTTTTCCAGTACCGGGAACCGAACTCACGACCTTGAGCTTGCCAGGCAGGCGCTGTGCCGCTGAGCTAAATTCCCAGCCCTGACTTCTCCTTTACTGTAATAAACACCGAATTTCAATATTTTTCTGGCTTTCAAGGAATTGTGAAATCCTGAGACTTTAACTCATTCCCTGAAATTTGCATTCTTTTTCTTGTTTTCCAAAGCTTTTAAAATTTAAACATGTTTGTAAAGTTCACTAAGGGACTTCCCTGCCTCACACCCGATTCCATGCTCACTTTGGCCTTGTTGAAACTCCTGCTTCTTTGTAACTTGCTTTGGGAGCATTGTCAGGGACAACTTTCCTGCCAGTTACTGCCTCACCTTCCACCCAACCGAGGAGGTCTTGTTTATTGTGTACTTATAGTATCTATGTTCTTTCTGCAGTATGTGTCTCAATTTGTTTATACAATCATTCGTCTCATTATTGTATTAATCCCCCCCAGTATGTTGAGAATATCCCTCAATGGCAGGGTCTTGATTTTGCTCATTAGAAGTGCTCAATAAATGTCAACCTAGGTCTTTTTTTAATGTAGTATGAAAATTCAACTCTTGCTAAATGAGAGTAGACAGGGGTTGACTGGAAAAAGTTTAAGTAAAAAAGAGTAGAGGAGGATGTCCAAATCTCTACTCAAGAGAAAAGTAGCATTTATCAAAACAGGGCTTTAGATTTTTCTCTTTTCTCCTCATGTAACAAACAGAAATATTATCAAAGGCGCAGGTGGATTTGAAAGAGTATTTGGCCCCTTTGTGAGAGACTGACACTTTTTTTTAGAACAACTGAACCATGTAATTAGTGAATGCTAAATGATTGCCACGAATAGTGCTTTAAATTGAAGTCATTTGAAAAACAGACTTGGAAATGGCTTCTCCATGCGCGCAGATCTCTGTGCTAACAAAACCTGCAGGAGATGTGACAATGGGGAAACAGAATCTGCAAGTTATTTTTGAACATGTTGATTGGCAGAGAAAAGGAGGGTTCCTGGGTGGGAGGGTGGTAGAAATTTCCTGGGAGCAAGGACAACAACAACCACAACAATGATGAAATCAAGTAGCTATAAACAACCATCCTGGGAGCGGGGGTGGAGGGTGGGGGTGAGGGGTGGGGGGTGAATTCATTGCCGGAAGCTGAGCTTCCCCAGAAGGGTCTTACCTTTGTGAGCACAGAAATGAAATCCATCAATGGCGAGGCCTCGGATGCGTCTACGTAGTCCTTGATGATGCTGAAAAGACTGTTCACAAAACCAAGGCTTATCTAGGACCAGAGGGAAAGAGAGAAGGCACAGGCACACACTCAGGGCCAAGGAAGAAAAATTTGCTGAAACTCAAATGCCTGTCTTACCGATATTTCTCATTTTAAATTATCTGCTAGCAAAATTCAAAGATTATTTCCCTCCACTCTCCAGTATATATTTTCTTACAAGATTCTCATAAACAAATTATGTTATCTCTCTTCCTTCCTTCTGAGAAGAAAGGTATGCTTATTTATGATATATGTAAAAAAATTGTGGGCATTTAAAAGTAAGCACATATGAAGACAATGAGTTCTGTGGAATACATCTTTCTTAAATAACCATGGAAAAATAAAAAATGGGAACTAGCTAGCTATACAATCTGTTGGGAAGATATCAGCAGGTGCTCAGGTGCTCTCCTTATCAACCTGAATTCCTGACCATACGATGAGGTGGGGACACAACACAGAACAAGTTACACTCTATACTCCAGTGTGGACACAGTCATAGGTAGTGCCCTGCATTAATTTTCACTATCCTCAGTGAATTTTAAAACACGATTTCTGACATCTTCCTATTTTGGTTTACCTGAGTTAACTCCTCCAGGTTGGCAAAAAGTCTCCATAAATCCACATCCAGAAGATACTCATGAATTTGCAGATATTTGAGTGTATTCATAAAGATCTTTAAAAAAAATAAATGCACATTACTTTTTGTTTTTAAATTCCAAAACATGCCCTGTGCAAGAACATGAAACATAAATTTCTTGGGTATAACTTTACAAAGCATTGCAGCAATCAGTATTCCCAAGGCTCAAGAACTGTACTCAATACAAATCACAACATTTAAGTTCATAGAACACACTGGAAATGTGCTCTCTGGTACAAAGGTGTTGTTAGTGAGTCCTAACAGTGTTCCTGTTGAACTTAATCTGTCCAAGTGGGCTTTCGGGGCTTCATGGAGCCAAGGAAACTCCAAAGGTTCTCTTCTCACTGATAGCACCAACTTGACAGCGAAAACATCCTCAGGCTGTGTTCTCATTTGTTCCTTCCTGAGCAAAAACCCAAATGGCCTTGACTTTTAGGGAGTTACAAGTAGAGAATTAGTGAGTTCATATCTGCTAACTGGTAAGAGGAGTCCATTCAGATAAAGGTGTTACATATTAATGAAAACATTAAGGGCATCTTGGTTATTATTCCTTGATTTGATGCTTTCACACATCAGGGGAACTACAGAGCAAGTCAAGAAAGAACTGCAGTTCACACAAATAACCTGCTCTCATTTCTATAAACTGAAGAGAGACAGCAATTATAAAAGTGAATACTTTGTATATAGTGGCACCTTGGTTCATGGACTTCATTTGTTCCATGATTCCAGGGGAGATGCCATAGCATGTTTGTTACCCAGTGTATAGTTCATGAACCAAGTTGTTTGCAAACAGAATTACTCATGAACTGAGCTATTACTGTATAAGATGGGAAGCCCTGGAAGGGACTACGGGGACAACTATTCCAAGGATTTTAGGTAGATTTTAGACTGCTAGCCTCCAACACCCACTCCTACATTACTTAATGAGTGCTGTGAATAGCTCTCAAACATGGGGCAATAGCTTTTGGAGGCCTTGTTAAACAAGTCCTCAGCTTTCTGGGTCTGACCTTAGAGTTTGTGATTCTGTCAGCTGCCTCCACTAGCATAGCCAGCAGGGTCCTGAGAGGGGGTGATGGGCGATTAAAAAAAAAACTAGACATATACTAAATAAAAGCTGGGACTGGGTGGGACTTGACCTCTCTGATGGAGAGGCAGCAACAACCCATCACAATCTGTGTCTTTTATTTATACACAGTAAAATGGGGGGACATGTGCAATGGACTCAAAGGCCCAAGATCTCAGTGTTTTGCTGAGAACACTGAAAGTGAAATATTCTCACAACTGTCTGTGCTGTAGTTAACAGAGAGGAACACCAAGGCCAAACACCTGCTGCATAGCTTTGCTGTAGTCCTGACAACTTGTTTACATGGCCTGCCTCTGGCACTCTGTGTTCTCAGGGCTGGTCTTGCTCTATCTCTAAATATGGGGTTGATCTCCAACTCAACCACTCCCCACAGTAAGTCTGTGAGGGGGTCTAACGCTGTGTGGCTGGTCTGAAGCCACGTGTTGAGAAGCACTGACTTAGAGCTTCCCAAAGCCACATAGTCTTGGACATCTGAGAATCCATCATTTAAATCCAACCACTTGAAACAGTTAACTGTAGAGAAAACCAGAACTCATCATAACGGTTCACTTGGGACAATTTAAAAGAAATATTCCTTTTTGCTGTGAGATTCATGGCTGTACAGAAATTCTTGGCCATTTTTTAAAAAAATTACTGAGTCTACCAATATATTTATTTTTCTGTGTGATTTATGAGTTTTCCACAAGCAACTTTGGGAGATTCATTATTGATTGTGTAAGGAGAAGTGCATGTGTTCTGAAATACACTAGGGTATGGGAAAATAAATTCAATTTGGCTTTTCTGAAACAGAAGATGCTAGTTTGAAAAGCCTGGGCAGCTCAGAGTGGGATAGGAAGTTCTGTGGCCATTCGTAGGGATGAGGGAGGCAGTGTAGCTTAGAGATTAGTGCTCTGTGGGGGTCATTCACTGGTGAGCACCAGCTTCGGTGCTCTTCTTCTCTAGCCACAGTCTGGTTTTCCCTTCAGTATCTCCTCCTCCCTGGGCTGCATCTGTCCTATGAATCAAGCTGATTTTGCCCCCAGGGCTGCACCAGAGGTGTACATGGGAACTAAGCTATTTTGCTATGTAAGATCTTTCTGTTCTCTCTCTTTCTCTCTCTCTTTCCTTCTCTCTCTCTCTCTCCTCTCTCACCCCATGAGCTCAAGGACAGCAGCCATCTGGTGACTGTAAGAGACATCAATCACAGGATGATGCTAAAGCATGGAAGCCAGGGAAGAAATATACAAAGAAAATTTCTCTTTGATTTTGATTCCCTTGATGAAACCACATGAGCCCCCCCTACCACTGAACTTTCTGGTCACATGGGCCCACAGGATCTTGTACTATTTAATCTAGCTTTCTGTTACCTGCTCTTATAAGCATCCTAACCAGTGGATACTTTCAGTTTTCTCATAAGCTGTCTCTGTGCTTTAAATTTTGCTAAGTAAGGTACTTAGTACCTAGTGCCTGACAATAAATCCTACAGAAAATAACACTTACATGGCATTCAATATAGAGCACAGAAAATTCATGTGATCATCACAATGATTCAAGAAGATAGCCAGAGATGCTATTATCACTCCCTTTTTACAGTTTAGTACAGGGATTGTCAGACTACAGCCTGTGGGCCATATATCTTCATTGCTACCTGTTTTTATTATTTATGTTTTATTGTGACACAGTCATGCACATTACTTTATGGATTATCTATGGCTGTTTTTTTACTGTAATAGAAGAGTTGAGTAGTTGCAACAAAGATCATGTGGTCTGCAAAGCCTACACTATTTACTATCTGCATTGCTTATAAGTCAATTTTTTTTTTAAAAGAGAATAAAAAATTAGAAAGAAACCCAATAAAAACAATACAGAATTTCAAAACAAGATGATAGGATATTGGGCTGGGGATTTAGCTCAGCGGCACAGCGCCTGTCTGGCAACCGCAAGGTCACGAGTTCGATTCCCAGTACCAGAAAAAAAAAATGATAGGAAATTAACAATGGCTGTTATATTGCATATTGTTGTCTTCAAAGTAGTTGCTCAGATTACCAGATATAGGCATGCAAAATTGATCAAACAATATAAGCACTAGCTGTTCCTTTCAATGAACTAATAGAAATTAGTAGCACAATTATCTTAGCTATCTATATATTTCTTCCTTCTTTTCTCCTTTCTTCCATCTCAGTTGTTCTTTCCTTTTGAGCGGTTTCTTTCCCTTTCACAGTATCTAAGTACCTTTCAGATTTTACTTACTCTTTCAGTTTCTTACACTAGGCAGACAATACAATGTCTGATTTACGTGGCTTGAATGTGTCCTGTCAAAATGCATGACCTGAGAACTCAATCCCCGTAGCAATAAGGTTAAAGGTGGGGCCTCCGGGAGTGATGAGGTCACAAGTGGGTTAATGGCATTAACATGGGAGTGGGTTCGTGATCTCAAAATGAGGCCAGTTATAAAAGTGTCACTCTCTTTTTTTTTTTTTTTCCGGTACCAGGAATCAAACTCATGACCTTGCGCTTGCCAGGCAGGCACTGTGCCACTGAGCTAAATCCCCAGCCCCCAAAGTGCCACTCTTTTGGTGACCTCTTTTGCATATGATGCCTTCCATAGTGTGATGATGCAGCAGGAAGGACCTCACCACCTTGAACTTCTTAACCTTCAGAACCATGAGACAAATCTCTTTTCCTAACATATTCTGTGGTATTGTCTCACCGCAACACAAAGCAGACTAAAACACAGACTCTAACAGGAAATGTTGGCCAGCCTCTGTCTGTTTAGGGTATGGGGGACTGGACTGTCTAAAGGCCACGTGCAAGTCAGTGGCGGATCCAGGGCTTAGAGTCAGGTCTTCCCAAACAATGAGTTTTAGCCATGAGCATCTTGGATTCCAAAGGACCTTGTGATCGTAATGCTAAATGAAGTAAATCAGACGCATAAGCTTAAGTATCACATGGTTTCTTTTACGTGAGAAACCCAAGTTACAAATAACAAAATAAATGATAGCGTATAGGAAGTAAAGAGATAGATCTTTTTCAAACAGGAAGGGGACTGAGAGATGGACGGAGGGAAGGGGATGGAAAGAGAACTAAGACGTGCTGTGTGCCTGCACCAGCTCCCCAGGAGGAAAGTAGCCATTGCACACTGCAAACATATACTAATAAAAATACAAATTAAAATTAAAAGACAAAAATATTTTGGACAGAGGTAACCTTGGGAGGCACATAACCCTCTTACCCTTCGGTCCAAGAAGGAAGCTGCTGCCTTCCTTCCCTTGCTCTGTGGTTATTGTATAAGGAATTCTTTGCTCTGAGCTTTCCGGATCAAGGGGCAGAGTCCTGTTTATATGGAGCACATCGTGAATCTACTACTGTGTGATCTGACTGCCTGGATCAGGCATGCATGGAGGCTCCAGAAACCCGTGGCCACAGGTGTTAAGCATTCACCTGGCTTTTTTCATGAGGGAGCAAGATCTACAGTGGGGAAGTGACCAAGATGGGACAGGTTGCCTTGAGGGTGATCCTGAGGCAGAAACTCAGAAATATAAGTGAGAGGGAGGCAGAAGGGGTTCATTCGGACAGCAGACAGGAAGCAGGGCGCTCACCAGGACTGGAGGATCTCATCCAATCCCAAGACGCTATGTTTAAGAAAAGAATGAAGAGACACAGTAGATAACTAAAAAAACCAGAAAATAAATAAAAAATTTCAAGATCCTCTTAAATGAGGGGGAAAATGCACAAACTTTCTTTTCTGGCATGGAAGAGAAAAAGAAGTCCCCAAAGAATCTAATTACTATTTTTCCATGTCGCATAAAAATCAAAACCAGCATTACCATCTTAAGAACTAATAAATGGTCCAAGAAATAAGTGCATTCACTCGTGAAAAGTTCCCACACAGCCTCTTGCTGCTTTCTCAAGTCTAATTGATCAGTAGGGACTTTCTGATGTGTTTCCATGACTTCATTCCAGGTCTTATCCTGCGTACGGGGAGAAAAGAGAGAACAAAACATTTCTGCTTCAGTGGCCTGACCTGCTCGCTGTTTGCTTTGGCTCACAGTCTGGCAGGAATCCCAGGCTCCCTGTTGGCAGCACCCTCCCCCTAGTCCCCCAAACCACAGCTCCTGTGGCTCAGGAATCCAGTTCGTCCCACTGGCCAGCATGAACGTTTACACTCAAAAGAAACTCCAACTGACATTATATGGAGTTATGCTTGACAACTGCATGCGTCCTTTCTAGTCTATCTTAAGGCTCAAGGAACTTCACACCTAGAACTGGGAAGGCTGATTCCAGGTTCCTCGGTCAAAAGCTTGTTGAAATTAACTACTGATGCATCATGATATAAAAGTGTTAGAACTCAAGGAAACCCTGAGAAATTATTTTATCCAAAATGACTTTCTTTTCAGATGGGGACATTGAGGGCTGGTGAATATACTCATTTGTCCCTTGACAAGGGGAACATGGTCTGAGATACACACCGCTAGCTGATTTCATAGCTGTGTGACCATCACAGTGGGTACTTACACAAACTATAATTACAAAATCAGCAGCCCATATCATTTTGTGAGCTCACCTTTGATGTGGATTATCACGGATGGGAATGTCATTAAGGGCTGCTTGACAGTATTAATATCTCTGTAGGGCTTTGTGGCCTACAAAGTACCCTCATAGCCATTACCTCATTTCGCATATGGTGCTTTTTCCCAGGGCTCAGGGTCTTTGCCCAGCCCTGGATGAGTTTTTCCCTGCACCTGGCTGCTATTATGAAATAGGTAGTAATAGGACAATTTAAAATAAAGACCCGCAGAAACAAAGAAGCAAGACAAGAAAAAGGAAAAGCTCTGTTCCACTGTAAACATACCACTTAGTAAAGCATGCAGTACCTTTAGGCTGCAGAACTCATAGCCCCTGAAGTCTGTAATCTTCACTGAAGACAGGCAGTTTTCCAGATCAGTTATGTACTTGTGTTTGTCTTTGCCCTGCTTAAAGATAGAAATGGCATGAATTCTTTACTGACACAGTTTCAGCAGCCTCAGAATCTTCTTTTTTTTTTTTTTTGTTTTTTTTCTCCGGTACCGGGAACCGAACTCATGACCTTGCACTTGCCAGGCAGGCGCTTTGCTGCTGAGCTAAATCCCCAGCCCCAACCTCAGAATCTTCTGTTGATTCTCTGACATGCATGAAAAGAGATCAAACCACTAATAGACGCTGCCACTGTGAACCACAAACTGTTCCAAGATGATTTCCATGCCACAGTCCCACCCCCAGGACCACAGCATGTCAGAGGCGGAGGGCAGAGGCTCATGCGGGTCTCATCGAAACCTCTCATTTTACTAAAAACAAACAGACCAACCAACAAACAAATGCAAGGCACAGAATGGGCACAGAGCCAAGTAGATGGACTGCACCTCTAGCACCCACCCGGTGGAGTGATTACCTCCTTTGCAGCTTTAACTTTTCCAAACTGTGGATCCCAGAACATCAGCATGAGAAAGCACCTCAGATGTATGAGTTCAACCTCTAACTAAGCAGCTGGCTAAATAAAGCCCACAGTGCTAACAAGACTGGCCCGACATAGCAATTCTCTGCTAAAGAGTACCAGAATACTCTAGCTTCCTGAGAATGGAACCACCACTTATTTCTGTTATAGTCTTTATTCTTAGTAATATGGGTTTTAAAACATTGGATGACAGATATTCTAGAACTACTGCAGGATATTGAGAAATTGTTCAGAAAAATAACAAAAATGAAAGCTACTCCTAATTCTGACCCTCAGATAACCATTGTAAACATTTTTCTGGTCATATTTGTAATTCATTTTAAAATCCTATCACATTTACATGTCCTTCTGTGACTTGCTTTCTAAACTGAATATATTGTGAGCAGTTTGAGGTGGATTCATCAGTGTTCTACCGCACGTCCAGAACACCCACTTGGAGTTTAAGTTACCAACCAAACCAGGAAGAAGCTATCCAGTAACAATGGGTTAGGCTTTCTGAAAGCTGCCTTGGCTGCATTTCAGTGGAATGTTTATCACAAATCATCTTTCAACTCTTTCTGTTGTCAGAGGGTGCCTGAGGCTTGTGTGGATGCATAGGGCTTGGTACAAGTTAACCAGTGTTTTGTTAATGAGCAGAGGAAGGTGCAGGCTCTGCTCTTGTGGGCCAGGGCCACCGTGAGTCCCGTGGGGCCCCTCCCTGGACTTCCCAGTATGCTGGTCTCTGATTGCTTGTGGCACAGATGGAAGAAACCTTTTATAGACTCTTTAGCCTCCACAGTAGCAAAGGAATCTTGGAGCCGGTTGGAGACCTCCTACGGTAATTGGGACATATGCCTTTTGTTCATATCTGAAACCATAGTGACTGCATGTTGTGGCAATAAAACCCCAGCAAATAATTGGAAAAGACAGAAGCTAGGATAAAGGCAGCATGGTTGGAGTTGTGGGGAAGTGGGTGCCAGCACTGTCCTCTGGAGGGCGCTCCTGGTGGCTTTCTTCGGGTTGAGCCAGCCTGCTTGTGGGAGGAGGAGACGTTTCTCCCAGCGGTGAGATGAACTCCTCAGAGTACAAACACATCGAGGGCCTTGTTGCTTCCACTGTGGTGACACTGGCCAGGAAAGGCAATGAGAATGTTTGAAGGGAACCTGAGAGATATGGGGATGAGGAAAAGTGAGGCGCCACGGCTGGTTCTAGTGACTAGGAGGCAAGTGGAATGGATTGCACGGGAGCTGGTGACGGTGCACTGGAGCGAAACTGCAGGCTCGGGTTGCATAGACACATTTGGGAGCAGCTGACAAAGACATGGTATTGAATTGGTGAAGAGAGAGGAGATCCTCCGGAGTTCTGATGGCGGAAAGGAGGGAGGAATGTCCCGTCCGGTTACGGGGACAGGGGAGTGGTACGAGGTCTGGGCTAGTGCAGACTCACAGCCAGACTGCGCAGGACTGCTGGGGACAAATCCCTGCTGCCCATAAGCTGTGTGATTGCAGGCAGATGATTTAGCCCCTGTGAACCCATCTCCCCATTTGTTAAATGGGTTAATGTGACCTGCCTTGTTAGAGAGCAAGAACTTACACATCGACGTATAAGCTATGACGTACACAAACAAGGACACATGTAAACAATGTAAGCAGAAATGGTGCCCGTACTGTGGCAACGCTCGGGGGCGCGCGCGCGCGCAAACACACACACACACACACACACACACACACACACACACACGCGTGCGCGCGAATGCACAGAACCTTTATTACTAATATTGATCATTAGCAAGAAAGGAAAGAAGGGAGGAAGATATAAAAAGGAAAAATCTAATAGATTGGGAAAATACGTTACAATTTAGAGGTGTACGTGGATTATCATTTAGAACATGAATTACTTGATAAGTAAGGCTAAGAAGGAAGTAGACATATCCATTTTCAGGGAGCCAGATACTGTGCCCTTGTGAGAATGGGGCTTAAAGAAATGAACTTTCCTTTCTTCCTTGCTGAGAACTTTTGCTGAAAATGTTTTGTCATTTCCCTAGAGTCAGCCCTCTGTATCCACGGGCTTCAGTCCGTGGATTCAACCTACCGCAGATCAAAAAGAGTCAAAAACAATTGTCTGTGCTGGACGTACAGACTTTCCTTGTCATTATTTCCTAAACAGTACAGTAACAACTATTTATGTAGCGCTGGCATGGTATTACGTATTACAACTAGAGAGGATTGTGAGGATACAGCTAGGCTGTGCGCAGGCAGTTTATAGGAAGCATTCTTCCTTTGTGTGTCTCCACCACTGCCTCCCAATTCAGGGTGAAAACCACTTAACACATTTCCTCCCCATTTTATATTTCAATCTGACCTTCTCAATTGGTGTCTTAGATCTCTATCCCAGAACTTGGCAATATTGTCACCCAAAACACACATCGGAACAAGTTGCTTTTTTATGGGGAAAAGAATAGATTGCTACGGACTGTTTGTGGGATGTTCCTCCCTCAACTAAGTCCTTCTCTCCATCTGCTAAGTGCTTCCCTTTGGAAAGCACGCTTTATTTCCCAGGTGGCCCTAGAGCTCCGCTCCTCGGAGGAGCCCACCAGAGCCTTGGGGAAGAGTGACCCCTTCCAAGGTTCTTGGGCCGGACCGACGCAGGATGAGATCCTGAGGAGGAAGGTGCTCAGGAGGGCCTGCCCATCTCAGACCCGCCAGGACAGAGTCCCAGCATGTCCCTGGATGACTGATGGGTGGCAGCCCTCCTGACAGTGACGCTGTGATGTTACTAACAACTTATGACCTGGAGTTCATACAGTTTAGGCTGTATTCCATCCTACCTTTTTAGTTTTGAAAACATAATGTGAAAATCAATCCTATATTTGGCTATGAGAATAGGAAGTTTTTCCAACTTCTAATTTTAAAAGTACTAGTAGGATTACTAATATGACAATATTGATCAAATGTTTACAAGTGCCCAGCTTTGGAGGAAGCGTCATACATATTATGATTTAGTCAGCACCACTTCCTATGAGGCTTCTGTGGCGACTTCCCACCTTCTACAGGAAAAGATCTGAACCGAGGGAGTTAATTCATTTGGCCAAGGTCATGAGGCATAAATCAAGCAGCTAGGATCACAACCCTGGAGGACTTTTAATTTAGTTACTGGACTTCAAATTTTCAAGATATTTCTGTCCATAGCACGATTGCAGATGTCAGTGCCTGGTGACAAACGGATTGGACAGGCCATGGGGGCAGACTTTAACAGACCAAGGGACAGTAGCTTCCCGCAGGGCGCTGCTACCCCTACTGGTATTGCAATTGTCCTGTCAGGAGAACACGCATCAGTTCTGCTTCTTCCAGGAAATGAGAGTGCAGAGCCTGACTGTGATCATGAGTACTCCCTCCCTGTACCAGAAAAAGCCTGGTTCAGACTAGACCACCCCTGTCCTACGTGGCAAAGACTCAGAGACCCCTGATTTAGATGTATTACTCCAATAGTTGATGGAACCAAGAATGAATTTTAAAACCTACTAGGACTAACCCTACTGACTTTCCCAGAAATGCGTATGTATTTATAGAATCTCTTTCTGTAATATCTCATTAATTTTTCAATGTTCCCAATAAACACAGCATTGCCTGCAACTTGGGGCACACACTTGTTCAAGTTTTCCTCATTGAGTGAGCTGCTTAATGAGTTGCATTAAGTTATAAATGTAGTGCTGTAAAGCACTGCTATATTAGAACTGCTTTGCTTGCTTTGCAGAACTCATTAGCCACTGGCAGTTAGCTCTGTTTTGCTGCACCAAATGGCACCATTTGGCATGTTTTGTAGTCAATACTACAGACGTGATGATGTCACTTATGTCTCATGTGGCATCTGCCTTTATGCAAAGATAAAGCAGAATGAAGAGGCTCTTCAGCTATTTCTTACTTTCTTAGTCACAAGAGGGCTAATTATAAACAAAAATTACAATGTGCAACACTTACCACTCCTCTCTTGGAGAAAGGCCATCTTGTTTTTTTGGATTCTGGTGGGTGAAATAAAAAAAAAAACTGTTACTTAGAATAACTGGTGACAGATCATTACAGCGCCTTATGAAAATCTCCTATTTGAAAATAGGCCTAGAAGAATTCCCCCTGCTTTAATTTTCCTCCTGTAGAAAATGCACAGAATGAGTATATTTTTGCAGATGAATGAATAGCACCAGGTCATAACCTGCAGATTGAGGTTCTCCTGCTGCCTGAAGGTGATACTTTTCTGCTTCTCTACTGGGGTAGGGCTAGCCTTCTTTTCCTCATCACCTTAGCCTCATCACCTGGGGAGAAATCTACAAATGGCAGTGATGAAGTTGAATAATTTGTTTATGATAGAGGCAAAGCACCTTGGCTGAAAGGACTGGCTCTTTGTTTTTCCCTTTTTTAGGATGATGTGGTGTTTGTTTATTTATTTATTTATTTTTTGGTGTTTTTGAGACAGGGTCTCGCTATACAGTTCCGGCTGGCCTTGAGCTCACTTTGTGGCCGGGCTGGTCTTGAACTTGCAGGGAACCTCCTGCCTCAGCCTCCCGAGTGCTGGGGTTACAGGCATTTTTCCGGCTGTTTTTCCTTCATCCTACCATAAAACACCCCTCACATGTGACAGTAGATTGACCCCACTCAGACTTGGAGCTCGCATCAGCCCAGTTCAGATGTGGTTGGGCAAAGACTCCTGAAATAGGGCACAGTGACATGTGTTTACCGCCACTGTCCTACTTAGTCCTTCGGAGCTGCTCTGAGCTGAGAAGGAAGTCATTATTCAGTCACACATTCTCTTGACGACCAAGAAGTAAAGAGATTAAATTTTCTTTAAAAAATTCGTGTGTTGTTTCTATCACTAAAAAAAAAAAAAAACCAGAGTAGTCTCTCAGATTATGTGGGAAACTATGGCCATTCGGCGTGCAGAATGGATGTCCTGGAGCTCTCCTTCTGTCAGATTTACTGAGATGATGTCCATGAGGCTTCAGTCAGACAGAAGTAATTACTTGAGCAGCATTGATGGCAAAGGGTGTGTTTAAGGACTTCTTCTACTGTAGCCTTGGACAGGTCCTAACCAGCCCAAGTGGTTATCCTGTCATTTGCTTTGACCACATCACTGGACTTTATAAAGGAGAAATCTCCCTGAGGGACACATTCACCACACTTAGCCTTCAAATGATTGGTAGTAAATTATCACATCTAATCGAACTTGTCCTTGGCAAGTTTCTTTCTTCTGTTTTTCCTACTCTGAGGATAATTTTGGAGCCTGGGGAATACTTTCCAAGTATTCTGAAGAAGATTTAAATGAGTCTTTATTGAATCTACAGCCATTCATTATCTATCTTAAATATGTTTGCTAAATCAAAATATCTATTTCAACAATATCTGCAGGAGTCTCTCACACACATCGAAGAGGATAGGCATCGCTGCAGGCCGTGCATTGGGACCATCAGGCCTCTGTTCTAAATCCCTTGATAAGAGGGCACAGAGGGCTGTGTGGTGTCTCCCATGATGCTCGATGTCCAGCTCAAAATCCAGCTGGTATGATGTAGAAGTGCTGCACTACGGTATGACCTTGTTCTTACAATGGTGGCTGTTAAACTTGAGTAGCATCAGAGTCACCTGCAGGGCTTGTTATAAAATGGACCGGAAGACACGATCCCTAGAGTTCCTGATTCAGAAGGTAGGCATGGGGCCCAGAAACTGCATTTCTGACAACTTCTCAGGGGATGCTGAAGCTGCTGGTGAAACCAGCTGTGGGTTAACAGAGTTAGAACATCATAAAACATATACTACCCCACACTACGGTTACACTGGGCTTGGAACTAGCTCTGCCTTCTGTGGGGCATGTCCTCAAGCAGATCAAGTAACCCCTCTTGGCTTGTTCACTTGGGTTGTGGTGACAACCCTAGGAGACAATATTTGTTCATTCTTATATATTGTATCACATAAGACAGTGACGTGAAAGAGATATACAGTGAGGGGAGAGTTATAAACATGCTCTTTATGCTGCATTGCCTGGTGGCTTCTGGGTTCCACATGCACAGGATACATCTGCCCATGGAGTGAGGGATGGATTCGGGCTGGTGAGAAGGACTGTGTGCTAGTGGTTCAGAGTTTAGATTCCAGTCCTCTGAGACAAGTGGCTGCCACCATAACCAGATTGCTGTTTTCTGGGCCTTACTTGGCACATAGGTGAATAAGAACTGGGCTTGGTGGTTTTGCCAGGTGTTCAAGGCTTTTAGAGGTGCCTTAGACATGGGTCTTATCGGATTTCTGAATGAGGATTCTTTTGTAAAATGGATCTTACTAAGAATCATCAGTTTAAAAAGCCACAACATGGATAATGTTTATGTCTTCCTTTAGGTCTCAAAGTCTTCAATTTACCTACCCTCAGCACCATGAGGAAATCACTGAACACCAGAGTGGCTCTTTTCCTTCTCAGCTGAGGATCCACCCTAGGGTTACACCTCTGACAGACAGTCACGCGCTCCCGGCCCCTCAGCCTCCTCCATGTTACCACCTTGGCTGAAGATGTCAGTGTGAGACTGATGACCAGGCGTGTGTGAAAGATAAGACATACAACAAGTATAAAAAAGTTGCTCATCAGCCAGCAAAGGCACTCTGATCCAGAATGGTGACCATCATGGAGCAAGCATCCATGGTCCTGGACTTGGGATAAATGATTTTACAAGAGGTCATTAAAGGGAGGTCATTAAGATGGATAATTCCTTATCCATCTCTGTACACAGAATGCCTGCCACCAAGACTGGTGGTCAGCTGGTTCAGATAATTCATGCCTTGCGCCTGTCCCAGTTGGTAAGGCACTGGTTCTAGCACACTGGTGTAGTGATCTCCTAGTTACTAAGTATTTGGAGAATCGCTCTTGCTTATGCCCATTTCTGACCCATAGCAGATATATAATGAACATAGTTCAAATGAATCAGACCTGAATTCAGCAACAGAAGTGGGTGGCACAGGTAATCTGCAGCTCCGTCGGACACCAGGAGGTCCCCGGGGAACACCTCAAGTCCAGGCAAGTTCAACACCACAGAACTCCGCCTGTGCTCGTAGAATCTGTGTTCAAGAGAGGAAAGGGGAGAGGTCAGAGCGGGGACTCAGCCAGGTCCCCCTCCTTCCACTGGTCACACGGAAGTGGCTGCTAACTGCGTGCATCGCTTGTCTGTACCAACACAATCGCCTCTGAACTTGGTTCCTCACTCTCAGCTTTACTTGCTCAATTTCACCCTGTACAGAATCACTAAATGGGAGTAATTAAAACTTTAAGTCTGATCTTGTTTCCCAGGGGCTTAAGACACTTCAGTGGCTCTTCATCCTCAATGAGATCAAGTCGTTTTAAACCATATACTCATGCTTTCTGTGGTCTAGCCCTATTGACCTTCCTGATATTCTTTACTTTGCAATTTATTCTCCAGAAATAGGGGATGGATTGCAGTCTCTGCACAAAGCAGTGTTTCACACGCAGGTGCCCTAGTGGAGATGCTTCACCACTTCCTGTTCTCCCAGCCTCACCTCCTACTCATCCGCGAGGCTCGGGCCCCTGGGCATCCACACAAATAGAAAAATGAAACAGAGCTCAGTTCATTCAGTTCTCTGCACTGTGGAGTTTTATCATGTTTTATCTTTGCTTTCTTTTTTTTTTTTTTTTTTTTTGATACTAGGAATCAAACTCATGACCTTGCTCTTGCCAGGCAGGCACTGTGCCGCTGAGCTAAATCCCCAGCCCCCTTCCCTTTGCTTTCTCCAGTTCTCTCCATCCATTGTTAACTGAGGAACACGAATGAATGAAATAGCTGTCTGAGGCTGTCCTCCTTTCCAGAAAGTGATTGATTTTATAAAGTCTTATTTCCTCTACTATCCTAAACTCCTAGCTTCTCATCTAAATCTCCATTTAAAAAGGACTCAGCAAACACTTGCAAAGTAAGTGGAATAATAACCAAACCTACACAAGCTTAGAGTGATCGCTGTCATTCCCTGACCTGCTCTCCTGCAGAATGCGTACTCCAGTAATAGCGGGTTGCCTGCTGTTCTTAACCACTCCATGCTTCACATTTCCGTGGCTTGGTTCAGGTATATCCTGTCTGCCTCTTTAACTCTGCTCACTCTGCCTGGCAAATTGATTCATCACTGAGTTCCAGCCTAGGTGTTCTTCCTCCAGAAGTCTTCTCTGATCCATTTAGGAAAGATCAACCCTCTCTTCACTCCTTCTCCTCCCCTTACCTCTTCTCTTGTAATGACTTCATTGAAAGCTCCTCCTGGGTCTTATATATTACAGGATCTAGTCACAACGTAGAATCTGGCATAGTTCCAGTTTTCATAAACTTGTTGAATAAATAGACATGCTGACCTATAGAATAAAATACTGTCCTCAAGTGAATTTGTTCTACATTCTGGAGCAGAAATGAATAACTATGCATACTCAAAGCCAGAATACAGTTGGATCCTCCCCAACCTCTCCCTAGTCCACAACAGGTGGTTAAACTACCTGACCCATTTATCCCTTGCCTGGGATAGCTTCGAACATAAAGCATCCATTTGGGATGACACAGGTCAGAATTGGAGTTGCATTTGTTGGGAGCCCCTGGAGCTGGAAATTGGCCATATGTGTGAGGGCAGGACAGAGCTAGGGTGCCTCAAGCAGTCAAGCTACCTCAGTCTCGAGCAAAGCATCCTGCCTGGACAATTCAGTCATTAATTGCTAGGCAACCTTGCCTCTCATAATACTAACTTTGCAAGGGTATAAATACACACCCCTACTATTGTAGTTCAGTCCTCTTGCCCATCAGGTAAGAAGCCACTCCCCTTGACCCCAGCTTTTGTCTCTTGCTTTTATTTTCTAAATCCCCTTGTAATTTTCTCCCAGGGACCACTGAGAGACCACCGAATCCTACACACATTTGCACATATGGAGAGGAAAGAAGACACCCAATTGCATGAAGGTTGAGCCATGACCTTGGTGATCAAAACCCAGTGAAGCTCATTGTGGGGAGGTAGGAATGCTCCCGGAAGGGCATAACAGGATCTCTGTGGACATGAAATGTTTTTGTTCATCAAAAGGTAGCATGGGTTAATAAAACTACGAAGAATCACAGTTGTAACCCTACAGACACCTAAAAAAGCCATTAGAAAGAGTATCTACACCCAGTAATATAAAGAGATATGGATTGGTACAGAAAATATAGCCTTACATCATTCATGCCTGGCAGGGACTGGATTTCTGAGCACTCTAAAAAGCACCCTGGTCTGCCACCTGGAGCTGGTCACACACTGGATTAATGATATTAATACAAATAGTTATAATGAGATTTACGTGGCTTTGACTTTAAGTCTCCTAGGGGTGTGTGTGTTGGTTCTAGATTGGTGTCTTGTATATACTGTTCTAAATATTAGGGTTGCTTCTTCTAAAAAGTGGCCTGCATGCAGGGTCATGTGTTCAGTTCTGAGTTGATCATCCACTGAAAGTAACTGTAATGAATTCAGAATGCACAGTGACAAAGTGGTGTCTGCATGGGGTAAAGGTGTCCTGCGTGAAAAGGGCAGGAGGTGGCGTTTTCAGAGATATGATATCCTTATAAGGAAATTAAACTAGGAAGCAAACACATAAGTGCAAAGCATTTGCAGTGTTTCTGGCACCCCAGGGCCTCTGTGGAAGTACAGTGACAATATAAATATACTGTCCTTCATTTGTTTGGAAAAACAAGTACTTTTGAGAAATGCATTCTTTTTGGTGTTTTTGCTTGATCCTTGGTTATTAATATTTTAATTTGGGACAAATTTCTGGACTCAGGAGGCACCCCCACTTTGCAGCCCTCTGGAGTTGACCCCTTCACCCTTGTCTACCCCCACCCCCATGTAGAAACCGAAATCCAGCCACACTTACACTAACCCTGAGGTGCGAGGCCCCAAGCTGGTCAGATCCGAAGGGACTAGTCCCATGGTTGCTGGAATAACTATGTCTCCCTTCTGGTACCAGAATGTCTCCGTACTCTGTCCTCTGCTGCAGACTGGCAGATCCATTGTGTGGGCTGGGGCAGCAACAATTCAGAGAATCTTGGGAATTCCCCTCCCTACCCAGCAGGCCTTGCGCCCATGAGTCAACACTCCGTAAGGGGGCTGCTCCCACGTGTTGGTGTCAGAAGAGTTACTAGCTGCTGGAAATGTGTCCCCTGGTGTACACCAAGTGCATAGGCTTCATAAGTAATAGATTGGTCTTGGTGAATATTATTTTAATTTAAAATTAGCTGATGCTCTCTGGGCTCCGATTTTTCCTCAACATGCTGTTAAGCATCTTACATACATTATCGTTGATTTTCACAAGCACCCTAAGAAGTAGAAATTCCTACTCTCAGTTTAGATCTCAGGATGTTGAGGCTTAGAAAGATGAGTGAAGAGGTAGTCTAAGGGCCCCTTGTTTTAGTGGATGTCAGAGCCAGAATTCAGAATTCCAATAGGCAGGTCTGACTCTAGAAAGATTTGTAAACAGGAGAAAGAGAAAAAGGTATTGGCAATCACTGCAAAGCCCAGCACTGGTTCTAACTTACTGCCTGCTTTCCAAATTGGGGTCTACTTCAGTAAAAGGGAGTGTATGATGAATTGAAGGGTAGCCCCCCCAAAAGGTAATGTCCACATTCTAATTCCTGGAGCCTTATTTGTACAAAGGGTCTTAGCAGCTGTCATGAAATTAAGGGTTGGGATGAGGAGATTCAGTGATGAATGTCTTCAGAAGACACCTGGAACAGAGACTCAGAGAAGACTTCAGGCCACTGAAGACAGAAGGGCAAAGACTGAGGTGACAGAGCCACAAACCGTGCCCCGCCTGGAGGAGGGAGCAAGGAAAGCCTTCCCTGGAGCCTTCAGTGGCAGTGTAGCTCTGCCCATCTGATTTTAGATTTCTGGCTTCCAGAACTGAGAGAGAATACATTTCTACTTTTCCTTTCAGCCATTCAGCTTGTACTAATGAATTGTAGCAGCCGCAGGAAACCAATCCTGGGGCCATTCTATTGAGTGGCAAAGGCCCTGGACTTAGCACTAGATTTCCCGCTGTGACCTTCAACATGAGTGACCTTGGCATTTTGCTTCCTTGGACCCCTGTTTCCCTATGTGGCAAATGATTGTGATGGGTGAGATCTCTTCCATCCCTCATGATGCAGGATCCCAATGGAGGGCCACTCTCATTTCCTTCTCAGTGGCCCGTGGGTGGTGTGGAGATTATGCAATGATGGTTTATCTTGGCAGAAATGCTTGAAGATGAATAATTCAGAATTCCTCCTTTAGAAATATGACTCATAGATCATTCACATCTTAAAAAGACTCCCTCACTACAGCTAATTTAAACCAAGGACCACTGGCCTTAAATTACCAGGCACAATTTTTAAGGGACAACCATGAAAAATGTTAGAGAAAGTAGGGGATCAGTAGCAACTTCCCTAAGGTGATGCGTGTGTCTTAATGGAATAAAAATCTCATGGAAGCCACCATAATCTAGAAATTTGTCTTCCCTCTGCTATAGATGTTACCCAATTTTTTTTTTCTAAATTATTACCCATACTCCTCAGAATCTATAATTCTTGCCTGAGAACAAAAGCTCATAGAATCTAGCTTTTTCCAACAGGCACCTTTCAGCAATTGGATGACCAGGAAAAGTAGGTATTCTATTTTAAGAATCAGGCTTTGCCTTATGCAAGAAATATAGTGCAATTTTAAGTGTTTGCCCCTAATGATGGGGTGATTACCTACCAAATTAAGAATCAATAACAAACTTTTAAAAATACTCTTGTTAATAACAGAGAAATCACAAGTCTGATAACAATTATGGAATGATAGCTCTTTTGGTTAAATCTGGAATATATTTTCCTATTGAGAGTCTCAGATGATTGAGACTTCTATATGTTTGACTCTAATTTCTAGTTCAGTTTCTTACCATAATGTTCTATTTGATGGAAAGCTAGAAGGCAGAACAGATGAGGAACTCCTTCATTGTTTACTGCCAAGAACCTCATAGCTGGAGGCTACTTCATAAGTGTGGAGCAAACCACTGGGATACGTGTGCCTCCTACACTAGCTGGGGTCCAGAACACAGACACGGCTTGAGAGTCTCATCCCATGTGGAAAATACCTTGTGCTGTGACTTGCTAGGCTTTGAAGACACTTGTGTCCAGAGCACAGAGCTCTATGTTCTTTCCAGGTTACTATGTCTTTTGGACAGGAGTCAAAGTATTACTTAATGGGGTCACACAACAATTGTAAAAATCTCCACAGACCCCAGATTCCAGAGATAAGCACCAGACACTAAGAAAGATGAAAGCTGGAGGGAGACACATAAGTACTTGGAAGAGAAGTTATTTTTTACCAAAGGGGGCAGGAGTCATACAAATCCTACAGTTTCTCCTATGAGGCATTTCTAAACTTAGCTAACCAACCCATTTCTCTCTGTCTCTGTCTCTCTCTCTCTCTCTCTCTCTGTCTCTCTCTCTCTCTCTGTCTCTCTCTGTCTCTCTCTCTGTCTCTTTCTCTGTGTGTGTGTGTGTGTGTGTGTGTGTGTGTGTGTGGTACTGGGGATTGAACCCAGGCTTTTCACACTGACCTCTATCTTTTTTTATTTTTTGACAGTATCTCACTAAGTTGCCCAGGCTGGGCTCAAACTTCTGTCCTCCCAGAGTGCTAGTATAACAGGCATTGTGCTCCCATGCCTGGATCATTTTCCTGTTTTGTTCTTTGGACATTTATTGAGTACCTACTACATGACAGAAACTGTGCTAGACAGTGGGAATTCCTTAATGAACGTGTGTACATTAATGAAAACTTCAGCTTCCCCAGTACTTCCATTGCAGAGATGCTGAAGCTCATGGAAGCACCTGTGGCTCTTCCAGGCGTGGACGTACCAGCTCGGTTCTCTGAGGCTGCAGCCTTCTCTTTTGAGTAATTAGCGCTATACTGTATATGAGTCTCTTGTTAATACTTTCCCGATAAGCTTTTAAAAAGTTTGTTGAGAAACCTTTCCCTTTCTAGTATTTCCAGGAGTTTTCAGACAGTGATAGGGACATCGCAGTTTTGAATAAAAATCTGCAGAGGTATAATATTGTATTCAGTTTAGTGTTGGAATGTATCAGATGCACTTTCTGGGATCAAGCATTTAACTCTGGATATCTTAGAAATCAGTGACTTCGATAGGGGAAAGGCTGAATGAATGAATGAACAAATGGAGTCTCTAAAAAACAATAACAGATTCTATTTGCACTTCACTGTTTAAACAGTACAAAAGGCTTATGAGATGAATGCTATTCATATCTCTGCTTTTTGGATGAAAATATACATTTCCAGTCACTCAGGGAATTGCCCAAGACCGCACTGCCAGGAAGTGGAGACAGGATTCAAGCCCAGCTGTTTGGTCCAGCGGCTTTTATGTCCATGTTGTACTGCCCACAGTGGTCACCCCAGATAGATCTGACTTCTTGGGAAGTTTCGCTGATATTTTTATTTGACTTCTTTCTCAAGAGAGACTTTCAAATACATTGTCATTTGGTTTTCCTGTTAATAGTGCCTCACTTGCTAATTTGGGTATATTTAAGGTTCTTCCTATTTTCTTTTGAGCATTGAAGGATAGTCTTTATTCTCACTGAAGTGTAATATGTGTATTTCCCTGCTTGGCTTCAGAGCTGAACTGACAGGCGAGGGAGGCAGCTTTCTGTGCATGTAGTTTAAGATGTGCCAAGAAGGCCTTACTACCCACAACATCTCCCTCAGCTGCTTTCTGATGTTTAAAATCCCAGCAACACAGCTTTACTGCTTGGTTAATAGCCTTGTCCTTGGCCAAAATGCAAATACACTGGGCATGGTTAGAGGACTTTGTAAACTAAGCATTCTGCCCCCTGTCTTTCTTTGTCCATCTACTTTTTCTATCAATAAATATTTTTGGAAGTAGAGTCTAGAAGGATGCTAGAGCTGGAGCTTCAAAGACATATAAGTAACCTCTGTCCTTGGGAAGGTTTCGATTCTAGGGGCAGATGAATGAATGCAGAAGAACACAATATACTATTTTACAGGCTATGGTGGAGCCACTTACCAGGTGCAGGGAAATTCAAAAGGGAGAACTGTAAAGCTCTACTTCAAAAGAAAGAGTACATATTGCTGAGGCCAAAAATCCTTCACACTTTAGTAATGATGTATTGTAAAGACTATTCTTTTCCAGGGGCATATTTCAGTATACGGGAGAAGAACCTCTGAAGTATGAGTTCATGCACATATTATAGAGGGAGAGAGGGAATGACAGCAGGCAAAAGGATTCTTCCCCCAGCTTAAACCATGTCAAGGAATAGAGGCATTGATCACCCTAGTTGTGTAATCAAAAGCTTAGCAGTCATTCTTGTCAATGTCTTTCTCTTCATCCCCCCAATATGACCTAGGTGATTGTTTCTTCTAAATGCCCACTCTGCTGAGAGACCTCTCTTTAACTCCACTTCCTTCATCACAGCCTGGCCTACGAACTTCTCATACTTGCACAGTCTGCCTGTTTCACTTGAGTCTACTTCCATCTAAATCCCATGGCATCCATCTGACTATATCAATCCATTCAATACTTTCATGAAGCTTGCTATTAGAGAAAGAAACAGATGTCCTAAAAATCTTATTCCACCTGGATGATCTGACTCTGATCACCAACATCATCTCTCAGACACTCTGTTCCTCTCTCTGTGACACCTGTATCACACACATATCATTTTAGAGTTTTATCCATCTTGTACCTATGGAAGTTCTGTGCCAGTGGTCACACTCTCCTCCAAACTTGCGTCCCCATCAGTTGCCACCAGTGCACCCAAACTGTTGGTGACACATAATTTCCTGACCCTGAGTTCCACTTTGTGGCTTGCTTTGACCAATAAAGCTTAAGATAAGACTTAGAGCCCATGCTCCAGGAGACCACTCATGTTTCCACTTGTGCTCTTGAACCCTGGTTTTACTGAAAGTATAGGCACTGGACAGCCTTTTGTTCCCAAGAAAAACATGCGGGAGAGAACTATCCAGCTGAGCCCAGCCTAGATCAAGTTAGCCTGAGGGGACACAGATTTATAAAAAAAATACCTGGTTGTTACTTCAAGGGTTTTGGGATGTTTGTTATAGAGCAATAGCTAACTGATACACTATACACAATAATTTGCATTTTCTGGTGGCTTTATAATATTCTCTACTTTTGTTCATACATTTAATTGAAGCTGAGTTAAAGTCAACAAAGACTGCATGGGTAGATATTACCCATATTATGTTAATCATATTATTATGAATAGCAAGTTATGGTGTAGGGGTTGAGGTCCAGTAATAAACAGTGGCCATTTTCCCTAGGATTCTTCTATGAATATCCAAATGAAAGAAGGGCTTTCTTGCTGATCCCACAGGTCAAGTGAATGAAATTGGACAAGAATCCTTCCCTTTATGCCATGGAAACTTCCTTCCTGGCAGATGAGGCAAATCTTCTGTCTCAGCTAGGGGGCCATGCAGAAAGTTCAGAGCTGGTTTTCAATGTGACATAATCCACTGATTTCTAGATAAGGGCATAGTCTGTCATAAAAGGCATTTTAAAGGTCAGACTACATTTAAACAGGACATCTTGTTCCTTTTATCATTGTCCTTTGAATTTCTCTTTGAGAAGCTATTGAAGTGTTCTAGCCTTCCCATTTTCTTTACCAGACAAAGCTTATTACTAAATGGATGTTAATCAAGCCAGAGGGCCAAAGCATTGACAATTCAGAATGAAAACCATCAGGGCAGGTGACTGTTGTTGCCTTTCCCCAAAGGCCCGGCAAAATGCTATGCTCTGAAAGGAGACTTCTGAAATGAAGACTCTCACACCCGTGAGGGGGAAGAGTGGCTTGGGTGGTGCTGAACAAATAGTACTAATTCATGCTCCATCAGGTTTGCTGTGTCAGAACAAAAATAAAGATGTAACAGTAAATGGTCAACATATAGCATCACACTGGAGATGATCAGAGCATACATACCTGGAGCCACGTGATTCTTCCCCCTGAAACAAATTTTAAAAATATTTGTTTTAGTCTTGCTCAAATCCATCCGAAATTCCAAAGCAGATATTTTGAAAGTGGAAACAATGAGCTCTCCTGGCTAAAATGTTCTAGATAATTATTTCTTTTTAAGAAAAGAAAATCCATAGCCTTACTTTAAAGTGTCTTAGGGATACACCAGTCTGAGTTAAACTAGGCTCCCATTTTCCTTCCTCCAATGCTGAATTTCCTTTACATGAGAATCTGCATTTCCTGAAGGAAGGGTGTGCCCTCTTGGCCATGTCACTTTGGGCCATCTTACATCATAAGAACCCCAAGGCCTTTAGAGGAAGAGGGCAACCCTGAGACCTATTTGCTTCATAGTCCACCAAATACAAGGCAGAGACTTAGGGTGGGTTACCTGAGGACGTGGGTGCTGTGGGTCGGGGTGGGGCAGTTTATAGCTTTCTTGTCCTGGAAGAGAGGGCTGGTAAAGAGACATCTCATCAATTGGCTGAGGCACTGGAAGGGGGTCCCCATCTTGGGACCTGGTCTGGGGCTCCATGGTGTTGGCTGTGTTGGGGGCTCCTTTAGGGTCTGCAGGTGGTCCTGAGTTTGGTCTCAAGGGATACAGTGAATACGGAGAATCCTTTGGGCTTTCCAGTGAACTCCTGGACAGGTGACCTGGGGAGCCTGCAAGGACTCTCCAGGTTCCCCAGATGGGCTCCTCCAAGGCATCTTGCTGAGGCAGTGAGGACAAAGTCCCCCTGCCACTGCCCCTTAGCCTCCTCAGAGTGGGAGAGGTGGAAATGCGGCCAGGGGCCTGCCGGTCAAACTGCAGAAGGGTCCCCTGGTTCTCACAGTGCTTCTTAGACAGGCTCAGCAGGCTTAGAGAAGTCCCACAACCTTGTGGTTGCACCTCTGGGCTAGATGACTCTGCCTTCCCCATGGAACTAAGAAGACCCGTTTCTAGAAGTTTCCAGGAGACACTGTCTGAGTTGCTGTTCTCTGGACCACACTGAGGTTGTTCATCTTCCACAGTTGGAAGCCATTCTTCCTCTGGTGCTTCTTTGTCCTTTCCCAAAGGAGACTGACAAACAGGTTGCTGCATCTTCAGTGAGGAGGAGCAGCCTGTGGAATCTGGAGAAAACGAGGAGCCTAAGGTGAGGAAAAGGTGTCTGAAATTTCAGAAGAAAATTTCTAGTTTTTCGGGGAAGATAGGAACAGCCCAGCTCGTATTACCATCCTTTATATTTTAAAAATAATTAATAGACATGATTCCAGCCTTCCCGTCTACATAGTAGATTGAGATATATTTACTATCTACTTCATATGCCTTCCAGGCTCAAACAAAAAAACTTTAAAACTTAGTGATTTCAGAGACTTCTTGGAAGTGACATTGCCAACCACTTTTTGATTATTCTATTTAAAAATAATCAAATAAGGGGCTGGGGATTTAGCTCAGCAGCAAAAGCACCTGCCTGGCAAATGCAAGGTCGTGAGTTTGGTTCCCAGTACAGGAGAAAAACCAAAAACAAACAAACAAAGAAAAAATAAAAATAATCAAATATACATTAAGTATTCCTTACACTCTGCTTTTATGTACATGCTTAAGCACCTTGGTACATTCCAGGGATTCATGAGGAAGGAAAACAGAGCCCCTTCTCCCAAACTTTAAGTTATACACTGAGACATGCCTTCTAAGATAACTGAAGTGAAGTATTTGGCAAAAGATGTTTTAGATTTTATTGATCTCCATATTTTAGAAAATAAATGATTTTTGAGTTTAAAGAGAAAAACTCAGGTCTTCCTAGCTGCCCTGCCTCTCAAGACTTGAGGTGTTTTCTGGGGTTCACATATGTACATTTACCTCCCAATTAAGCCTTTCTCTTGCTCAAGTAAAGCGGAGTCTGCCATTTGACAATCTGATTTATAGAAATGACTGATGATAATTCTTTTATTATGTAGTTTCCCACATGAACAGGTATTTATGTGTGGGAATATAAATCCTTATCTGTCCCATCAATTATGACACGAGAAACAACACTTGATGATTTATAGATGAGGGTGGAACTGTGGAACAGTACGTATAACTATCTTCCACTGCCATGGGCAGTGGGGAAGGCATGTTACACTGTCCTGGGATTGTTTGTGGATGGCAAATGAGCAGCTGATCACATGTTCTGAGAACTCCAATAATAGTTTCAGCAAAGTCAATCATTTTAAAGTAAAACACAACAATCTAGAACCTTTTGGGAATTGTGAGTCCCCTGTCAACTCAACTGGATTAAAAGGCTCTGGGAGAAGTGATAGAATCAAGGGGCTGCTATTCTCATCAGTTGATTAACTCGCTGATGTTCATAGTTGAATGTGCTGTTATGGGGTGCAGTCCAGTTGGAGGGTCACTAGGTGGGTGTAGACATTGTTCCCACATGCTCTGCTTCTGACTACCTTGAGTTCAGCAACATTCCTATTGCCATGATGTTTGGCTTTGGAGCCAGCTTACCATAGACTGAACCCTCTGAAACCACAAGCAAAAGTAAATCCTTCCTCTTCTAATTAAGTCCCAGCACTAAAAAGCTGACCAACATAGGAATGAATATATTTGGATAGTTGAAATGTAATGATGGCAATAAGACACTTTTTTAGTGCACAATATTTGAATTGCATTGGCAATACTTTTTAATAGAACATGTTCTACAATGTATTGTTTATTTCTTCAACATGATAATGGCAAATACTGAAAACTAATAAATGTTTTTCTCATGACCTGACCTCATTATTGTTGATTATCATACATAGTGCTGTGTTGAATACAGTGCTTCTACTATGTTCATTGTAATCCTACAGAGAATGCAATAATTGGTACAGGCTTTTATAACATATAATTATTTACCTTCACCCTAAAAGGTCCAACACTGATGCACTCTCTGCTTTGTATTCATTATTTCTCATTATATTTGGTATACTTGCTTATACTCTTCTTTTTAATTGTTTATTTTCATCTGTTTCAGATAGAGAAGTCCAATGATTTTGTGCAGAAACAATTAGTAGTCTGTTAGAGTTACCCTTATTTATAAAGAGGAGGAATACAATGTTCTATCATCATTAAGATAATATTGTGATATTGATTTTGGGAACTGCACAATCTCCTATATTTCTCCTTGACTCTCACCTGATTTTATGGTCAAATGAAATGAGCAGGTATTAAATTTTAGACTACAAAGTTGTTTAAGGAACTACTGAGATATCAATGAAAGTCAATTCGACTCTTATTTCCTAAAGAATTCTGAAATCCTTAATGTTGAGTTTCCTTTAGCATTTTGAGTTGAAGACTCAAGTGTCAAAGAACTTCACATGTCAAACTAGAATGCATGAAATACTTTTTGGGGGTTGGAGAAAGGGAGGCACTGATTACAGTCAGTTTTCCAGTCACTGGGACAACCTACTTGACATTTGCAATTTAAACAGGGAAAGATTTATCTGGCTAATCATTTCAGAGGGTTGAGTTCATGGTTGGTTGGCTCCAAAATGGAAACATCATGGTAGGAGAGCATGGTGGAGCAAAGCTGCTTAGTTCTTGCTGACAAGAAAGCAGAGCAAGGGAAGAGTGTCAAAGAGGAAAGGACCAGGGACCAAGGACCAAGATCACAACTGCATGGTCCACTCAGACACACCTAGAAGTGTGTTTTACTAATCTCTTGAGTGGTTCTTAAGCCATTTAAGCTGACAATCCAGCTTAGCTATCACAGGTACTATCAGATAGAATTTCTGTCTGGTGAAAGAGGGGAGGAAACTAGTTTTGTTTTGAGATTGATAATTTCTGGTTGCTGTTATAGAAACTGGCACCAGTTTTTCTGGAAAATGAAAAAACCCATTCTGACCACTAGTTAGCTCGGGTCCATTAGATCTCTTCATGTCCTGAACTCCTGGCTGCTTGTGGAGGGGTCAGTTCCTCTTTCTCTTGACAAACAAACGGCTGAGCAGAGGACCAGAGTTACAGGTACTTTCACACTTTTACACACCCAAGAATTTTATTGTGTTTCTACATTAGACAATTATCCAAGTTCTAGACAGCAACATTGTTAAAGCAATTCATAAGTTAACATAGAAATCCACATAATAGTTGCATCAGAATTCTCAGTCCTTGGTTTCCTTTCTGTCCTTTTGGCCTGCTTCCTCCTCCTTTGTGGGGTTGAGATACAGCTTTGGGTGTCCTGGTCAGTCATCTGGACCCAGGCATCTGACCACCGGTAGGAGGTTATTTACCATCAACAGGATTTAAAAGCCATTAGGTATTATTTATTGGCCAGTGTTTTAAATACTGAAACCACAACAATAATAACTATATGCAAGCCAACATAATAGTAACTGCCAACATGACTCACCGTTGAACTGAAGAGAAAATTTAAATACAGCAGGGCTTTGGGAGTTTGTCTGCAAGGAGGGTGGAAGGGCTTAAGCTTTGGAGTGAATGGATCTGGTTTCTTTGCCAGCCTCAATTGCTGTGTGAGCTACCACAAGCCATTCGTCCTCCGTCAGCCTCCGTGCGGCAGTTACAGAAGGCTCACAGGTTTGTTTCAGGAATGCAGTGAATGGCTAGGCTCCTGGGAGGCTCTCACTGAAAGGCTGGCCCCTCATGGATCTGGTGAAGAGTCCAGCGTTAAGTACATTTGTCCATGCCAAGTCTTCTCTGAGTTCTCTAGAAGACTAGAGTTGGATCAGTATGTGATCATTATACAAAAGAGTCACCAGCCTTCTGTCTCCCAAGTTTCAGAATACAGTAAACACCCACTCCTACTGTTGGGGAAGAATCTCAATGTACTAGAAATTAACCGCATAGATTAATGATTCACGAATTCTAATGAGAGCTGGGAAACCAGCTGAACAGGACCAAGCAAAGCTGGTAGCAACAGGATCTAAACAAACAGAAAGAGCAGCAGGGAAGCAGAAAGCAGGTGAACGTCTATTACCTGTAGGATGGTCTGCCCCTGAGAGCGACATTGTCCAGGTGGGTCCCGACCACCCACAGTGTCTGCACAGCCCCAAAGCCAGCTGCCCGGTGAAGGCTGAGAGCAACGGTTCCACACCCTTAACAACCACCTCTGCTCGCTGAGTGGAAGCACCTACATAGAGCTGAAATGAGGAACTGACCTCTCCCCTCCTTAGAGACTTTTCTAGTTATTTGTTTATGAAAAAGCCTAAAGGGAAGCAAGTTTGGAATCTGAGATTGCCTAAGAAAAAGCCAGGTGATTTGTTTTTACTGAACAATGGCTGCTGCAATATAGCAATTGTGCAAATGTGGCTATTTACTTGCCCTTAATGCTCAGAAATCATTGCTAATAGTTCCTTGGGCAGTTCTACATTTCTTTCCTGCCTATTTTCTCTAAAGCTGTGAGACTCATTCCTTTGAACCTTACTTTCTTTACATTTTAAATCATTTTATTAAGGGGATGCTTTGATAAGCACTGAATAATAGAGGAAATGATCAGCTTATTAAGGAAACAAATTTGTGAACATGAATGTTCAAATAATTAAGATGCAAATGGAAAAGCATTTGTATCTACCAGGGTTCTGTTTAGATCAGTATCCCCACAGAACATTTATTTGGTGCTTAGGTGGATTTTTCTAATGCATGCAGTGTTAAAATAATTTTTATAAACTCTTTATAAAAAAATTCAGACATTCTAATTACTAATCTACTGAAGTTTTCAGGTCTTGGGGCCATTACAGATACTTACTGTGAAGGTTCTTCTGTGTCAGTCCTTCTCAAAGCGGGGTCCCTGGGCCAGCAGCGTCGGCATCGCTTGGGAATGTGTTAGAAAGGAAAATCTCGTTTCCTCACCATTAAAAATGCTGCAGGTGGGGCCAGAAGTCTATGCTTTGACAAGTCTTGTAGGTGATTCTTAGCTGTGTTAAAATATGAAAACCACTGCCTTTGGGAACATACAGGTCTAATTTGTAGATCGTGGCCTTGTGATAACCTTTGTGTTAGTCTTTGATTCTCTCATATCAGTCTTATTAGATCATCACTGACTTAGCATTTTGAAAAATGACTTGGTCTCCTCCCCTCACTACCAGTACCATCACCAAAACCAAAATGGAAAGTCAAGGAGTATCTATTCACCGCCATGGAACTGGCAGAAAACAATCTGAGCTCCTGCCAAGGCTGTCTAGAAATGAATCGCTTTACTTCAGGAAGAAGGAAAAATGAATAAAGCCTTTTAGCATTTGTTTTGTGGAAAGGAAGGCCGTCCTTTATCTCCCAGTCCCCTCACACACACTTGACTGTAAAACTATCTCCCTGGGGGGATAATGATAATGGAATACTTGATCCAAATGCAAAAATTTTCACCCTCTGATTGTAATTTAAATAAGAAAATTAAGAGTCTACGGATAGGTCACAAAGGATGATCAGGAAAAAGAAACAGTGCCTTCTCTACCTGATTTGTCCTGGAAATGCAGGCAAGGAAGCATTCTGGGTGGGGAAGAGACATCCTGGAAGAAACACAGTCTCAGGCGGCAGCTTTGTCTTCCTGGCCTCTGGGTGACCACACTGACTGAATAAGTTGCCAGTTTATCACTCCATGTGACACAAAGGGTTCTCTTTAGGCTGCAGGGAGAACAACTCACTTCTCCATCTTTACCTGCTCTGTGGATGACCGTGTCTTGGTCAGGAAGAAAGCCACCCAGGATGTACCCCACATGAAGTCAAAAGGCTGACAGCTGCTTTGGTGTCATGAATATCCAGATCTGAGGCTGTATCATGTGGAGTTGTGATTGGTCTTGTGGCTTTAAAAAAAATTACTCCAACATTAGAAATTAGGGAATTTATTTGATAAGTTTGGATGGTAGGATTTTCTTTTCTTTTTAAAAAAGTAATAAATCTATGGAAATAATGAATCAGTCTGGCAACCCTGGGTTCACATGCCCATGCACCCATACATATCAAAGGACCATATCCAAAGCGAGGCTCCCTGTCTCCAACAGGAGAAGCATGGTCCAGTTCATCACAGTCCCTACCACTCCTTACAGTCTCCCTGGCACTCAGCAAAATTGTCAGTATTTGTCACAGTGCTTGTAGAATTTTATTTCTTTTAACAGTACTGTATATCAGGGCCCTACCTGGAAACAATCCCAAGGTTCACTTCAATAGAGGGAAGAAGGAAGCTGGGAGGGGATGTAAAAAGAATTAAGATGTGTTATGTGCATGTACCAACTTTCCACAATGAATGTAATCATTATGTATTGCAAACACATACTAGTAAAAAGAAAAAAGAAAAAATATTAGGATAAGTGCATTGGCATATCCCTGGCAGAGATGGTGCTTAAAGAAAATGAAGAAATGAAAGAAATAGGCTGTTCAGTGAAAGAAGTCAGAGTATGTGATTCCATTTATATGAGCATTGTGAACAGGTAAACTGATTTATGATGTTTAAAATTAGGATAGTAGTATTATTTGGGTGGAGAGGTAGTGGGTGTGAGTCAGGGGTGTGGCTTTTGGGGTACTAATAGGTTCTGCTCTTGATCTGAGTCCTAGCACCTGAATGTGTTCTCCTTGTGGAAATCCACTCACTGGTATGCTTATGCATGACTTTATGTATGCATTGCTTCAATAAAAAGTGTATCTGTGCTGAAAGGTGACATCCTGATTTACTTATTTGCATGACTTTCTGGCTGTGAACTGGCAAATTCCTGAAAAATATTATTTTTTCTAGTGTTGAAAAAAAGTATTATTTTTATTTGAGCTTCTTTAGATGTTAAGAAATACTAATGGTATCATGTCAAAAATTATTAATATGAATATACTGATAGAGTTCAACATTGCTTAGTTATTTATTCAGGAAAACATTTTTAGGCAGTTCATATGCTGAGATGTCTCATATTCAAAGATGTCTACTTTGCTATTACATATGAATAGCATGTGTGTGTATATATATATGTTATGTATAGAACGGTATGTATACAATTCATTCAAGGACCTACAGACATTTTTTGCATAATTTAGTTGAAATAGACCAATAGACTACTTGCACTTTGATAACTCCCTCACAAGGCTGCAATCCATGTGCTGGATGGGCTGCAGTCCCCTCTGGAGCTAGCTCAGCATCTTCTTCCTATCTCAGGAGGGTGTTGGAAGAATTCAGCTCCTTATGGTTGTAGGACTGAGGTTCCCACTTCCCGGAAGGTACTCTCAACTCACTCCATGTGGTCTTCACCATGGCAGCTCACATATAGCTTGCTTCATGAAAGCTAATCTGTCCCTCCAATCCATTAGGATTGGAGTCCCCTAGATGCATTGTAATCTAATCACAGAAGTGATACTTGAGTCCCTTGCCATATTCTATTGGTCGGAAGGAAATCACATGTCCCATCCACACTTGATTGCAGGTGATTACACATAAAGGTGACTTAGGGTAACACTAAGCTGTACCTGCTCTGGTCATTTCAATGGTAACTAAGTTTTTTTCTAATTGGTGTATGTGGAGGCTAAGATATGTCCCCAACCTTTAGTACAGTGTCTTTCTTTTACTCAGTCTTTGGCATCACACAAGCCTGAAGAACAGTTTTAAGCATTTAAGTCCTGGCTTCTGAGGCCCAAAAACCAGTGTGAAAAAGTGGAAGCAGACCAAGCAACTGCACCTCACAGAAACTCAGGATATAGCCAAGGTTTCATGATTCCTCTGGCTGCCCTGGCTTGGTTCTAAGATATCTATTTTGGCCAACAGTCAACAGAGATCCCATGGGGTTCATTTTTTATGTGAGCTTTTATTGAGGGTTGCTTTGAATCTCACACTGACAGGGCTCGCAGTGCTTAGACCTCCACGAATGAATTTGTTCTGATGTAGACAGAACCAGGAGTGAATTGTTCTACCTTGGGAGGTGTATAGATGAGATTTTTCTGGAAAGTTCATTTTGAGTGGTGCCAGAGTCCTAAGCTGGGACTGATTTACACAGCACATTTCACCTAGCCCAACTCAACCAACTTTTAGTTCTGACAGTTGTAAAGTTCCTGCGTTTGCCTTTCTTGTCAGAACTCTAGCTGTGAAGAAGTTAATGACTGCAATAAGAACCTTGGAAATGAGCTTTAAAAGCCTGGTTGGGAGTAGCGGGGAGTAGGCCTGTGAATTTTATTTTTAAATGTAATAAAGATAGAATAGATAATTAGGCCTGAAAATGATTCTGTTTCTGGTTCTCTTTTGTGATTTAGGGCCTATTGTAAGATTTCATCTACTTCCCTATGATCTCTGTCCCCAAGTCATAATTCTAACACGGTTAGGTCAAAATTATCTCTACAGTGGCCAATTGTGGTGTTACAAACAGAGAATTAAGGCTTTGGGTGGGGAATAAGCAGAAGCAGCAGGACCCTAGAATTGGAGGCATAAACCTTTGCTCTTCTGGAAATTTTCCTGAGGACTGTAAAGAAGGAAAGTGGAGAGAAGAGAAAGCATGCCCAGTTACATACAGCAAGGATTATTTCTAAATGGAAAGAAGATTGATTTCATTTTCTCAAAGGACACTCATGCAGCTTTTTCCAGCAGAGGGACCTTGAGAGGGCTCATACTACTGCCACACCATATGTGGGCATAAGGTTCTTTTCCAGATGCAATGCATAATGCTTCTGATGCGATTTACAGCCATCGTGTGAAGATAGTCATCTTTACATTATATGACTGAGAAGCCTTTTGCCTGATTTTATGTGTTGTCTTCATTGCAAGCAGGAACATTTCTCAGATTATTGTTTAAAGAATTGTGATAACCAGGAATTGATTTGTGCTTGTGTCCCATGCACTGGACATTGAGCAGAGTGTAAGGTTGATCACATAATATTAGATTTGGAGCTCCAGGGGTGCAATTAGTTAGCATGAAGCACTCACATCTCTCTCTCTCTCTCTCTCTCTCTCTCTATATATATATATATATATATATAATATTAGATAGTTAAATAATCATTTGTAATTTATATGTCATTTCTTTCAGCAGATGCTGTGTGCTCAGTTGCTATCCATTTTGTTCAATGCTTTGTGCATGCATAAGACTTCACACTTCACAGAGTCAATCAAATTAACTTAGGAAAGATTCTGTGGGTCTATTTTGCACTGTCTGAAAAAATTCAAAAATTATATCTTATTTTCTGCTTTTCAGTGATAAGAATTTTTTTTAGATATTTTGGCTTTAATACGATGTCTGACAAAGACTTTCCTGCCGCCTTTCATGACAAGATGAGAAAATGCTGGCTAAATTGGAGTGTAGGTTGGTTAATAGGGATCATCTATATCTCAAAAGAGGCCATTGAGACTATTATCATGATCATTATTTTTTTCTGATGGCTCTGATGCATGTTAAGCAGGCACTCAACCACTAAACTATATCCCCAGCCCTGGAGAGTATGACTTTTATTTTTTTTTTTATTTTTTATTTTTTTTGGTTTTTCTCCGGTACCAGGAACCGAACTCACGACGTTGCGCTTGCCAGGCAGGCACTTTGCCGCTGAGCTAAATCCCCAGCCCGAGTATGACTTTTAAAAAAATGAGAAAATATTTTACATGCCAAAGTGGCAATTCTTTTTTCCCTTAACATATCATGGACATCCTTCAGTATCATTAAATATATGTCATTTAAGAGCTGCTTCCTATTCCACAACAAGGAATTAAAGTCACACAGCAATGCTCCTACTGAGGTCACTATTACCTAATTTATGGCAGGGCATTGCTAAGCTAGGCTGACTTCCCTCCATCTCTTCTCCTGTTGTTGGATTCTTTTTCCTTCAGTTAAGTAAGGCTGATTCTCCTTTCTGTTCCTCCACACAGAACCAACCCAGCCTGGTTCATCAGCACATTATATGATTGGCTACATATGATTTGCTAGGAGTTGATAAATGCCACAAGATGGGAGCATCAGGACTTTTGCTGTCAGCTGGGATCTGTTCATAGCCACATTTGCTACCTGCAGGAGCTGCTGGAATGTTTGTGTAGTCAGCTTAGGGAACACAAAATATTCCGATGTCTGAACCCAGTCTGATTCCTTACTTTTCTCAATGGTGTAATAAGTTCTCCCTTTTTAAAAAAATTTTTTTTTTATTTTAAAGAATAAAAGAAGGATAACATAATAATAGGGGGGGCTTACCAAATTACAGACAAAGTGGTAGGAAATTATCAATGGTTATTGTTTTACATATTGTTATCTACAAGATAGTTTCTCAGGAAAACAAATAGATAATAGTGAGTTACAGACAAAAGAGGTAGGAGATTATCAATAGTTGTTGTACCATACTTTGGTATCTTCAAAGTGGCTTCTAAAGAAAATAAATAGAGCTATATATGAGTGACCTATTGAATAATCATTAACTTTTCTCAATGGTTGTTGTAGCAAACACATAATGATAGACATGCATCCATTTAAGAAATAGGATAGGAATAATACAAACATTGCAGAGTTATGGATAGATTAGTAGGAAAATATCAATGGCTGCTGTAATACGTGGTGGTATCTTCAAACTGGTTTCTCAGGAAGACAGAGATATGCAAGAAGGATCTAACAAGTAGTTACAGCCTAAGGGTTGTCAAAAATCAAGTGAGCCGTCTGGGGTGAAAGCCATTTTTTGTAGCGTTTTCTCTCCAGCCTCCCATCGCATTGGGACCCCACAACCAGTTAGTGTCCTCTCCCCAACTGACAGCACAGGCAGCAGGAATCCTGCTGCAGACTTCTCCGGAGCTCCACCACACCCTGTACTGTCAGGGGAAGAATGGTTTCCAGGGAGTCTCTGCAGGTATTGTGCAAGGTCCTCCTGGTTTACAGCTTCCGAACGGCTCTCATGACCCCAGTCCACATGACCTCTGACTCCTCTGGCTTAGTCTGCATTCTCATGTTCTCTGAGTCCTTGTTCAGCAGCTGCTCCTCTGCTGACTCTGGACCTTTCTGGTTCTCAGTGGCAGAAGCAAGAGTGACCCGTTGCATGGCATGCATTCCCAGGGGTTTCTCCATGTTTGAATGATTCACACACATCCGTGGGTGGGCATCTGCAGTTGGTGCATGGTGGGCCAATTGTGTCATTGTTTCTCTGTGTCATGGTTGTTCTCAATTGAGCGGTGGCAGCCAGCCTGAGGGCCAGTGTGCAACAGCGCTCACTGCCATGTGGCACCCCCTGCGCTGGGGTGCCCTTCTTCTGGGTGCCTACGAGGCAGGGAGCGAGCCAGCCCGAAGACCAGCGCTCCCTGCCTGTGGCTCCCCATGCTCCTGAACCCCTCCTTCCAGGTGCTTATGAGGCAGGGAGCGAGCCAGCAAGAAGACCAGTGCTCCCTCCCATGGCTCCATGTGCGCCTGGGTCCCTCCTTCTGGGTGCCTATGATGCAGAAGTTCTCCCTTTTAAATCCAGTATTAGGTTTCTGTGACCAAAGAGTTGCCATCATTACAGAATTGAGATATAGTCCTCAGAAATGCAAATGTTACCTTTTTTAAGAGACAAGGAGTATAAAAGCTTCTTTCATACATTTAAGGAATTATGGGAAATTTATAGTAGTAGGCTTCTTCTGCATAGCTTAGCCTGGAAATAGGTTATAATTTAGAGATAGGTACATTTTGTAAAACATTATAATGCTTAGGCTGTACAGAAGTGAAGAGCTGCTTTGTATGTCTTCCAAACCTAATAATAGGACAGCACAGACTCTACTCTGTACAGGGGAATCCTCGTGCATGAAGCTTCCGGTCCTCAGTAAAAAAAGCAGGAGTAATGGGGGAGGAAGGCCACATCAGAAGAGCAGATGTCCAATCCCGGGGCACAGCCCAAGGATCACAACCCCAGTGTGCTGGCCTTCCTAATAGAGGAAAGAACTGAGAGGCAGGAGCTGGGTCGAGTGGCTGAGAGGTATTGATCGGGGCAGTGTGCTTCCTCCAAACACACAAGGTTAGTTTCATGAGTTAATGAAATCATGTAATCGACAACACTAATAACACAAGAGAAGAAGCATACAACACTGAGCTGTTGTTTGTTGTCCTGTTGTCCCAATCCTTCCCTCTCCTCTGGGGCACAGCTGCCACATCTGTCACACTCTCTTCTATTATTTTCATCTCCTTCCAATGCCCCTGCCCCCATGTTTTAAACTTCAGGGCTTCAGTTTGATATTTTTCCTTTGATTTTACTGATGCTTTCTTTAACTTCTGTCTACTGTCAACCTCATCCAAAGTGTTCTTAATCTGAGATATTTTAATTGCATACCACTATAATTTCCATTTTCATTTGTCATACATCAGAAGTTCATATGGAAATTCTTTATCTTCTCCCTCATTTTTTCCATCTTTCATGCAATTTTCACAAACACATGTATTATGCTTATTATGATTAAAGTTTTGTCTGCTGACTCCAATGTATGGGTTGTACGTGGGCCTGGGTCCACGGTGTGTTTTTATGTCTTGATTACTGGCCATCAATTCATGCCTGTCCACTTGCCTCACAATTATTTCCTAGGTGTCACACGTATTGCATATTGTTTTTGCTGTGGTTTTTGGGCCTTTTCTGCTTTATAGCTTGACTAAAGTGTTAATTATCCCCACCTAATCTGAATTCAATCTATGCAAGAGGGCCAAATTCAGTCCCCCTCTGCTGTATGATGCCTGGAGGATGTTATGCTTGGTATGGACCCATTCTCTCAAGGCTGATTTTATTACCTAAGCAGAATAAGACTGGTAAATTTCTTCATTTCATTGTCTTCCCAGCTCACCTTTGCCTCCTACTGTCTTAGCATTCAGCAAATGTTCTATGAAAAAACCACCCGGCCTTTGGGCCACCTCTAGATTTCTCTGTCATATCAGCCTATGTGGCCATCAAAAATTGTGATGATTTCTTTTCTCCCTGGCAGTTTCTCTATGCCTATGTCATGACAGCCCTTAGCTCATACTGGATTTAGCATATGTCTTCAGGAAAGAAAATAGCTAACAGTCTCAGTTTGCATAGGAAAGACTTTCATTTTTTTGTTTTGTTTTAGTGTTACAGCTGCAATGATGGCTTGCTGCTACTGACTGCCTCCTGCCTGGGCGAAAGGGATGTTTGGCTTCTGTAATTGTAGCAACTTTGCTCTTTTGAGTATGAATCATGTTGAAATACTGTGAATTCATACAGGGCCAATATGCTTAAACCCTCTAGGTCATTTGGAACTTAACAAATGGATATGCCAGTAACTTTTTGGTATTTTTTTAATCCCCTAGGACCATTACAGATTATAAAAATAATATAATAAACACAATTTATGGAACATGTAAAATATTTGAGGCAATGTTCTAAGCTCTTTCTCAGTAATGCCAAGATGGTGGTATTGCTATATCCTTGTCTGATAGACATAGAAATTAAAGTTTCAAGAGGTGAGCTAGGGGCTGGGGATTTAGCTCAGCGGCAAAGCAGCTGCCTGGCAAGCGCAAGGTCGTGAGTTTGGTTCCCGGTACCGGAGAAAAACCAAAACCAAAACCAAAAAAGACAAAAAAAAAAAAGAACCGTTACAAGAGGTGAGCTACACTGCCCAAGTAATAAATGACTGAGCTGTATTTTGACATATCTATCTGAAAGCTTTTACTCTCAGTTGTTATGCTAAAAACATTCATGAAAAGGACACTAGAAATTATTAATCAGAAAGTGCAACAATGCTGCCTCTGACATTCCTCACAACCTGTCCACACTGAGAAACAGATGTAGTACAATGACCATTTTATACCACATATAGTTCTCATTTAAGGACAGACAATGAAGAATATATGAATATCTTGACTTAACAGGATATAGCCACCATGTTATTTTTTATATTACTTCAGATGAAGTTTTGTCATTCTCCAAAATCATTAGATTTCAAAATGTTTAAGACTCAAGTTTAAGTATTGATTTGATTTCATCACACTTCCTCTTCAACAGAACTACTTATTTTTGGTTTGTAGGAAAGATTTAAAAGCAATTTTAATTATCTTCAGAATAAAGCTAGTTTTGTTTAATTTGCAATTGACTTTGTTCTTTCTTGATATGAACATTACACAAAGATTAGGGAGATAGAAACATCTTCCATTCCTTGTTCCTACTTGTTTTTCTTGGTCTGGAAATGTGATTTTACTTCATTATTTTTTAGACACCACTGTCTTATTAGAAGGTCCACATCTGTGTGACTTTGGGCTCATTGTATATGCTTTTCTTTCTTGCATTTTATGCTTTACATTCCAGATGCCCTGTCAAAATTCCCATGATTTTTTCCTTCTTTTCTCCTGGTTCTTGCTTACAGCCAAATTGGTCTCTGAAATCTCCAGCTCACAAAGAACAAAGGGAAGTCACAAAAAAGATAGAAGTGACAATATCTGCTCCACTTGGTGTGATCCCTCAGAGCAATTAATTTCTTAGGCTACACATATATCAAAGAGTCAAAAACTAGGAGGAAGGTGAGGAGCCAGAAGTTCAAATTCCTTCATTTTTCAGTTGTAGACCAAAGCCTAGAGATTAAATGACTTACTCAAAATCATTTATATTCTGTTGTGCTGCTGGTTTAAAACTCCAGGAATTCTGACTTTTATTTCCATTGTCTTTCTAAAACCTTTTCCAAAACCCATCATTGGATGAGTTATAGCCACTCCAAGCGACTAAGAGAAGGATGACACCACCATTTTGTGACTTGTCACTTTTCATACATCCCAGGAGGAAAATCATGATGGCATGGGCATAAGCTTTAAATGATAAATTATGAGTGACATGTTGCTACATTTTAACTTACCTCAAATGTCACTGCATTAAAGATACTACTGGTCAAACATATAGAGAATAGAATTCTATCAGTCAGTGCCTACTAGAGAAACAGATTTAACACAGGATATACTGATATGGCAAGCAAGTTCAATGAGACTAGCACAAGAGACTGAAAGAGCAGGAATGAACAAAGCTTTATTGAGCTGGCTGATGGACAGTCTCTAACCAGGAGCCAGAGAAGATGTCCGTGCCGACCTAGGTCTCACTTTTAGTTTAAGTACAACTTAGGTTTCTGTAGTAACCAATACCTCATTTTTATGAAATTTACAAGAATGTCACATAATGGTCACAAGATTTACATTTTCCAGAATTTAACCATTGCAGTTTAACTTTTAGCCTACTTCTAAATTTGTCTTATTTGTTCTGTTTTCATTTTATGACTCTACTCTCCTCTAAGTAGGTTGATATCTAACCAAGGGGAGGGAGTGAAGAGTGGGGTCAACTACAGCTTAAGTGAACTTAAATGACTTCCCCTAATATGGAATTAGAAAAAGAAAATGGAGTATCCCTTGTCCTTTCAATACAAATATATAAGAATTTACAAGATTGGCTTACAATGGCAGCATGTGGAGGCATGCATAAAGTCTGTCTGTGCACTGCAAGGTCAAAAGCCTGGATCTCACTGTGATGTCACACATGAGTCTGTATCAAGAGGCTGATGGGTCCGCACTGGAAGGCTGAAGGGTGGTGTTATAGGCTGAAGAGTCTGTACTGGCAGCCAAGGTGGATGTCCAAGGTGAAGGTAAAGATTAGAGTTTCTCCACAGAAAGGGAAGCATGGCTTCCTTCTTCATTTCCCTTTTACTCCATTCTGGCAACAAGCCTCCCTGCCCAGAACTCTGCTGAGCCAATGTAGTTGGGTGTTTCTTACTCAAATTGACACAATCAATCAACCATCACAAGCACTGTTTTCATAAAGGGATTTTTGTTCTAAAGGGGTATTTTATTTTGATATTTTTCTCTTTCTTCATCAACACTTAATAAAATACCTGATATATAGCAATTAGTAAAAATTTGATTGCTTTCTATAGATACTTTATTGATTTTATAAAAATATTTTCTGGAAGAGATATTGAGAGAATATTTGCAATCCCAGCAGCTGATATATTTATAGACCAATAATTTAGATTTCTGTGAAAGTTTCAGTACAGTATAATGAGGGCTGATAGCATTTCAAATCTCTTTTTAAGTGCAAAAAAAGTGTTTATGCATGGACATTTGCTCTGAAGTTTATTGTAGCAAAAATTTAGGAAGAACCTTAAAGTCCAACAACAGAGGAATGGTTAAGTAAGATATATGGTACATACAATCAAAAATCTATTACAAGGCCATTAAAAATGACACATATAATTACCTTGTAGTAATATGAAAGATGTTTGTTGTATTAAATTAAGTGGAAAATAACAGAGTACAAAATCTTACTAATAAGTTGTGTGGTGTGGGAAGCAGGATATCTGCTCAAATATTATCTACAGTTGTGTTTGAGTAGATGATGAATAAATTCACTATATCTGATTTTCAACTCAGAAGAAATATTTTGAAAGTGTGAAATGATTGAGACTAAAATACCCAACCAACCTAAAAATATGAATTTTCACCTGGAGGGCATTTTAAATGAGAGCATGTGTCAGATCAGCTAAGTGGCTCAGGAATAAACACCATGAGAAGTTAGAGGGGCTGATGTGTTCCTGATAACAGTTCAAAGAAGCTCTGTGTTGTGTCCTGGGTGCGGTGGCTCGGCGGCTGCTAAGAGGGGACAATAATGACAGTCACAGTAACTGACATTTATGAAATGCATGCTTTGGGTCAGTCTCCAGGTTAAACCCCCACCTACCTCCTCTGGTGTCTTCCTCTCTACTTCTCTGACCAAGGGGAAAGGCCAGGTCACACTGTGGGGCACTGCAGGTGGGAAATGAAAAGTTCATGTCTTTAGGTCTCTTCCAGGAGACAGAACCTGTACTGATGTTGGCTGGGAGTCCCCTCAAATCCTGCGGTGCTTCTTTAGAGGAGGTACAGAATGTGACTCCACATGGCCACAAGGGCTTATGGAACCCTTGGCCACTGAGAGATGGAGAAACCATTAAAGTTCTCTCAGTTCTGTTGTCCTAGCCACCTTCTTCTCCCCTACTTTCTACCTTCTGATCATATCAAATTAAGGAACTTCCTGAGGAATAAAGGAAAAGGACATGAAAAGCCTTGAACTTGAATTCTCTGGTCTTCTTTCTCTTGTGGAGTGTTGTTTCTGATTTTCTGTATTTCTCATCTCTCTACTGAGATTGCAAAATGATTTCTTGTTCAGAAATAGCTTTGTCCTAGACAGAGTAGCTGAGATCTCTTCAAATATTTCCAGATTCTACCTCCACCTCATGTGTTTCTCTGGTTTTATGTCCCATTTCTATTCCTTGAACTCTGTGTCCTGGAGCAAATATCTTTCCCAGACATGGTTATACCTCTCCTGGCTCATTCAGTTCCTTTTGCCTACCTCTCTTTGAGTTTCTAAGATTTTGTTAATATCTATAACTGAAAGCAATCCTTTTCTTAGTATCTTAGATAACTTTATGTTATCTCTTTTGGGCTTATAAGATCAATCTTGAAATAATATAGTTGTAGCAAGGCTTTTAGTGGATTATATCAACAAGTGACACTGGAATAACTCTTAGAGAAGTTGTCTTTGTTAGAAAAACACACCGATAAAGTAAAAGATGTGGCCAATAAAAGTCCCTCAGGCTAAAGAGCATCTTGGGACCTGAGAAATCTCAAATGCAACCCGAACCTAGAGTTTAGTTTGATGTGGAATGTGCTCCTACAGGTAACTCTTCTTTGTACACCTTCAGTAAATTCTACTTTATGGATATTTGGGGGGAATGTTGTACCTGTGTCTGGATGTATGTGCATTACAGAGGTTTACCAGATGGCTGAGCTTCATACCCATTTCAGTGGAATAAAACTGAGTTACCACAGGCTGCGCAGTGACAGCCTGGCTCAGACAGGACCACTTGGGTGACCCACTGGGATTGGTAGATACCTTACATGATAATTTCAGGGAAATTATTTAGGTTGTGCAAGACAGTTATTTGTGTACTCCTACTGACCGACATGCTCCTGGAAGGTAGAGTTCATCGCTATTTCATTCATCATGAAGATATTTTGATGCAGTATTAATGATAATTGCAAAAAACCCATGAAAACAGTGATACCATTGCATCATTGTAGATACATTACTGAAATAGTGGATAGCATCTACTGAGCATTTGCAAATGACAGAAAGACACGAACCCCAGAGTGTGATAATCTGGATTTGATTTTTAGGTTGTCATTCTTTTTTTTTTTTTTTTTGGTACAGGAAATCAACCTCAGGACCTTGTGCTTGCCAGGCAGGCACTGTGCCCCTGAGCTATATCTTTATCTGTTTTCTGGCTACACAAATTTAGGCATTTGTTTGTCCTCTGGATCTATATTTCACATCTGAAAATTGGAAGATTCCCGCCCTTCTGGATTTCTCTTCTGCACGTGGTCTTCACCACAGTGAGATCTGAGAACAGGGTGGTAGGACTCCAAAGCATTGCTGTGATGGGAATCTTTTCTTTGACTTGTGCAGGAATCTCTTCTGTTCTAAGGACTGTTGCCCAGAGTGGGATGAAGTTAGGAGCCTCCACGGGGGTGTTGGAACTGTCCAAGCAGCCCCTCAGAGCACATGGACCTTTCACAAAAGTCTAGAGTCCCTTGAGCTGGTTGACCCTCCAGTTCATGTCACTTGAGAGATGAGGGCTAGATCCAACGCTTTGATGAGCTCTACATGCCTGTGGCAGAGTGGACAGGGCCAGGCTAATGGTATAGGTTCCAGTTCTTTATGGTTACCAAGTCCTGTTGGAGATGATTTCTCCACTTTTTCACATTAGGTGTGCAGTGGAGGCTTTGCAGAGGTTACGGAACTTGCCAATCACCTGACCCCAAGCCTTTCATGTAGCAGCAGTGTGTGAGTGAGTGCAATATTCTCTGCTCTGTGTCCCCTGGTTGTTCATGGCAACCTGCTGTTTTTCCATCTCATTTGCAGAGATGGTTCTAATGAAACTGAAATTTCATCCATCTGAGTGTTTTGAGAAATAATAGGTCAATCTGATGACAGTTTCCACACAGTGCTTGAGATATGCACATGTGATTCCCAAAGCATGAAAATCAGTGGCTCATTTGCTTTATCAGTCTGGATGGGATAGCTGTTTTCTTCCCTGATGAAGTTAATCACGAGTTGCACTTTGCAGGGCAAAGTCTTTCCAGATCTGAAAAATCATTTCTATTCTGGGGGTTATCACCATACTAATCAATCCCTGAGCTCTGAATTCTTATCAGTGTTCAAATATTAACTGGGAAAAATATAGCTTCTTTCAGAAAAAAGATTGAGTGTGTGTGTGTGTGTGTGTAGGTGCGTGCATGCATGCACATATGCAAAAGAATATACCATTCTTTATGTACAGTGCTCATCCTTCAGACTTGCCACGGAGGACTAGCAAATTGCCTCTTTACAGTAGTGTTGATTTACAGAGGATTCATTTATTCTCTTTTCCAGGGTCAAATGTCATGAGCTTTTCAGAGCTTGGGAGTCAAGTCTGAGCAAATGGGAAAGAGTGAGCATTTGTCTGTGAAGAGTTTTTCTCTGTAGGAAGAAAGTAAAATAAATGGAGAGGCAATTATAACAGGAAAGAGACACTCACAATAACTCTTAATGATTAACCGGTGATGAAATACCTCTTATTAATGATTTCTATTTTCATGTTTTATTGGGAGATAAACTCTTCTATATGCAGCAAATTTACCTCGCTGATGTTAGATAGAGCAAAGCCAGTTTTTGGTCCTTTTCTGCTACAGCACTTACTACTTAACAGCCATGACTCTGGAATCTCTTTGAATAAAAGCATTTTATTAAGTATGCAGTACATTTTGACACAATACTGTTCATTTATTCATATCATTCAGATCACAGTTTGTGTCACTGTATAAAAGAAAATACAGTGCACATATATTTATGCATGTAGACATGCAGATTTCAAGAAAAGCAGAATCACACACCCAAAAGGGCCTTGATAATTACGTGAAATTACTCAGACAGAAAGATGACCATGTAGGGAATCAATTTTGCTCTTCTAGAAGAGGCAAGTGCAGGGCTAGGTAGAGAGGATTTAAAGGCAGTGAATGCAGAGCTCCTTACTCTTAGCATTTCACCTCCCCAGCTACAAAAGTCTCCACTCGTCCTTATGTCAGGGACACACAGATGTTCCCTGCAGACTATTTAGGGAGAAAAGCATTTAAAGTGAATCTACCAAAAAGACTTGAACTTCAAAATTTGGTGCCCAGCTACAGAATTACTTTCTGTTGCATTGTATAAATTATCTGTTTCTGTAGAACAAATGATTCCTAGATCTTAAAACAGATATTTATTTATTTTTAAAATTTTCATGGGTTCATGTTTGTAGTACATAATAACTACGTCCCTTGTGGGGAACGGTACGTGTACATAACACACCTTAGTCCTTTTCACTTCTCCTTCCCTTCATCTACCATCCCCCATCTGTGGTCTTCTTCCCATTTGCAAAAGCTCTCTCTCTCTTTTTCCAATGACCTATCTTTTATTTTGCTCTTGAATTTGTTTGTACTTTGGGTTTCTTATATAAGAGAAACCCTGCACTATTTAAGCTTGTGAGTCTGGTTTATTTTACTTAGCATTGGTTATCTGTTTCTATGGTTCCTAAATCTGACCCTGTTCTGTACATGGCTGCAATGGGGGTGCTGGCCAGTGCTGGCGCATGTCGAGGCTCCACTGGAAGGAGCCCAGCTTCCACATGGTCACTTGCCTCCAGTTTTCCTGCTATTGGACAGACGTCAGTTCCCCACTACGTGGCCCTTTCTATGGAGCAGCTCACAGCAGGCAGCTGGCTTCCCTTAGTGCCAGAGAGCAGCAGGAGAGGCTGAGGGTCCAAGATAGAAGCTAAAGTCCATGTATAACCTAATCTCAGATGTGAGATCCTGTCCCATTTGCTGCGTTCCATACTCCATTAGAAGTAAGCCACCAGATCTGGTCGACACTCAGGGGAGGGGGTTCTACAAGGACAGGATCACCAGGAGTGGGGGATCACTAGAGAACATCTCAGAGGCCACCCACTACATCTGTGGGCACACCTTTTGCTTAATATAAGGAAGTAGAGACCTGGACCCCCGAAACACATAGCATGGGAGTTCAAAGAGGCAATGGGCCCAAATTCACCATCAGATTCTGCTCTGGGGAATGAATCCTCGTCATTCATCTCTGAGACATTCCAGATGGAGCAAACACGGGATTTACATCCAGCCACTGGCCCTAGTGTCTCCAGGCATTGGCTCTTATCCAACTCTGCCGGTCATGGTTGTGTTACGGGTGCACTGTCCTCTCAGCAGCAGAGGCCAGGAAACAGGCCACACACGTTTGAAAAGTCTCTATGGTTAGGCCAAATCCCCCAAAGCTTTCCCAGCCCCCAAATACTTCCCAGTTAAGCAGAATCATTAACCTGTAGACAGTTTTATGGTTATGGCCTGTAACTGCAGAAAAGAAATCTTTGGTTCCAAAACTCACTAACTTGTTTTTGGCTCCCCACCCCTCCTCGCTGCCCCAATTGACTAATAAGCTATTGAGATCCCTTTGGTAAAAAAGTCATAACCTTTAGAAGGAGTAAGCAAAACAGGATTCTGTTACTCAGATGCAGGAAATCTGGGAAGCAAGTGGTTTTGATAATAATTCTAGTTGTTATTTTCCAGCACTAGGATTGAGCTCAAGGCTTTTCACTGAGATATATCCCTAGCCCATTTTTTCATTGTATATTTTGAGACAGTGTCTTGCTAAGTCACTGAGTTTCCCAGGCTAGGCTTGAATTTATGATCCTCCTGCCTCAGCCTCCCAGAGTGCTGGGAATACAGGTATGCGCCACTGTGTCCGGCTCATTTTTAATTTTAATTTTATCAGGCACTTGTGCCTGAGACTACTTTGCCCAGCAGGGAAAATCTTCACATATATATGTACCATGCCCAAGAATGGGAGCTTCTATGGCGCCCTCTGCCCACCCTATTCAGCTGTCTACTTCCTCCGCTTCCATCTATTCTTTCAGCCTTTCCTCATTTCAGTCATTGTCTTCATCCCGGCTTTTGCCTTGCTTTTTTGAATCTTTTATGCTTGTTTGATTTTGTCCTTTTTCTCTGCCTTTGAAGCTTCCTTCTTGCCTTGGCTTCACCTCTGCTCTTACTTATATACATCCAGAGCTGGTTGGGGCTCCATTTCTTCCATGGCCCAAGATGCAGCCCTGGCATTGAGTGTCTTGCTCCTTCTTTCAGTGGGAAGTTGTTGGCACGGATGTAACGTGCACCCAGACGATGCTGGTGGCAGGGGAGACGGCAGTCCAGGCCTCAGGCTCCATGGTGATGCTGACACCATCCAGAGCACTTCCTCAATGATCCTGGTGATGACAGCATTAGGTATATTTTGGTCTCAGGCTGCTCTGCCATTGCTGCTGCTGGGGCCCTGGCCTCCTGAGCCTCTAACACTGACTAACTCTTACAGAGACCAGGCCTGGATTTACTTACTGGCACCATTTTATGGCAGTGTAGCCGAGTGGGTGAAGTTGAGTTGAGTTTGAGTGCCGGTTTATTAACTGGGTAAAAACAGATTGGCCAATACAATACACTTGTATTGCCCTTTCAGGGTTGATGTGGACTTCGATAACATCTATGACAATCTATGCAAAGGGTTAGCCTTTCCGGCTGAAGGCATTAGGATGATGAGTGTGACTGCAGGAAATGCATTTCCCACGCTGTAATGGTTGATACATTGTGTCAACTTGAGAAGTTTAGAAGCTTAATTAAGTAACTACAGTTCTACATCCTAGGGTGTAGAGGACATGCCCTGGGGTGGCTGCAGGATGCTGTAATGGTTGATTCACTGTGTCAACTTGAGAAGTTTAGAAGTTTAACTGAGTGACTCAGCAGGGGGCCAGGGTCTGCACTTTATAAACATCCTGAGCCTGTGCAAGAGGAGGGCATGGAGATGGTGTGTGTGCTATACCCACCCCAGGGTGGATAGCCTGCGTACAATATAAGAGAGGAAAAGAGGTTTGCTCTCCCCGTTTTTTGTGCTCTTGCTGCTTTTTCTGTTTTCTGCCACCTTGAACTATTGCCCCTCGCCATGCCACCCTGCCTTGGAGCCAGCTGATTACAGACTGAAACCTCCACAAACTGTGAGCTAAGCAAACCTCTCCTTCCTTAACTTTGAGTGTCAGGTATTCTGTTCCAGCAAAGTGAAAAGTAAAAGAGACATACGCCTCATGTTCTGGTAGAAAGAAAATTGGGATACTCTCCAATTCTGTGAATAATAAAATGGGAAGAATGCCTCTGGCCTCTCTCTCTCTCTTCCTCCCCACACTCCATCTAGCACAGGAGTAATGGATTCTTGGACTGGAGATGGGAAGATGCTGAAGATGCTCAGCGTTTTGGATCTGGCTCGCTATCAATTCTTTGCCACACCACTGAAAGCTTACATGGGGCCTGCCATGAGGCAGCTTTATAATTTAAAAGTGTAGATTGCCTCTTATGGCTGGAGTTCTTCAGAAAGCATTCTCCAACCCAAGCATTATCAGTAATAAAACTGCGAGTTTAATCATCTATCTTCCTTTTTCATGAGTTTCACACCAGTAGAAGTAGTATCATTTTTCAGTCCTCTAAAATCCCAACAATTATCACGGGCTCAGAAACTAGGGATGATAAAGAAAGTGGAGGAAATACTGATCCATGTACCTGGCCCAAATCGACTTTTTCTACTTCTCTGGGGGAGCTTTTGCACCTCTGTGGCCAATTCAGGCCTGATTTGGACAATAACTTTTTCATGCAGTGATTGTGTCCCTTTCTGTTTGTAGTGTCCAGGGCGGGGCTCACTCCTGAAGGCGGATGGCGCCACCATGAGCCCAGGGCTGCAGGACAGCAGTGAGAGTGCGGAGGTGCAGATGGCCCGGCTCCACTGCTGAGAAGAGCTTCATTGGGAGGCTGCACTGGGCAGGGGGCCATCAGGAATTTTAGTACTTGATCACTGGCTTTCCTAGCTCCTGGGCTGTCAAATAAGAATCATTTGCATATTGAAGCATCCCATTGTCTGTGAGCAAACTGTCATTTTGCTCCTGGTTTGTGGAAGAAAAAACATTCTCTAAAATTAGCTGTTCAAGTTTAATTATAATCGCAGCATTACCACAAAGCCACACCTGACAAGGGCAGAGGATGCAACACAGAGATTTTGCTAACGGCTTTAAACCTCTCTCCCTTTCAAAGTAAAACTGGAGAAGAAAATTAACACTGTGAAATTAATTAGTAAGAATTTAGGATTCACACTGGATAGCTTCACCACGCCTTTGCTGAAACAACATGAAAATTTATTTTTACCTCCCTACAGATTAGTAAAATTCATGGAGATTTTATGAAGATACAAGGAGGTAAAATACATGAAATACCTCTTGTCAGCACCCATACAAACATTTCAAATTAAAAAAAAATCTGTCAGTAGGATCATTATTTGCAAATGCTCCAAGGACTGCAGGAAATTCAGGGAAGAATTCTGTTCTTAAGGAGATTGTGGTCCTTAGGGCAATGTTTTGTATCCATAGACTCCAGAGCAGCAAGGATTCTATATCTTAGTCAGTTTCTCATAGCTGGGGCAAAACACCCAACACCAGGCAGAACAGGCATGGGCAGAGGAGAGCTGCTCATCCCATGACACCAGAAAGCAGAGAGAGAAAGGAGGACCTGGACAGGGAGATGCAGCCTTCTAGGCTGCACCTCTGGCAACCTCCTCTTGCAGCCAGGCCCTACCCCCTGAGAGCACATTTAGTTAGGGCACTCCCATGATACATCACCTTCCAAACACAGGGGGCTTTTGGGGAACATTCTAGATTTAAATCACGCTATTCCACTCCTGGCCCACAAAACACTCATGTCCAACTCATTAGGCAAAATACATTTAGTCCGTCTTGAAGAATCTCCAAAGTATGAATGATTTCAGCATTGCTGAAAAGTCCAAGTCCAAAGTCTCCTCTGAGATTTAAAACTCTTAGGTGAGCCCCTGTAAAAATAAAAATAATACAGGGTAAATATTCCCATTCTAAAAGGGAGTAATAGAAAAGAATTGGACCAAAGTAAGCCTGAAGCCCAGCAGGGCAAATAGTAAATCCTGTAGCTTGGTGTCCAGCACCCAAAGCAAATGGAGGGGAGATGTGAGCTCTCAAGAGCTTGGGCAGCCCCACCCCTATGGCATTGCCAGTTGTGGTCAGCATGGCTTCTCTCTTGGGGTGGCTTTGCTCACTGCCAGCAGCTTTACTCAGCAGGCATTCCATGCTCCTAGCTTCCCCAGCTTCCCGGGGTCTCCATGGCACTTTGAACTTGACTCTATCCGCTTTGCGCTCTGCCCTCTCAGGGGTTCAGTGCAGGGTCTCCCAGGCCTTCCTCTAAGGCTTCATCGACTTTGTAACTCTTGCATTCCGCATGCCTGCAAAAACAGCACCACATGGCTGATGCCAAGGTCTGCTCACATGGTTTCTCTTATATGAGAAACCCAATGTACGAATAAAGAGCAAAATAAAATAAGAAGAAGCAAGGAGGGAGGGGAAAGAAGTGTGCTGGAAAAAAAAAAAATAGAATTAAGATGTGTTATGCTCATGTCCCGACTCCACACAAGGAATGTAAAACGAGTCTGCGAGATCCCAAACCCTAACCGCTTCCTTTCCATAGAGATTCCAAGGCACGGGCAGCGTTCACAACCTTGGAAAAGTCCCAGAGGAAAGAAGCAGATTCCTGTCGTTTGACCTCCCCTCCCAAACTACCTGAACACAGACTCCATTCTCCACACTGCTACCAGAAAAATCCGTGCAAAAGACACAGAGCATCTCACCCCTTCCTTGCTCAGAGCCCCTCAGTGGTTCCCCACTGCGCTCACATAAAGTGAAAAATCCCAACGCAGCCTACACGGCTCAGTTTGAGCTGCGCAGTCCGCGCTCCTCAGCCTCAGCGCTCGCTCTCCCAATCGTCCTTTGCTCATTCAAATCCGGAACGTGCTGGGGTCCTTACTGCTATGGGGCTTTGAAACAATGTTTCTCGTCCTCTTTTCACATTTTCCTGTCACCGTTCTCCACCCTCGTTCAGCTCTGTTGCTCCTTCCTTAGGCCTCTGATGATGACCCTAGCGCTCCTTCATAGGACTCATGGCTGTAAATTTACCAGGGAAGTATTGACGGATTGCCTCCTCTACCCTGATGTTGTAAAACCAGTGAGGAGGACCCTCCTCTTGAAACACTCGCAACTATTTGGGAGAAACATGAGCTGCCTAAAGCCTGCATACCCGGTGGATAGAGCAGCAAAGCAGACCACTCTCCCCTTAATCATGACCTTGTCTTCTGTAGTTCCATTTCCTGCAGTTTCAGTTAGTCCTGGCCAACCATGACCTGAAAATATTAAGTGGAAAATTCCAGAAATTAATAACTCCTACGTTTTAAACTGTGCTGTGTTCTCAATAGCGTGGTTAGATCTCACATGGACTTGTCTCTCTTGCTCAGGCAGTGTGTTGCCTCTCTGTCCAGTGTAACCAAGCTGTGCATGCTCCCTGCTCATGAGTTGCTTAGCAGCAGTCTAAGTGAGCAGATCAACTACCGTGACACTACAGTGTCTGTGAATAGGGTTAAGCACTGCCCAAGGGTTCCGGGTATCCACTGAAGGTCTTGGAACACATCCCTTGTGGATAAGGGGACACTACTATCCTATCTCTGATATTCTTGGTTTATTTCCTCTTATCAAAATACATTTTCAGTATTTCTACTATTTATCTTCCCTGCCTCCTCCCTTTTCTATTCCTCCTCCTCTCTCTCTTGCTCACTGTCCCTCCAGACCTGTTTGATGATGTTTGATGGGTTAGTCTTACCCATCACACCCAGGTTTGCTTCCCCCACAGTTATCAGAGGGATGATGAAACCTTCCCCACGGAAGAGGAAGCCTACTGAGAAGTCCACCATAATCATCTTCATGATCATATGGTTGAGATATTCTGCCCAAATGTCTTCAGGCTCTGGGTGTGTCCTGGCCAGTGCCGACAGCAGGCCTGCTCTTTGCAAGACTGTTCCGACAAGATCTCCTGAAGGGTTCTTAGGGCTGCAAAAGAGGTTGGATCCAGTCTCAAAGTGTCAGTTCAGATGGGAATATGTTGCCAGCACAAGTGCTGAGGGCCAGAGACTTGGTTCTCAATGTCTATCCAAGGACTCTAGAGCTCAGAATTACCTGTGTGGTACAGGTGTCCACCCAAAGAACCCGCAGGGGCAACATGCTACTCAAGCCAAAAATAAAGCTAATTTTGATATCAGCAACGACAACAACAACAGCAACAAAACTCCCACTCTTCTGGGAATTGTTTGTACTCTGGATTTAAAAAACAAATCAAATTTTCCTGACTGGTATTTTCTCTTTCCAAATTTCCACTGTCTTAACTGGACTACTGTGTTTCTAACCTACATTCAGATCATGTTGTCAAAACCAGAAGAGCACAGAGCTTTGGGAAGCTCCAGTGGGCTGTAAGCCTTCCAAAGTCTACTGTCTGTTGACCTTCTTATAAAGGCAAGTTCAGTAAACATGAAAAATGCCTACATTGTGACAGTACTTTGTTTCCCAGCTAGAACTGAGATGAAGAATTGATTCTCATTTACCAAACACATCTACAAACCACTATTTTCTACTTCTTTTGTCAAAGGGAGTAAAAAGGAAGGCCTTCAATTCCTTCTACCTCTGGGGTTCAGAGTTGTCATAGGGAAATTACAGATGCTAATTGGAGTCAAATTAGGTTGATTTGGAAGATTCAAGGGGCAGAAAAGTGATTTTCTATGTAACTACTTCTTTTCTTCACTCTCATCCATCTACTGCCATCAGTGGTATACTGGCTGGGAGTTAATTTCATCCTTGCTATTTCTTTCTAAAAGCTATCAATTCTCCTGCGCTTAATAATGTCATAGTATGGCATCCAAGGTCAGGCACATCGATATCTTAAAATACACCAGTCAGGAGTCATTAATAGTAATGAAAATAATAATAGAAAAGTACTAAAATATTCACCTATCTTTAGCCTCTTTTCTTTTAGGTAATGTTTTCCATAATTTAAGACCCATTAGTTTATGCTAATTCCAGCAGAAATTGGAAGGCAACCTCTTGCATTTTCAGAAGACATGGAAATGAATCGAACTACTGGATTTGCATCATAATATGACCTTATGCCTCAGTGCCCTCACCAATGCAAAGGAACATATTGTTTTTCATATGTACTGTACATGATACTGAAGATGAGGTACTTTGGCAGGAATATAAACCACATGTAAGTGCGTTGCATTATTGCTGCCCTCTCTTGCTTTGTCCTGAGAAAATTTTGTTATCTAAAAACTTCATTCTAGTGTCAAACACAAGCCATGTCAGGTTCGTATTGAGGATATGGGGGGTATAAGGCAACCTCCCAAACTTTTCTGGTCTGGAAGGGAGGTGATGGGTATACGGATGGGCCTTTGCTGATGGTTAATGATTGACAGCAGAGGTAGAGAGCCTTTATTACCATCTGACTTCCTATAGTTCTCCTTTTATATTCCTTTCTGTGATGATATTTAATCGATTTTAACAATCAATATGTCAACCTATTTGGTTAAAATGTTTTCAGAAAGCATCAGTTTGGAAAATGTGTCCAAGGTAAGTAACTCTCCTTTTGCTCCAAATCAACTCACCTCCAGCTTTGTCACTATGGTCCCATCTTTGCTCTGAATTCTATATACTTCAGTCAGCCTGTGTGTGGACAGATTCAAAGAGGTGGATGAATTCAAAGAGGAGACTGAGACTCTCATTTAACTAGCAGGGCCCACTTTCACTTTCACTTTCACTTTCCTGTCACTAGGATAAAATACTTGACACTTGCAACTTAAAGGAGAAGAAGTTTATTTTTGGCTCGTGGTATTGGTGGGCTCATTCCATGGTTTACTGGTTCCAAGGCAGGTATGGCATGGTAGATGGGCATGAAAGAGGAAAGCTGATCAACTCATGACAGTCAGGAAGCAGAAAGAAAGGGAAAGGAGGAGCCAAGGACAAGAATGTACCCTTCCAGGTTGTGCCCCTTTTGGTTCACTTCCAACCAGGCCCAACATCCCAATAGCACATTGAGCTGTGAACTTACCAATGGATTAATTTCCTGATGAATACAGTAACCCCATGATCCAATCATTTTCCAAAAGCCCCATCTCTGAACATAGGAAGGTTTTGGGGGACAGTTTAGATCTAAACCATAACAGCTCATGACTGCAAATCACATATAATCAAGTCAAGTTGAATTTACCAATCCAAGTTTCTAGTATTTGGTCAGGTGTTTACATGCATCAAGTCTGCTTTGAGGAGAGACAAAGTAGAAAACTAGGATAAATAGTAAATGAGTAAGATTGGACATATGGCTTTAATAGGAAAAAAAGAGATGGAAGCAAAGAAAAACAAGGGTTAGACTTGCAAGTAGAATCTCCTTATATGAACAGGAGAGAGGGTAAGGGAGGAAGACAGCTTATGCTCTTTGGGAAGTTTTCAGGCCAGCCAAAATGGTAAGTTTTATTATTACTGTCCTCCTGCTTGTTATTTTGGCCAGGAGTTGTTAAAGAGCAATGAAAGTCTTTAGAACTGCATATCTGGTCATGGAAATCATAAGCAAATAACATCACTCAAGGCTAACATGTGCACGGCAGTCTGCTGGTACTCAGGCTACCTGTCAGAAAGTATCTGATTTGCAAGTATCTGATTCAAAAGACATTATAAAGAGTTTTTTCAAATGCCTTTATTGTCCCAGCTATTTTATTTGTCTCCCAGACAGAACTGAGACAAAGCTTACTGTTTGCTAGAACAAATCTAGGTTGAATGCATTTTCCATATGTTCTTTTCATGTTTTTTAATGGAAATCTAATGAATAAACGTTTGGTTTTTCACAACTATAAAGGTAACAATTTTAGAAATTATTAAACTCCCTTAATTTATGTAGCTAATGAATATAATAAATACAAATTTAGATGAAAAGAGAAGGGACGGAATGTCACATAGTTATTATGCTTCTATTAATAAGAATAAGGAATTCCTGGCATTTTGTGAGTTGTAACATGTATTTACTTAATAGATCACACTCAAACAAGTTGCTTGCTTTAGCAGGGCTTCATAGCATATGTCTGTAACCCTCACACTCTGGAAGTCTGAGGCAGAAAGATTGCAAATTTGAGCCTAAGGTTGGCCACTTAAAAAATTAATAGAAGTCTGTTTCAAAATAAAAAAATTTAAAAATTGTAGTTCAGTGTGAAGGCCCATCTCCAGTAACACACACACACACACACACACACACATACACACACACACACGTGTTGCTTGAGTTCTTTTCTTGAGTTGCACTTCTAACAGATCTGTATTACTAACAGAACATTGTATTTATTTGCAGTTCACGGGATATATTTTTTTTCTCTTATTCCATTTTTATGTGGAATATGAATAAAATGTACACACTATAAAAATGGGGCAAAATAACAAGTAAACCAATGTGTATTTCTCACATCTGAAGGGCAGACTAAAATTTGATCTAAACTTAAAATCTGAGCGGAGGTAAAATGAGGCAGAGGGCCGCCCCTGGGTTACACTTGGAGTCATTGTGACTAAGTCCTGCTAGGCACATTTAGGCCTCGTCATGAACACTCATATTAATTCTGCAAACTAAGTATCATTCCTCCCCACCCCTTGTCCCATTTTAAAGACAAAAAAAACTGAGACCCAGGAGGAGTCTACAGTCATTCTCTCAATAGCCAGTAGTAATTCTACTGATGCCCAAATCCAAGCTCTTACTACCAGAAACTTTTGCCTTTCAGTAGACAGGACACTGAAAATATTGATTGCCTTAACTTCCCTTAACTCAAGAGATTCCAGCAGCAGGCTTGTATGCTGTATGCACTAGAGATCTCGTGCCAGTATTACTTAGAAGAAAAAAAATCCCCATTTTTGGAAGAGAGAAATGAAATCTAAAGACAGCCTTTTGATGCTGTTTGTGTTGTACACTGAATAAGTATACCACGTTGAGGGAAATGACTGTAGAATTCTGGGGCTTGTAAAAGTGTCAGGGGGTAGATATTGTTTCAACGTCACCCTCTCAATTTCTCTCCAAATTCTGTGATGTTATAACTCATATTATAACCAGGACAACATCAACAGAAGAATTTATTCTGCTTGTATACTGTTCTTCCCCTATCTCATTTAATCTTCACACATGCACACAAAACCAAAGAACTAAGAGAAACAAGCTACCATGATTGTCCATTTCATGTGTGTAGAGTGACCCAGGGATGTGCTCTATGCTGGAATTTGAATCTGCAAAAATCTATGATTGAGGCCTTGGTCCTCAGTGTGGTCATGCTGGAAGGTGGTAGACCCTTTAAAAGACAGGGCTTGCAGGAGCTTGAGGTCACGGGCATGGATGTGGTTGTAGGGTGTCCTTGGACGTGACTGTAGGATGCTGGAATTTCCTCTTTTGATTCCTGGCCATGAGGTGAACACTCCCCTGCCACCCCACATCCCTCCATGATGTGCCACCATTGTCCCAGGGGAATGGGGCCAGTAGGTCATGGGTTGAAATTTCCCAAACTGTGAGTCCAAATAAACCTTTTCCCTACAAAGTTGACTATGTCAGGCATTTATTACAATGATGGAGAGATGGGCAAACACATTCTATACCTCATGGACAGTAGGTGATGGAGGCAGAAGGACCACGTGTGTCTTGGGAGGGAAGATTTAGCTCTTTCCTGGGATCACTCTGCTTCCCAAGTTACCCTATGGCTCCCCAGACCACTGTGCCATTGGGTTTAGCCAATCGTGTCAGATAATTTTTTAAAGCTGCCAAGAAAAGTGTTTGCTTCTCCTCATTATCTCTTGAGAAGGATGAACAGTGCTGTCCACGACAAAGGAATGTGGAATTCCTGGGACTACAATTTTGCGCTCTTTTTTAACATGGAACACTTAGAATTGGTAACTAATTGAAATCAGGTAGTAGTATAAGCATCTTGTTCTTAATAAAAGTGCATGAAATTGTATCTATTCAGAACAAATGTGGGCATAATTACTTTTTTAGTATCATCCTAAAGAATTTTTCTAGTATCTTTCCAGTTATCCTTTTTTTTGCCTATTTCTTCCACATTAAGTTGGCTTGCGGGGAACATCAAGCATTTTACATCATTTTCCAAAGGTGAAACTGTCTTTGGACATTTTTTTCTCATTTCTACTTCTCTAGATATTTAATTTCTGCCCATATTTAAAAAAAAAAAAGACAACTGCTGAGACTCTTAAAAGCTCATTAGCCAGTTAGTATACATTTCCCAAGTTACATCATCTAACAGTTCTTTATTGTAATACTTAGTTTTGTGATTCAGTTCCTGTTAAAGATTTACAAAATAAAGATGTGACACAGAGAGGACAGTGTACTTTTCTATACTCCAGTTTTTAATCAGGATTTAAGTATACAAAGGAAATGGACATTTTCAAAAATGTTTAACATTTATCTGTGTTGAACTCTGCAAACTGAGAAGATTTAAAAAGATCAAAGTTGTTGGCTTTGGTTTTCAGCTGAAAATACTATATGAACTATCTAGCAACCAAGGTGTATGCCGCACAATTTTTGCTGTTCCAATTCAAGTTCTGTGTATTTTAACGTTCTGAAATCCTCTGATATAAAATCTTTTCTCACAGACCTTCTCTCCGGTAATTTTCCTCCTATAGCTTAAGCACACGGAAATATGGCTGACATGACTTATATTTCCTTTTGAAGCAACTGGTGAGGTTCAGCACCCATATACCTAGCTGGAAAATTCAGGTACTTTACCTGGCTCTTTTGTGTCTCTCTCGCCAAGGCCTCACTGTCTCTCACCTGAGCTATTCCATCAGCTTCTTTTCTGGACTTCATGTCTGCATATCATGTCTTCTACTATACCCCATCAAATTATAAATCCTTAGACATGAAATAACAACAAAAACAATGGCATATTTGGTGAATTTTCTAAAGCAGAAGCACCCATTTCCTATCAAGAAACCAATTCAAAATGTGGAATTTAGTAGATAAGGAGCTTCTGTGTTTATAGTCCAACCTCTGTTTTCTTCCTCATGTCTTATGGTTTATCACTCTGTAGCCTTTTTGCTCTGACCATATTAACTTTCTTCCCCAAGTGCATGCATTCTTTCAGATCTGTACTTTGCATGCATGACTCTTCCTGAATATTCCTCCTTCTGAGGAAGAAAGAGAAAGCATCCATCTGGGAAGCTTTTTCAGCTCTGGGGCCAGGCTCCTACTCTCCTCTGGAATTGCAGGGCACTTTGTTATAGCATTGCATATTCCACTTGTCTCCTTTTCTCTGTTTTCTCGCTTGCGTGTCTTTCCCATAAAGCTGAGCATTAAGAAAGAGCGAATGTGAAATGTCAGTAGTTAACGCAGCACCTTTGTGATCTCTATCCTAGGCGATTACACTGAAAACCATGATGTTTCAACAAATGGCTGATATCAAATCAGTTGAGAGCCAAATAAGGACAACTCAGTCAGTGATGGACTGAATACATTATGGTGGTTCCACACAGTTATGATGGAGCTGAAAAATTCTTATCATCTAGTGACATAACCACCAGCAATCACATCACAGCACAATGCGTTAATCATGTATGTAGTGATGGAGGTATAAATGAACCTACTGCTGCAGTTGTATAAAATGTATCACCTACAAGGTACAGTAACTAATACCTGATAATAAACAATTGTGTACTAGTTTATGTACTTACTGTACTACATTAGCCATTCATCATTATTTTGGAATGTCTCCTTTTGCTTAAAACAAAGCAAAACAAGAATGTGTGCTATGTCAGCAGCAAGCTCACATATCTTGTGTTTAGGGCATCTCCTGGTTGCATTAAGAAGCACAACAAGTGATTCACACACCCGCTAGGTCTGTGTAAGTACTCTATGATGTTCACACCTGATGAAGTTGTATAATGACGCAATTCTTAGAAGTATCTCCATTGTTAAGAGACACATGAGTGCCTTGTGATGTTCAGGAAAGGTCAGCATTTCTATCACTCACACTTGCCACATTTCCAAACAATCTGGATACTTGAACATCCAGCAGGCAGAATGAAGCAGAGTCAGAGATGAAGAGAAAGAGAGACCAGAAAGAGACCTCATACTATGGTGGAACTCTGGACCCAGTTGTACGTGATGTACCACTCTGCCTTCCTAGGCAGGAAGTCCACTTGTGGTAGAAATTGAATGTGTTCATGGAAAGTCATTTCTTCTCTTAGTGCCACAGCTGGCCTACTGTTGGGAGGTCCTTTTGTAGTGTGGCCTAGGAGTTCTTATAAAACACGGCTGCCGCACACATAACCTATTTCCAGGCTGGCACACAAACACAGCCCATGAAGGAGCTTGTATTTTCTCTTGCTCACATGGGCTAGAAGACTGAATCTTATATCCATCTGACCGGCATTGCTGCCATCGAATAGCAGCATAAGCGAAAGAGCTGTTTGCTGACTTAGAGGTTTTATTGTTTAAGCCACCAGTAATCATAATACCTTCACTAATCAATCTCAGTACTGCGCTTTTGTTGCTTTTTAGCAATTTGGATTGTATTTCTGAAACTTGCAACCAGAAGAGTTTAATTTACAACATCTGACCATTTTGTATGTAACTGAAGTAAGGGTGTGGTGTGTTGTGGTGGAAAAAATACCAGACGTAAAACCAGAATGTTCTTCTCTTACTAATTTTGTAATTTTCTTTAAACATATTTTGGGCTTACATTTGTAAACTAATATATTTCATTTGGTTTGACTTTTACCATGACTTTTTAGCGAATTTAATCTCTACATACATGACTTGACTCCTCCTGCTCGCACAGCAGAACTATGGAATTTATTGGTTATTTGAGTGAATGATCAGGCCAAGGGTTACATGCAGTATCTTTTTACTTAGTGGCTGTGTCCTTTCCACATGGTTGGGAAAGTCTGAGAAATGAGCTTAAGAACTTCCCTGACTAAATAACTTTTAAAAGTTGTTTTTTGGAAATCTTCAAACATACCCAAAAGTAGAGAGAATAGCCCAGCAAACTGCCACAGAACCATTATCAACCTTTGGTTATCACCGTAACATTTTACCTTTCATCTCTTTTGTCCCTACTCCCCCACCTTATCTCATGGCTGGAATATTTTAAAGCAAATTCTGAGCGTGAAACCATTTCACTTTTAAATATTGCAGTGAGTAGCTATATATTTAACACAGACTTATACATGTGTATAGGTACGTATAAATTTAAATACCATTATCAAGCCTTACAAAACTGACAGTAATTTCTCAATAACACTCAGTACTCATTCCAAGTAAAATGTCCCTCATTATCTTTAAAGTGTCCTTTTACAGTTGGTTTGCTTTCAGTCAGCAACCACGGAAGATCTCCATATTGATTTGGCCAATGAGCCTTTTGCGTTTAATCTTAGCAGTTAGCCTTATGACTGTTATCAGTTAGCCTTGGCTGTTAAACTACTGCAAGCTCAGTGACTCTCAGCAATGCAATCTAGAGGGCAAGAAGCTGGAGCCAGCTGTTTGGGCTGCTGGCTTGGATCACATGGCTAGGTGTAGTGTTGTTGGGTGCTGGGTCACCTGAGATGGTTCAGACTTGCTCTAGATGGTCTCTGGTTCCCCAGGAGGTTGCCCTGGGGTTTGTTCACATGGTACCAGGCTACCTTGATCAGCAAGTGGGAAATTCTGAAATATATCTTGAAAACTAGGCTTGCACTGCGCACATTGCTTTATCATATTCCATGGGCTAAAGTATCACAAGACCAACCCATGTTCTACAGAAAGAGAGGTGAATCTCACCTTGGTATGTGTGGCAAAACTATATTGCAAAGGCCATGGCGATGCAAGGAGGGGACTCCTCTGTGATCATTCTAGCAGTCCACTAGTCACTTGCCAGTAAGTTTGAACTTCCACAATCCTTAGTATCTGCCAAAGAATATATATCTCTTGAAGTTAAAACTATTTTTAAGATGAGTAGAAATTGATAATTTCACAAATTTTTTAGAAAAATTGAATCGTCATTTGATTATAATTTTCTTTCTTTCTTTCTCTCTTTTTTTTTTTTTTTTTTGGAGACAGGATCTTCATGTATAGCTTGGTTGCTACTGAATTAACTATGTAGCCCAGGCTGGCTTTGAACTCACAGTGATCCTCCTGTCTCAGCCTCCTGGGTGCTGGGATTACAGGCATATACCACCATTCCCGGCCAGATCATAATTTTCTTGTACAAAAGTTTCTTCTGGAATTTCCTTAAAGTACCACATTTAAGATCATGAAAGCATTTGTTTGAAACACACCTTTACAATTTCTGAAAATTCCATAAAACATGTAACTACAGGAAAATAAAAAAGTTTTCAGTCATTTTAATTTCAGTATAGAAGTAGATAATTTTTCATTTTTTTCTGGAGAGTTACCAAATGCATAGAAACTGTTGGGAAGGACATACTCTTTCTTTGGCACAAGACAATAATTCAAAAGAAGACAAAGAAAGCTATTTGTAAAGGCTCTCTATAGGCCAAGGGCTTAAATTATATAGTGGTAATATTTCTGCCAAATATTTTGCAATAAAGAAATATTATCAATTGTTGAAGACTCTGACAAGTCAATTTAGTTTGATAGTTAAAGAAAGTGATGGGAAAGTTGATAAAATGGCTATAAATCCTTTCTGCATATGCAGCTTTAATTGTTTGGCATCGAACTTACAACCCTCACCTGTGGTGTGCTGGCACCACATTGTACCAGCTTATGAGCACAAAGGCTTGTTAAGCCTTTCTGATTTCTTGTTCAGTAGAGTTACATTAGTATCTTCATATTGGCCAGTATTTATACCATGGGAATCAGAAAATGCTACAAATCAGCCAGTTAAACATTTACAGCTTGAGTGGACTTTATTCAAGTGATGGATGTCACTGCCTGGGAATGTTCAGAGATGATTTCCTTAGTGACAGAGGAGAACCACTGGGCTTCCTTGGCATCTCTTCCATCACCCTGTGTCTCCATACTGCTGGTAGCCTTGTTGGATAGGAGCAGAGGAAGAGCTCCCTCGAGAAATGAGAAGAAAGAGAGACAAGGAACAGGAAGAGGAAATGAGCTTTGTCCTTTGCTGACTCTGACTTCCATCAGGCTCAGGCTAAACATGGTCTTTAGCTTGTCTCTAGTAGCTTCAACATCTTCTGATTCAGTTTGTGTCTTGGTTACTTTTCTCTCGTTGCTGAGGCAAAACACCCAACACTCAAACTTAAGGAAGGAAAGGTTTATTTAGCTCAAAGTTTGTGGAGGTTTCAGTCCATACTTGGCTGGCTCCAAGGCAGAGTGGCACATGGCACAGGGCAACAGTTCAAGGCATCAGAAGACAGTAAAGGTAGTAAGAGCAAAATGAAGGATTAGTGACAAGCAGCCTCCTTCCCTTCCTTATACTGTATGCAAACTACCTGCCCCAGGGAGGGTGTAGTACTCAAACCCATAATCCCAGCATTGGACCATGGATCAATCAAAAATCTAGAAGCCCGCCCCATGACTGCATGAGGATTTAGGGGGACATGCACACACAAACCATAACAGTTTGCAAGCAGGCAGAAACTGAAGCAGTCCCTTGCCTCAATTGTTATGGAATTCTGCCACTTACCCTGCAGCTCTCAGTGAGTCCTTATCTGGCAAGAAGTTTGCCATCTGCAAAACACAGATGCAATACTTGTTCCTCCCTCTGTGCAGGTAGTTATGGTTGATGCCCTGTAGCCTCTTTCTAAAGAGTAAGAAATGGAATAGGAGGAGCTTGTCCACAAGAGTGTCTCTGAAGAGGGTGCTCTGTGCAGAAGGACAAAGAAAAAGATTTGGAAGCCACTGGAGAAGACCTTGCTGTGGAAAATGTAGTTCATGGACGAGCTGGATCAGTGTCACCCTGATGCTTGGTCAGAAGCGCAAACTCTCAGTCTCAGGCCTTACAAGTCCCACAGTGTGAGAATCTGCATTTTAACAAGGTTCCAGGGGATTTTTATACACATGATAGTTTGAGAGCAATCTAAGTGGTGGCTTGTTCAGAGGCCTAGAGAAATATTTGTGTTTTCTAAGAGAGTATGGATTGTAATTGGATTTATGGCCCCATTTTAGTTTCTAGTCTTTGTTTTTCCACTTTTAGGTTCTCTTTGGTGCTTCATGTTTGGCAGACAGCTCGGTCTATTAAGGAGAAATATTTACATAATTATCATATTAGAAGAACGCATGCTGATTGGCCTGAAATTGTGACGTGTCTCTTTTGGGAGCAAGGGGAAGGTGAGTATTAACTTTTTGTTTATAACAGCAGAAATCAATAGATATCAAATATAAAAACCAAGAATTAGCAATATCAGCATATCATTTGGAGACAAAAAAGTGATTACCCAGAGCTTTGAGAAAGCCAAGTGCTTTAAAAGTAGTTGCCTCTGGAAAGTAGGCCTACTTTTTTCTATTCTGTTTGGACTATCTATCTTTTTAAAATGTGAGCACATTTTATTTTGATACCATTTAAATATACTATGCAGTCTTCTATTTTATGCCTTCCTGTAAAATCACCTTCAATCCATTCTGAGAACAATGTTGAATACAAGCAAATAAGCAAACCAAAGCAAAAAATTGTCCCAGGGAGAACAGACAGCCTATATAATGGCTAAAATAGGAAACTTCATGGCTTATGCAAGGAAAAGATATAAACATAGTAACTGAGAGGAAATAAACTGTTAGTACTAGAAATGACCTTATCTTGATGAGCTTATATTGGATGAGGAGAGAAAAAAAAAACAGAATAAAGGGATAAGTGTAGAGGAACAGAAGTCATATGAGGTTGTGAGACGGGCAGCATTCATGAGAGAAGTATGAGATTATTCACAGAAGTGTCTCTGAAGAGGCAATTCAATGCAGAAAGAACTTTTCTCACAGGGATTCCTCCTAGCGATTTATCATCTCAAGATGAAAGACCGGTATAAGCTGTCAAAAGGAGAAAGTATGAGTAGAGGTTGGACCCATAAACAATGAACCTGTATCTTTCACTTAAGAAGCTCTGAGCTCTGCATTCCAAGAGACACAAGTAGAAAGCAAATCACAAATCTCCTTCATTTTACTATGGCATGGGGACATCCATGGGATTTGCTAGTGATCATTTGTAAGGACAATGCAAAGCCAAGTCTTGACCTCAATTTCTTTGATCCTTGATCCAGTACGCTTTGCAGTTCACTTCCTAGTATGTCACATGGTTGGAGGAGCAGCTGGCCCCTATAGACTCCAGACTCTGTGAAGACAAAGACTAGGTTAACCTTCACTTCTGTAGCTGTGGACTCCTTAGCATGCAATAGGCTCTCAATCAGCATTTGTTTCCTAAATGAAATATACAATGTCATGAGTTAGCTGAACTCCTTGATGTTTCCAAGGAGTGAAATGGAATGAACAGATGTGAAGAGTACAGTTAATTCATCCTGTAAGATTCTCGTCTGCCCCTTGAAGATAAATGACTTACTATTTTTACCTCCTTAAACCCTACATGATTCTGTCTCTGTCCCACTCCAGCTTGATATTCCTTAGCCAGAGTTTTCACTTATCTAGGATTGAGTTTTTTGGTTTTCCAGCTTTTGAATAGACCAGTATGCAGACCATTTTGTTAGATCAGCTCTAAGTATTTTTTCATCTTCTCAGATCAGCTTTGGTTATGGAAATTCACCAATTGGATCTCTCTTCACAGACCCAAAAGTTGAGTAGATTGTTATCCCAGAGGTGCCTTCTGTGACAAAAATCTTTATTTGGTTGAAACCAAGCCCTCTTAAGGTTTTGCTTTGCTACAAAGAGATAGCTGGGCAATGCCTAGCCACAATAGCTCAGTGGCGGTTCTAATGTCTGTTCAGTGGTTCTATTTGCTAAGGGGGCTTGTGCGTGGGTCTTGTGTGTTAGTGTCAGCAGTTCAGGCAAAGAGGACCGCTAAAGGCAATATGTTTGATGACTTCCATCTGTGTCTCAATGGGTCCTGCTCCCTCCCTGTTGTCCTGGGCAACTGGCAGTGACAGTGGGCAGCAGGAGAGGGTCCTGGGGAGGAGAAACAATTTGCTGGAAGCTCTTGGGGTATCAGAGTTAGAAGCTGTCATTCACTTTGGCTGCCGGCACTTTCTCTAGGGCCCCAAGGCTTTCGAGTTCACTTTGTTTTTCTTTGGCAGAACTAGAAAAAGGTGTCGGTTGGCTGACCCCCTGTGTACCCTGTGGCTGAAGCAGCCTGTTTAGGTTGGAGTGAAGAAGCCGGTTATTCGTCCGTCCTTATTAGTTATTCCCTTACACTGAAGTTACCTTTCCAGAGGAGCAGCTACAGAGATCGTTCTCTCTTCAGGGCCCAGGGGTGGGGGTGGGGCACAGAAAAGTTGCTGCCAAGCTGTGGAGTTGCTGGAGATGTGGGCTAGTTTTTATGCAGGCAAGTGGGCCAGAGGGACTTTTAAAAAGTTGGCATCGGGGCTTTTGCTGCTTTCTCCCTCCTTTTTTTGGACAATAATGAATGAAGCATGTTAAACTTGTTTCCATTTATACAATAAGTTCCCATTCATTAGAAACCCAGGCAGCGGTCCCAGCTGCATTTCAGTGACTTCCAAAGGGCAGCTCCCCCTGTTTGGTCCAAGGTTGAGCAATGTCAATACAGCTGCTCAGGTATCCTGGGAATGATTTCATGTTTGCATATTCAGAAAAGACAGCAAAGGTTTCTCGCTTGAATTTAGAGGGCTTGTCCTCTGTTTCTGGGATATGGGGTAATTGAAAACACAGGAGTTCCAATTTGCTTCTGTGTTGCAAGGGAAGGGAATAATCACATAGCCAGGGGGTCAGACCCTCGGATGGCCCAACATACAGTCCTCCCTGTCATGGTGCTCCTTTGGAGTACATGTGCCACTGAAAACAAACAAGAGGTGACCCATCTCATGATTTGGACCTCTGACCCTCCTCCCTTTAAAATAAGAATGAGAATTCTGATTTTAAAAAAAATTTCCAAATAAAAGCTGGTCCTTGCTTTGGAATCAGACATGAATATTATTTGTGTGTGTTTGTGTGTTGTGAGGGAGCTGTATTAGTTAACTTTATACCTTTGAGACAAAATACTTGACAAAAACAACTTCAGGGAGAAGGGATGAATTTTGGCCTATGATTTCAGAGCTTCAGTCCGTGGTTCCTTGGCTTTGTTGTTTCTAGGACTGTGTTGAAGCAGAAACATGATGGCGGAATGGTGCGGCAGGGGGAAGGGGCTTACCTCACGGCAGCCAGAAAACACAGAAAGGACCAGAGCCAGAGAGGAGAGTTTGGGAACAGGATATACCCTTCACAGGCATAGTCCCAGCGATCTTGCTCAGTTGGACTCACTTCCTATTGGCCCATTTAGCTATGAACCCATCAGTGGCTTAATCCACTGATAAAGGTTAACACCCTCAGGATGCAGCCCCCTCTCCAGTCCCCATCGCTGAACATTGCTGCATGCAAGGATCAAGGCCTCCATACCTAAGTCTTGGGGTGCACATCCTGCTTAAACTATAACGGGTTGGGTGGATGTGGGGATATGGCAGCACAGCTGCAGCTTGTCGCTTTTAGCTACTAGTCAAAATGAGTTTATGGTCATCATGCTCCTTTGATCTGTAATTTGGCTGAGAAGACAGGAATGATGGAAGAGCTGTGTAGACAGGACGCGGGGCCAAGCAGCCTGTGTTCAAATTCAGCTTTGGCTCTAGACCAGCTGGGTGACATTTGGCAACAGACTGCATACTCTGAGTTTCCTCACCTGTAAAACTGTAATTACTTCAGAGATTTGCTGTGATAGTTAAACACATTAAACTTTGTGTCAAATGAAGTATATGACTTGTATTAACTATTCACATTGCAGAGGTGTAAACATTATAGATAATATATAAAATGTACAAGTGTTTTACATAACTTTTTAATTTTTTATCTTTGTCTTTATTGTTTTGTTTTCTTTTCTCTTAAAAAAGTGTTTTATGTAATACAACTGTATTATATTTTTATTATATGTAATACAGTGAGTGGAAATCTATATTCCAACAATATTGTGTAAAACTAAGTGTGCATGAGGTATCTTTTTGGAAAAAAGAATGACATTTTATTATATATAAATAATTTCATTGTTGATTATACTAACTGAACCCGGCCTGGGAATCTGATGTTTTGAGGAACTTAAAAGATGAAGAGCGCTCTAAGCAGTGAATGCTCTTGAGGTTCTTTATTTTTAATACTTTAGGGGAAAGTATAGACAGAAATCGGCAAGTGGGAAGACTCAGGAGAGAGGCAGGAAGCGGGAGACGGTATGAGAAAGGTATGTTCTCTCTTCCCTCTGCTAGGTGAGGGCTGGCGTGAGCCCTGGTGGAGAAAGGGTGTGAGATTCATGTCAGAAGGCAAGGGAGGTAACTGGGAATGCTGCGTCCTGAGCTGCCAGGGGGAGGGCATCACAAAGAAAAGGGGCCGTGCAAGACACTCCGGGGACTCCAAAAAATAATTGGAGGAGGTTTCTAAAGAATCAGTTCTTGTAACAATAAGCCTGGGAGCTAGGAGCATTGTGGTTTTGAGAATTCATGTCATTATGGTTAGGCACATTTAGGATGTCACTATCAATCTAGACTTTTAGATTTGGGGCTGGATGAAAGCAGAATGCACTTATCTTTGTTAACCCTAAACTGTCATCAGTTATAAGACAAACTTTGATTTAATAGTATCTTTTTTCTTCCCCAGAGGAAGTTGGAGACTGATGAAAAGAAATAAACGCAGAAGTACACATTGATTATAAAATACACTTCAGTCTTAGAAACATGAAGATATGAAAAAGTTGCATTCTAGCCTTTAGGAAAGAAACTATGAAATCATGAGAAAGCAATGCTTTATTGAGGTTGTGTGATTAGTCACTACAAAGGCTGTTTCTTTCCAACTTTTCATAGCATCTCTGATGGCTAAGTGAGCTAAAAAGCTTTCTTGTAGAAAGACAGTGGAAAATTTTGAGAACTGGCATGAACAAATATAATAATGACTACAGGCAGGACACTGATCATGCTCCATGCTTTGCATACATTATTTCCAAATCTTTTTGTAGTTGGGAGATGGGTATTGTTAACCCCATTTTGCAGATGACAAAACTAAGGCTCAGGGTGTCCATATGACTTGACAGAGAATCATAAAATGATCAGATGATGCAGATGAGATTTAAAACGTGCTGGTTGGCTTCCCCGAAGCTCGTACTTCTAAGATAGGGAAAGAGGTAATAGTTAAGCCTCAAACCAAAACAGAGCAAAGTGAAACGGGAGAACTGCAGGAAGGGACAGGGCAGGGGGATGTCCCTGGGGTTTTGGAGAGAAGCACACCGCTCTTGCTTTAGCTCCATAACAACAGCAAATGCCTATTCACTGGCAGGCGTAAGGCCAAGCACTTCACATGCATTGCTTCATTTAATTCTTAGAACAGTTCCTAGAAGTTATTACTATTCCCATTATACAGAAATAGTCATTCACTGGGTAAGTTTAAACTCAGGTCTGACTCCAGGCCCTGTGCTCATAACTAGTAAACTGCTTTGTGATAAACATGACCTACGTTTCCCCTGCCATGTTCTTCCCGGAACTTCTCCTCCACCGACCCTGCTCCAAATCCCCTATGGTTTCCCTGACTGGTTTCGTCAAGCCAGAGCTGTGTATCTGAGCCACAGGGTGGCAGCAGAGCCCTACACAGAGCAAAGCTTGGGGAGCTCTGCGCCTTCTCTGCCGCCTTAACCCGGTCTGACTCAAATGTCACGGGCAGCTCATGGGCGGTGGGCCTGGCCTTCCCAGTTCATCCTTCCCAGGCGCAAAGGCGCAGAATCCGTCCCCTGCTAGAATCCATCACCTGAGGGGACGGCTAGCTCTCCCAGCCTGGTGACAATGGTAGTCTCCATATGATGTGGTGCGAGGGGTCTCCACCAAGACCTCAGAGAAACTGAGAAACACAACGCTGCACATTTTGAGATGTTTTGTACCCTGACCCTCACTCCTCTCTCCTTATCTAGGTTTAAGCTTTAAAGAACGTATGTTGGAAAAGTACAGAAGTGGTGGGAAGTACAAGGAGAATCGGGGGAGGAAGAGACTAAAGCTTTGCAGTCAAGGGCTGGAATCAGGAAGCAACCTGGCCCCTTTGCAGCTACACCCAGTAACGGCAACGCCCAGTGCCCCGGGCTTGTTCCCTTCTGAACGAAATGGGTGAGATTGTGTCTGCCTTTCAGGTTGCTGGGAATATTAAATAAGGCAAAGTCACCGTGTGTCTTTGGGTGCTTAATCATGGAAATGATGTGTTTATTCAAGTGTTTGCTTCCTTCTCCTGGAGAGGTGTGGCAGCTAAGAGAAAGACCAAGGTTCCTATCAAAGGAGGTTAGAGGACCTCAAGCGGGGGTGGAAATCAATACACAGTCTATGCACAAAGAGGTTTCTTGTTGATCTAATGATATAAACATGTTTAGGAGGCCAATAGGGCAAAGGGAGTTTGGTTTGCATCTTCCTGGGTCATTTTGTAGTTTTTTTTTTTTTTTTAAATAGTATAGAGGCAACAAGAGGCTTTTCAAGAGGAATAGCAACATACACACTAAGAAATGTGTTTCATTCAGAAGGTTTGTAAGGACCAGTTAGGTTTTGTAGACATAGCTCTCATGGGTCATTTTCCACAGGAACTTCTGCTGACTGAACATAGCCCAGGATGAGGAATCTCTGTGCTCTTGTTTGAGCCCTGTGGCTGGTATGCTGACTTTGTGATGTAGAGCCAGTTCCTTACATGAGTTTTCTCATGAACAGTGGGGGAAATTACAGTAGTTAGTATTTTACAGGTTGATGTAAGATTACATAGGATAATGCATATAAAGGGTCCAACATGCAGTTGCCCTTTAATAAATGCTGGTCATTTTAAATAACTTCACTCAGTTACAACTCTTTTCTTTTTTTTTGTTTTTTTTTTTTTTGTTTTTTTGTTTTTTCTCCGGTACTGGGAACCGAACTCACGACCTTGTGCTTGCCAGGCAGGCGCTTTTGCCGCTGAGCTAAATCCCCAGCCCCTACAACTCTTTTCTTGAGCCACGAATTCAGTTACAGCTGGGGATCAAGTAGTATTTTAAATTGTCCAAGGAAGAATAAAGAACCAGAACAGATAGCTCTTCCTTGTAGCCCTCTGTTGGAAGATGGCTCACATCCTCTCAGACCTTTCGCGGCAATGCCCAGATCTCCTCTCGGAGATGCTGGTGTCAACCTCAGGCCAAGCTGACTTCCTGCGCACTTATGCTTGTTCCTGGAGACCAGCTGGGTGCCTGCGGAGGCTTTACATTAGAGACTCCAGCGAGGCCTTGGGGGTCAGAGGAGTGGCTGTTTTCTACTAGTTCACAGAACAGACGTCTCCTGAGGTCATAATACTTTTTGACCACAATTTCAATCCTCTTCCCATTTCTCACCTTTTACTCCTATTTGAAATTAAATACCATTTTTTTCTCCTCCCAATTATCCATGTAGAATTGAGAATAATTACAGAAATATCTTCACTGTTGACATCACTGATGTCAAACTGCGGCCCTCAGACCAGCAGCATCACAGCTTGTTAGAAATGGAAAAAAAAAAAAGGAAAAAAGCAAAAAAATAGGGAGGAGGTATTATAGAAATGTATTGAAAAGTTAATGACTTAAAGTGTCATGCTAAAAATATATTGTTTTTCTGGATTTTAAAATGCATGTGGTATTTGCCAAATTAAAAAAAAGTATCATTTGTTATAAACTTTTGCTCATCCTAAATAAATATTTACATTTATAGCTAAAAAAAAAAAGAAGAAAGGAAATCTCAGGCCCAAACCCAGACCTACTGAATCCTTGACCCCGAGGCTCTAATGCCCAGCAATCTGTGTTTTAATGAGCCGTCCACGTGATGCCGGCTCACATGTGGTAATTTCTTCTTCTGGCCTCAGAAATAGGTCACCTCTCTACCATGCAGGCGCTTTAATGTTTGTTTCCAAGAACCAAGCAGTTAAAATAGGATTCAGGATGTTATTTCGCCAGTCTTATTTACATTTTGTCATCCTATCTCTGCATTTTGTCTGTAGACAAACCAGCAGGATTTGGAAACCTTCTTAAAACCATAGATCTTTTTCAACAGAGGAGGAGACCGAGAAGTGGAGGGAGGGGAGAGGAAGGGGGTGAAAAGAGTGTTAAGATGTGTCGTGTACGTGTACTGACACCCCATCATGGACATAACCATTATGGACTGCAAACACAAACTAATAAAAAGAGACCGACTTTGGCCATAGATTATCTAAAAGAGAGAGAGAAAACAAACATCCTCCCACCAAATCCAACCCTATTTTTCTGCCTGCAAATGCATAAATATTTGACTGATTTCCCTCTGTTACTCATTATTGTGAACCATGAGGTAGAAACATGAACTGAATTCTTTTTTTTTAAAAACTTAACACATACCACTTAGCTCCCTAATTATTCTTTTGTTCTCTGTGTGTGTATGTGTATGTTTTCATCAAGGGAAAAAAGCAGTCTGTCTTCATCATTTTTAAAAGCTGAGGCTAACAATGAAAACCTGATTGTAGGTTTTGCACAAGTACATGACAGCCGTTGTGGTTCCTTGGAGTTGTAGGGCACTAATAATGCGAATGACAAAAGTAATACATCAAACAAGGCCAAGAGAGTTTTGTAATTTACAATTTACAGTGACATATTGTCTCACTTAATTTTTACCTTTGCTATATGTACTATTCTTTTTCTTTTAAATGGGAAAACTGAGACTCAGAAGCTTATTTATCATTGGACGCCATGATTTTGGGGAAGGGAATTTCATAAGATTTTAAACAGGACTTTCTCTAGCAGTAACAATGGCAGCTAATGCTTGGTGGGTGCTTCCTATGTGACAGGCTCTACAACAGATGTGTTCTGTGTCTTGTTAAATTCCCAAAATAGCCCAACGGGATAGTAAATATTGCTATTCCCATTGCACAAATGGAAGACAGTCTGATAAACGGTAAATAACTTGCTGGTGTCACACACAATGTTAAGATATGATGACTTGTGATTCAGAGACTGTTTTTAAAAATAATTTTTATTGACTAGTAAAAATGATATATGTATATTGTGTGTACACGATGTTTTGATACAGGTATATGGAATGCCTAAATCAAGCTATTTAACTGATGCTTCACACAGTTATCTTTCTTGTGATTAGAACACTTAAAGTTTACTGTCTTTTCAAGTATGCAATATTTTGTTCTTAACTGCAGTGACCATGATGAGCAATAGATCTGTCGAATTTATTCTTCCTTTTTAACGGAAATTTCGTTTTAGGTTTTTTTTTTTTATTTTTTTTATTTTTTAAGACAGGGTCACACCATGCAGCTCAGGCTGGTCTTGAACTCACTTTGTAGCCCAGGCTGGCCTTGAACTCACAGCAATCCTCCTGCCTCAGCTTCCCGGGTGCTGGAATTACAGGTGTGCACCACAATGCCCGGCTTAGCAGAAATTTTGTGTAACTACCATTTTACTCTCTTTTTCTCCCATAAGTTTCACTTGCTTGCTCTCCACTGGAGCAAGATCATGCCATATTTTTCTGTAAAACCAAGATTTCATTCACTTTTAAGGCCAAGCAGCATCCTATTGTATATACACAGCATGTTTTCTTTGCCATTCATGAGTTTTTCTCCTTCTCGCTGTTGTACACAGAGCTGCAGTGAGCATGGGTGAGACGCTCTTCCATATTTCGTTTCTCTTGGGTCCATAGTCAGCAGCGATGGCTGGATCATATGATAGTCCTATTTTTAATTTTTTGGGAACCTGCATACTATTTTCCATAATGACTGCTTATTTATGTTCCCACTGGCAGTGTGCAAGAGTTCCCTTTTATCAACACCTTAGCAGGTACTTACATTTTGTCTTTTCCATTGTAGACCTACAATAAATTTAAGGCTATTTTTTACCCTTTAGCGGACTTTCTTGCCACTTATGCAATGGGGAGAGCAACATTCTCTACCTCACTGGGCTGTTTTGAGGATTTAATAAGACATGGAACACACCTACTACAGAGCCTGTTACTTAGAAAGCACCCACTATGCATTAGCTGCTGCTGTTACTCCAAGAGAAAGTCCTGCTTGAAATCTTATGACACTGCCTCCATTGTGATTTTATTTGCATTTCTCAGTTGATTAGCGACACTGAGTAGTTTTTCAAATAATACCTGTTCATCATTTGTTTGCCTTAATTGAGAACATCTATTCAAGCCGGGCATGGTGGTGCATGCCTGTAATCCCAGCACTCGGGAGGCTGAGGCAGGAGGATTGTTTCGAGTTCGAGACCAGCCTGGGCTACAAAGTGAGCTCAAGGCCAACCTGAACTGCATAGCGAGACCCTGTTTTGAAAAGACCAAAAAAAAAAAAAAAAAAAAAAAAAGAACATCTATTCAAGGTTTTCTTTTTTAGGATTGTGTTGAGTTCCTTCTGTCTTGTGGATATTAACCCCTTACAAAATGTATGATTTGCAAGTATATTCTCCCCTTCCGTAGGCTGTCTCATCACTCTGTTGTTTTCTTTGCAGCACAGCTTTTTAGTTTGATATAATTCTATTTGTCTGGTTTGCTTTTACTGTCTGTGCTTTTGAGATCATATTTAAACATCATTGCCCAAGCCAATGTTATGGATCTTTCCGCTTACGTTTTATTTTCTTCTAGTAATTTTTACAGTCTCAGGTCTCTTAAGTCTAAGTTTTCTATTCATTCTGAGTTGATTTTTATAAACAGTGTGATATAGAGGCACCATTTAGCCACTCTGAGAAGAGAGTTTTTACTTTTGAATATTTTCCGCACACAACAACAAACACAAGAAAGAATAAATGAGAGGTTTGTTGTTTTTTTTTTTTTTTTTTTTTTGGTACTGAGGCTGGAGCCCAGGGTTCTTAGCGGCGGGCTCACTCACACCTGACTTATCATAACAATTACTGTTAATGCTTTATTTTGTCAGTGCCCCCTAATTTTCCAGGAAGGACTTTAGAAAGCTGTTAAGGGTCTATAAAAGATCTCAGATAATCCCATAAGTAGTTTTATCTATGGATAAGAGGGACAGGCCTTTCTTTCCTAAGAAGCCAGCTTCTAAGTAGTTATTTTAAGTTAATTCAAGTTACTTCTGTTATTCTCATCCCACAAAGGGCCAGGTGCAGCCTCAGCTTGATACATCTACCTACCTGTCAGCCAGGAAAGTGCTTTGAATAAGAAGAGCCGGAGGATAATTGCCTTGCCTGTATTTGAATGGCACAGAAATATATAAAGCAAGAATGAAATCAAAGCGTTTCTAAAGTCAGGCTTTGATATCTCAGTGCTTTAGGACATAAGTGTCAGGCAGTGTTGATGGGAAGATGGAATTGCACTGCTCTTCCTTCAAGCACTCAAGGGTCCTTATTCCTTTGTTTCCAACGGAAACAGTTCCATTCTCCTCTTTGTCCGCATCTGGTTCCTGGCTCTCAAAAGGCTGAGCTAGCACTTGGGGCTCACCCTCCAGGCAAGCACATCAGCCACCCTCTAATTGGGGTTTGTTGGTCTTGAGCCTCAGTCCAGAGCTGGCCTGTGCTTTATTAACCAAGGGTACAGCGGCTCATCATTGTCTTCAGCGCCAGCAAGATTCTTGTTCCTCAGACAAGCCATGGAGCTATTCAGAAACTCTGAGTTCTGAGCTTGAATTCCTCTTGTAAATTTTTGGGTTTTTTGGGGGGGGAGCTGCATGGAAATACAATTTACATAGCATATAATTTACATACCATGCAATCCACCCATTTAAGCTGTACAAGTCAATGGTTTTTAGTGTATTCACAGAGGTTGCAAACAGCATCACGACCAATTTTAGGGTATTTTTGGCAATCCAGAAAGAAATCCTGTCCACTTGATTTTCTTGACTCCCTAATTTTCCCACTCCCTCTCCCATTCCGGCTCAAGGCAATTACGGATCTAGTTTCTATCTCTGAAGATTTGCTTGTGCTGGACATTTCCAACCAATGGAATTTCCCAGTGTGAGGACTGGGCTCCCTCAGAGAGTAGCCAGTCAGGGTGATGACTGAGCCGGACACAGATTCAGCTTCTGCTCCTGCTTCCCTGCCTACCACCTGCGACCCTGGGCAGAACGCACCTAATTTGCAGTTTCTTTGCTTGCCACGTGAGGGTCTCTTTCATTTCTTTTCATAAAACTTTTAAAATTTTACACTCATTTCAAACTGATAGATTAGTCAAAACAAAGGAACAAAGAACTCCCCCGTACTACCCCATGTTCTAACTGTCAATAATAATGTTAGTGTATATTTTCTAAAAACATATTTTTGTACATAGTATCAGAAAAGTGATCAAAAGCAGGATATGAATGTTGGTGCAACACTATTGTTTAATCTACAAAATTTATTCAGATTTTGCCAAATGGCCGGTAATGTTAAAGATCATCTCTAGGTGCTCTCTTTGAATGATCCTGGTATTTTGAAGAGAAGAATATTTGACTTCTTTGGTAGAATGCCTCATGTTTTGGGTTTCTCTGACATTCCCTTCTGATTAGATTAGGTTCTAAATTTTTGTGCTGAATTCTTCTTATGGTGTCCTTACACGTTGACTTGTCTCATACCAGTGATAACTAAAGAGGTTACCTGCCAGATTTTTTCCCCCAATACAATTATCATTTTCCTCTTTGCAGTTATTAAACATCTTGTGAGGGGATGCTTTCGGAAATTTTACATAAATATCCTGCTTCTCATCAACCATTTACCCACCAGTTTTAGCACCCAGTGAAGATTTGTGAAAATCAATTACTGCTGTGGTGATTGCCCCAAGATGATTTTCTAATTTCCATTACTCCATCTGGGTTTTTTATTTGCATTCTACAGTAAGATAGAGTTTTCCCATTGTAAGCACTATTTATTTTATTATTTATTTCTGCTCAAATTAGTCCCGATATGGGCAATGGGGTCTTTTTCAGTCTGCTTCCTATGTGGATTTAACCTTCTTAAGTACTTCTTGTCTGGTGCAAAGAGATATTTAGACTCATTCTGTATGAATACTACTCCAGCTCTGGAATCAGCCATTAGTGGAAAGTTAGAAACCAGGATGTGAATACTAGGGGTATTCATTTTTCCTGGGCTGAACTCATTATGTAGCAGGGCCTCTCAACACATAGAGCTCGGACACACATGCATGTATACATGTGTATTCCTGTGTGAATTTTCTATATCTTTCTACCCAGCTAAATGAAAAAATTATGACACCTCCACTTCTAATCCAAAGCCATAAAGTTCCTGGAAGCCACCTTCCTTTTTATACTCCCGTCTCTACTCTTACACAGGGAGAAACTCAACTTCTGTTACTCACATATTTACTTATTTTCTTCACTTTCCCGCAAAAGTGAGGTTTTTCTGAGGGCTGCCACTTAGAACTGCCTGTCCTCTTAGCTGGAATCACTGGTCCAGCTCTCTTTCAGCACTTAACACCTTTAGGGACTTCTTCTCTTTCCGGGAGTGAGTTAGACCAGGCTGAGTTAGGCCAGTCTCCCCTCTGTGCGCACTTTTCCTAGCTGCTTTTGCTCCTTGCAAAGGCTTCCTGTGGGAGTTTGAGAGACAAATTCCTGAGATTTGCTGTTGCTTTATCTACTTACAGGCAATTTGAAGTTTGAGTATTTTCGGTTTTCTATTTCTGCTGAAGTTGTGAGCTTCAAACAGTTCTGTTTGTTCTTGTTGTTCTTTATTGTCTTTGGAGAAAGCGTAAGGAGGGTTGGATTTAGGGGATAACTTCATTCTCAGCTTCCTGGAAATTCACTCAAATAAGGATTTTTATTTTGTGAAGTTTAAGTCTGTAAACTGTAGCCTGCATAAAATGCTGTGTGTGTGTGTGTGTGTGTGTGTGTGCGTGAGAGAGAGAGAGAGAGTATTAAGTGTAACTACGTAACATCAGAACCCATTATATAGTATATGTAATAAGCATATGGCATTAATGAGAGCTTAATGAGATTTTCCTAAAAATAATTTATGTATTCATTTTGATTTTAATGTTTATCAAAGTTACACACATGTATAGTTTTTAAGTGACTTCCAAGTTATACAGAAAAGCAGCCCTCCTCAACTCTTTCTGACTCCTAGTGCACTACTCAGAAGTCAACTCTTTTCTCTTCTACGACCTGCCTTTCCATTCCTTTCTAGAACATGCCTATATTTCTCGATTTATCAGTTATAGGCAGTAGCAGTGTTTTGTTAAATCAGTCTCACTCCAACACCACCTTCAGGACTGATGAGTCAGGAGGGTTCATGAAACGTGGCTTCACAGCTGGACGCGTGCCTGTAGCCTCTATTGTGCTGATATCAGAAAATATTACAGAGTGGGTAATTGATAGTGAACAGAAATTTCTTGGCTTGCAATTCTAGAGGCTGGAAAGCCAAGACCAGGGAGCCAAAATCTGATGAGAGCTAAGTCAGTCTGCATAGGAGGCAAAAGAAGGAGGTGGGGAGGATGTAGAGCACACATGTGAATACTTAACATGTTGTTTAGAAGAAGCCCACTCTGACAAAGCAGTATTAATGCCTGCAGGAGAGCAGAGCCCTGATGACTTGGTCAGCCCTTAAATGTCCCACCTCTCAACACTACTTTTTGGGGGATCACATCTCCAAAGTATAAACTTGTTGGAGAGGGGCGCATAAGCAAACCTTGGCATCATGGCTAATAATTTCTTAAGCACAGGATACAGAACAAGATCAGCAAAAGTAAGAAGCACGTGGTGGGGAAAAAAAAAAAACACATGGGGTAAAGTCTAGAGAAGAACAGGCACCAGCTTTTGGGGTCTTCTCCTGGGGTGACCGTTATATGTCATGTAGGCTGTTCCTCCAGGAAGTTGTGAAAAATATTGTCCACCAGAGAAGTTCGTTAGTGACTCAGTGCCCAAGGTTTATATGATTTTATTGAGGGCTGGTTGTGTAGAAGCCCTCTGCTGAGCATACACAAAGTTCTAAGCTTCTCAAAGAAAATCACGTATTCAGCATAAGCCATGTTGTTGGCACAAGCAGTTTAGGCACAGCAAGTCACTCATCACCATGAAATCCAAGTGCCAGTTAAAGGCCAAAGGGCCTACTGTCTATGCAGGACAAGACACTTCTTGCAGAGGAGCCAGGCCTGTGATGCTAACTTGTTTTACGTGCAATGTTGTTTAAAAAAGATTTTCCACCCTTGAGCCAAGCATTATGTTTATGATTACATCGAGTCATACTATTATGTCTCCTTTCTTGCACAACTTTTTGTTTCTTCTGCAGTCAGTATTCATTTCTTGCAGGTTATCACTGCTGTTCTGTTGTTTAGTTTCTGCGTAAAGAATATTAGACCATGATGATAGCCCAAGGCAGCTATGCTGAGGATCTGCTGTACAACAGAAAAAAAAGGTAAAGGATGAAAAAACTTCTTAGCTGACTATATGGAGGCTTGATTAATTCTGCAGTGATTTAGCCAATGGTCCTCATTTCTTAGGGATGCTATGACAAGTGGCTGCAAATTGGATGACTTAAAAGAGCAGAAAGTTTTTCTTCTACAGTGGTAGAGGATGGGAGTTCAAACTCCAGGTGTTGTCACTTTTGGTTCTTTCTCTGAGTCAAAGAAGAGTCCTTTCTGCATCTCCCATCTGGCTGTTGGAGGTGGCCAATCATTTTTTGACTTATCAAGCTCATCCCAGTCTTGGTCTCCATCTTGATGTCACCTTCTCCCCTGCACATCTGTGGCTGTTCTGTTCTCCTTATAAGGACATCATTAATATTGGGTTTAGGGCTCACCCTACTCCAATATGATCTCATCTTTATTTGAGTACATCTGTAATATTCTATTTCTAAATAAGGTCACATTTGGAGGTACTGGGTGGACATGGATTGTGTGGGCTTAGGCCTTCAATTCAATAGGCCAAGACAAATACATCTCAGCATATCATCTGCTTCCCCACACCCATCTTTAATGGATGTATTATTGGGCCAGACATGCTCTTGCCAGAACTGGGGAGCTTGGTTTACAGCAGCATTGCTCTGTGAAACTTAGAGTTTGCATCCCCTTTTCTGGAAGGATGTAGACTTGATGGCATTTAACATAAGAGACTGTTACAGATATCTGGTTCTCCTGGTCCTTGACCCCAACAAACCCGTATCTCCACCTGTAACCGGGAAGCAGAAGGGAGGAAGATCAGGCACTGATGTCTCTGAATAATATTTTGACCCACAGGCTTTTGCAGGATAAATGATCTGGCCATGGTCAATTAGTGGCCAGACTGCAGCTCTAGCACAGACCCTTTGATTAAGGTGATTACATGTTCCACTCAGCCTGGGCTTTATATCAGTTATTCTGGCATAGTTACTAACAGATCCTCCTCTGCTTTTCTAGTATGTTTGGTCTATTATATATTCATGCTCCACTAACCCCCTTTATCCATGGGGACTTGCTTAAAAACCTCCAGTGGACATCCAAAACCATGATGCCACCAAACCCTGTGTATACTATGGTTTTTTTCCCTTTATATACATACCTATGATAAAGTCTAATTTACAAATTTAGTGCAGTAAGGATTAATAACCACAATAATCAAGTAGAATAATTTAAACAATATTCTGCCATGAATAGTGTGTGACTGTGCCTTCTCTTTCTCTCCCTCTCTCCCCTTCCCTCCCTCCAATGCTCCCTCCCTCTCCCTCCCCCTTCCCTCCCTCATCCCTCCTTCCTTCCTCCCTCTCTTCCTTAAAATACAGTCTGTGCTACAGTTTGGATAGTAAGTATCCCCTAAATGTGGTAAAGGCTTATTTCCAAGCAGGTCCTACTGGGAAGTGGTGGAACCTTCTTTAGGTATTGGAGATGTTCCCTTGAGGGGGGCAGTGGGACCTTGGCCCCTTCCTCTTCCAGTTTCTTACTTCCTGACCCTAAGGTGAGCAGTTTTGCTCCGTCACCAGCTTCCCATCATGATGTGCTACTCCTTCATCACAGGCCCAAAGGAACAGGGCTGACTGATCCTGGATTGGAACCTGTGAAACCAAAAGCCACAATAAACCCTCTCTCTTTAAAAGTCCATTATCCCAGGCTTTTGGTAGAGTGGCAGCGAGTGGACTAACACAGCATTTTATTGTACATACTCACCATATTGTTGGGATGACATGAGATGACGCAATTCCTACGTGATGAGGAAGTGAGTGGAATGGCAAAGGCATTGTCCTGTAATGTTGGGCCGCTATGGATCATCCGGGTTAGGAGTCCTGCGCCATCTGCCATTTACTATTTTCAGACCAAGTTTCCCTGTGGCTCACTTACGTGGGGAAAGGTGAACCACAGATGAAGGGAGACTGCTATATCTCTGACTAGTTTCTGTTGTGCTTTTTAAAAAAACCATGACACATAATTTGCCGAGACCAGAGATAATCAGTAACTTTGAACATGAATCTTTGGCTGAAGAGCTCTACAATATAAGATTAGCTTCTGGGCAGATTATGCCTGCTCTCTACCAGTTTTCCACAGAGTAATTGGAACACTGAGGTTTGCAGTCAGGATAATTGGCAAGTAAAAAGAAGAAAGCTACATCAAAGGAGGAAGTTATGCTTTATGGAGGGATGGCTTTCTTAAAACTCCAGAGGTCTTTGAGCCAGTTTGTTTTGGGCTGATCATCTGTAGAAGCTTCCTATGAAATGCAGAAAGAAAGAAGCATATATCATTTGTCCTCTGAAGAAACCATGCCTAAGTTGTGGCCTGCTATGTTTTCTTTCTAATACATAGGCCTGATTTTTAAGAGCAGTTTTATTCTTACAGAAATACTGTAAGCATAAACAAAGATAAAGATAAAGAACGGAAAGATAAAGACTTCTCATATCTCCCTTACCACAATTTTGAACCCTGTTGTTAACATTTCCCATTGTTGTGGCATTTGTTGCAATTGATAAACCACTGTGGCTGCCTTTATTTTTAATATTCTTTTTACTTTGCAAAAAAAAAAAAAAATGGAATCTGATGTAACAGAAGACAAGAGTTCATGGATAGTTTCAGATTTCACCGTCCAGCCAACCTTGTAGAAACCACCACTTGCTGAGGTTTGGTTTAGTATCTAAGGAGAGCATCACAGAATCTGAAAAGGCTACCAAAGTATTCTTTCCTTTTGGGGTACATATCTGTGTAAGTCTGACCCTTTTCCTGTACATCAACCACAATAACATATTGTATAACAGATTGAAAGCAGAAGCAATTATGAGAATCTAAATGTCTTCTATGAAACCAGATGTGAGAGATTTGCAGAAATGTAAAATAATACCATGGAAAAATTATTATTAATGAAATCCCATGGGTTACATTAGGTTGGACTCATGCTATATAGTTCTGAGGGTTTTGGAAAATGCATACGGCTACATATGCATTACTGCAGGATTATATTACACAGTACAGGCTGTTTTATGCTCTAAAAATGCCCTGTAATTGACAAATTTCCCCTCCATCTTCCAACCCCTGGCATCACTGATCTTTTTACTGTCTCTGTAGTTTTGCCTTTTCCTAGATGGCGTATAGTTGGACGTGAAGAGTTGAATTATGTCCCTGAAGTAGATATTTTGTAGTTCCTACCTCTGGCAGCTCAAAATCCAACTTCATTTGGGAATTGCAAATGTAATTAGTTGAAAATCTTACTGGAATAGAATGGGCCTTTGATCTGGTAGAAGCAGTTTCTTTCAAAGAAGAGAGACCTTGGAACACAGACTCGAGAAAACCATCACAGGCTAATGATGTAAAGACTGGAGTTATGTAGTTACGAGCTCAGAATGCCAAGGACTGTTGGACGGTCCAGCAGCTAAGACAAAAGCAGGAGCAGATTCTCTGCTAGAGGCTACCGGGGAGCGTGGCCTTGCCAGTGTCTTGATTTCAGACGTCCAGTCCCCAGAACTGTGGAAGAATAAATTCGTATTGTTCTAAGCCACCAAGCGTGTGGTAACTGGTGAAGTGAACCCTTGGATATGAGGTGTGTTCAGAACGTATGGTGAATGTTTAAGTTTTAAAAGGACTGTTACAATAAAAGGCACACTGCCATTAACCTCCCTCAGCATTCTCCACCTCGATTTAAACACTCAAAACCCAGCATTCAGGCACTTCCTGAAGCCACTCTGGAAGTCCTTTTTCATGAGTGTATGACACAGGACCAAAAATACGGTGATACTGATGCCAACTGCTGTCCAACAGAAAGGCAGGCCCATGACAAGCTTACGTTGTGTCATCATCTGCCTTATTCACTGGGTCTGGCACCATGCGTGTTCTAGCTCTTCCCTAAAGTCTAAATGACCATGAAAGGTAAGCGGTTTTAGTGGGTTCAGGACATTGAAGTAGCCACAACAGTTTGCTAAACACAGGAAAGAGGACTTTCAGAATGGCTTCAGAAAGTGGCAAGAACAATAGGATAAATGTGTTTGAAGCAAGGGGAAGTATTTTGAGGAGGATTAGTGACACTGTGTCATTTGTTATAATCGTTTAGACAATTGCTGTATTTTCTGATCAAATCTTATACTATTACATTGTAATTACGCATTACATGGTAGGCCTTTTAGCCTGGTTCTTTCCCTTAGCAATATGCATGTAAAGGTCTTTCAGGTCATTTTATGTTTTGGTCATTAATTTCTTTTCGTTGCTGCATGACTTATTCATTCATTTATTGGTTCTTCTGTTTTGGGTGTTTATAAATATTTCTACTTGGTATAAATACGTGTGAGCAGGTTTGTATGTGGACGTACGTCGGCCTGTTGCATTTTCTTTCACCTTTTGCTCAGGCATTAGTACTGAAGGAACACAGTATCACTTGGTGCTCTCTGCAATATGTGAATTAGCTTTAGTTTCCCTGCTCTCCTTAATTCTTTCAACAAATACTTAGGGTATCCCGTAGGCCAAGGATTGTGCTGAACACCCGAACCCTAGTAATAAATAGAGTACACACGGCTCCAGCTTTCATGAAGCCTATATTTCCGGAGCGGAGATCTTATAATTCAAGTGGCTTGTACATAATTACAGATCATCACGGGAAAGAAATACAATTTCCCAGGTCCCCCGAGGTGGGAAGACCTGGGCTTGTGCTGGGCACTGAACGGATGCAGAGGGGCTGAAACGTGTTGACCCAGCGTAGGAGGGAGGCAGATGGCTGGAGAAAGGCTTCAGAAGGAAGAGAGCTGCTATTTTGTGCCACCGAAGTGAAAAACAAACCCAGGAGATACCGTGATCTAATGTGTTTTTCAGGGTTTTATATTAATGACAGCTACACGGTGACCTCTAAACAAGCATCACTCTGCAAACTTGCCACCTTCCAACATCTATGACCCTATCGGCCTCCTTTCCCTGGTGAGATTTTTCTGGAAAGTCTCGGTTTTGGCAGGACTTTGTCATGGTCTCAAACACAGTGTGAATGGCGCCCCCTGGAGGGGCACAGTGCAGGTGCAGCGACTTCACTTCCACGCTCATGGTCATTTTATCCCTAGACCAGTTTCAGAGGGTTCAGGGAGTAGTACCTAGCCCGGGGTTAGATCCGTTTCTGTATTGTCATATAACAGTTAAAATTGCTGGTTCGAGTGAAAATATTTAGTAAGTTTTCTCATGATTTATTTCGGCTTATTGAACTAGCTTTGACTAAATTAATTTCCCACTCTAACAGATAACTCCTCTTAAAACGGTCAGATAAAAATAATTTAGAGAGAAAAATAATCCTCAGACAAATCTCTATTTTCCCCAGGGCGGGGGGAGAAACCTAGCTGGTCAGATTTGACAGCCGGAGCTGAGGAACTGAAGAAATTGCCCACTGTGAACTGAGCCGGCAGTCGCTGGCTTCCTCTGGCCTGCAGTTCCCGGGCGAGGTGATTGGTCGCTCACGGCCACGTGGAAATGAGCAGTGGTGACAGTTAATATTTATGGAGCACTTATGAGTTCCAAATACAGCACTGAATTCTTCTCATGTGTTATTTCATTTCATTGTCATAACAACCCAGCTCTAGAGATGTTAGACTTACCCTCTGTTTACGGAGGAGATTCAAGGAATTTCCACTAGAGTCTCACAACAGGTAAGAGGCAGACGTAGGCGTTGAGCCCAGGTCGTCAGATCCGAGGGTCATAGTGGCTCCCCATGCCGCTTCCCTGGGCTTCGGTCCACTGGCCCCGGGGTGGTGAATCCATAACTGGCCCAGCAGGCAATGAATGGCCTGGTAGAAGCAGCTGTGTCAGATTGGAACAGGGGTTATTAATGAGGCAAATTGACTATTGCCTTGGAATATAAACTGAGGATTACAGAGGAAGGGCCAGACACCAAAACCCATATGGTGTGAATGTGGGTGGGTAAACTGAGGTCAGAAGACCAAAGAGATCTAGAGGGGCGTGTTCTCCAGCAGAGGTGAAGTTAAAGATATGGAGAATGGGACAATGTGAACAGTCTCACTATCCACCCTGCGGTCTTTGTGGTGGATTGACACCTGGTGGTCAACTTGTAACACCCAGCTGAACTGAACCACTGTGGTACTGGGTGTGGAAGGGCCACTGGAGAATTGTTGCCAACAAAATAAACAGAAGAACTGGAAATGAAGAAGTTTAGGTGCTGTTAGGGAAACTGTTGGGGGCTATTGGCTCTCCTGGGCTGTTGGTTCTCCTGAGGAGTTTGTCATGTTGGTTTTCCTGATGAACTCAGCTGTTCTCATTGTTGGAGAAGCTCAGGACCTTGTTGTTGCTAAGAATGGCTATGGTTCACCTTGGGGAAGCTCTGGTCCTTACTTTGAGCATCTCTTCCTGGCTCTGGAGGGGCAGATGTGCACTGTTCAGTGTGCTGGAGCAGCTTGTCATGCTGACTTTCCCGATAAAGACTGGGCTAGTCTCATCATCAGACAAGCTCAGGACCTTGTTGCTGAGGATGGCTGTGGTATTTTTGGGCGGACCTCTGGTTTTTACTTTGAGCGTCTCTTCCTGGCTCCAGTGCAGATCCCTCAGCCTGCTAGCACAGATCCTTTACCCCTCTGGCACAGACTTTCTAGCTTCCACTACTGAACTTTGGGCCTTCCCAGCACAGATCTGTGACATAGTCCCGCATAAGAATTGTCATGGGCTCTAGGCCTCCAGTTGGATTCATGGGAGGCATTGTTATGAGCTCTAGGTCTTCAGCTGGACTCATGCAGGACATTACCTTGGGATCCAGGCCCTCAGTTGGATTCTTTTGGTCTTTAGTGTGTGGACAGATTTCCTGCACTGTCTGTGTATTTGACTCTTTGGGTGACTATTGTAAAATAATGTTAAAAACTATATGTCCTGTATTGTTCCCCTTGCAAACCCTGGCCACAAGGGTCTTGCGCATATTTCTTTGCCTATCCTCAGGATTCCTGTGCTCCAGTGCTTGCTATGGGCTCCTCTAACTTGCTGGCTTCGTTCTTGTCCTTTCTGCAGATAGTGACCTGTGTGTTTTTGTGTGTGACAAATGCATCATCTTCCTGAAAGCAGACTATGCGCAAGTTGCTTCCATTGCAGGCTGCACCCACAGCTTAGTGCCTGGCATATAGCGGCCACTCAGTAAAGATCCATTGACTGAATAAAGGGAAAAAAACTTGAATACAATTAAAGGAACTCATAATGCAAAAATAGGAACACCGAGGCCGGACATGGTAGTGCACACCTGTAAGCCCAGTAAATGGGAGGGTGAGGCAGGAGAATTGCTGCGAATTTGAGACCAGATTGGGCCTCATAGTCAGTTCAGTGCCAGCCTGGATTACACAGTGAGAAAACTCCCCCCAAAAGAATATTGAGTAGTAGTGAAAGTTAACAATTAACAACTGTATCAGGTATGAAAACGAGTGACCAAATATATGAATAATTATTTACTTTACCTATTGGTAACGTAGGAATGGGGTTTGTCAGCAAGCCAGTATAAAATAATTGAAAGTTGGTACCTGAGAATACGTAAACATAAAAAGACAAGGCCAGGTAAAGAGCTAGAATAAATACTTAAACTAGAGAGCTCTGCAAGGTTCATGACAATGAACTGTAAATATGATGCCTTGTTTGCCAGGAGCCAAAACAAAAATGAAAATGTGATCAGCTCTGTGCTGATCATTGACCTCAGGGAAAAACACTCTAGTCTTCTGGGGTAGGAATTGCAGGAGGGTGCTATTTATGGCCTTTTTTATTTATCTATTTTTTTCTGAAAGAAGTTTCTTTGAGGAGACAAGCAATTCTCTATTGTTCCTTGAGCAGCTTGGCAGCCTCCTAAAACCTGCAGCAGTAGAAGGTTCCAGATTCTTCTCCTGCAATTTCTGTCTCACTGCAATCATACAGGAAGGTAAAGTGTGGTGTTTCTCACTGCTGGGGTGGTGGTAGGGACATCTAAGTCAGTCAGACTCTACCTCCATGGTGCCAGAATATTCTAACAGTGCCTGCTCCAACTCTGAGAGTCTCTGGACTCACGCCTCCAGGCTCAGCTTTGGGTCTGCGGGGCCTGTGGATGGCGCCCTCAGAGGAAGGCTGACAGGGCGAAGGAAAGGACACCCAAGCTGTGCTTGGCAGTCTGTGTTCCATAAATGATTCCCTTTAATGCATTTCTTTCCCCTGTCAGAACTGATGTAAGAACCACTGTAGAATTATGAAGTACTGAAGAACTCCCTTCTCTGTGGGCATGTGACTGTTCTACGGGCTTGGAAGGAGGACAGGTCCACTCCACTAGTTTAACAAACAAAAAGAGAAGTAAGAATTGAATTTATTCCTGTTTACTAACCACTTCCATACTTGAATTTTATTTACATATATTTGCTTATTTTTGCCTAAAGCAAGACAACAGGAATTGCATCATAGCTTCTAATCTTTTCATCTAATGCATATACATACGAAAATTAAGAGTATATATAGACAATTTAAAACATGTCTATTTTTGCAGATTAATAAGGAATTGCAACAGGAACTCAAACAAGGAAGAACAGAATACTATGTCAAGAATCAAGAGTATGGGTATTTTTCCAGAAGAATTGAAAACATCATACCACAATGATATATGTGCACCCATGTTTATAGCAGTGCAATTTGTCATAGCTAAGTCTTGGAAACAACCCAAATGTCCATCAGCTGAGGAATGCATAAAACAGATGCAGTAGTTTTATACAATGGAGTATTATTCAACTATTAAGATAAACTTGGGGATTTTATAGGTAAATGGGTGCAACCAGAGACCATACTCGTAAGTGAAATAAATCAGACCCACATGTTTAAACATTGTATTGTCTCCCTAGTGTAAGAAACTGAAAGAGTAAATAAAATCCTAAAGGTACAGTAGATATTGTGAAAGGGAAAGAAACTGCTCAAGAGGAAAGAACACCTGGGATGGGGGAAAGGAGAAAAGAAAGAAGGAAGGGGAAATATATATATACATATATATATACACACACACACACACACACACACACACACACACACACATACACATATATACACACGCAGTATAGCTAAGATAATTGCATTACTAATTTCTATTACTTTATGGAAAGGAACAATTAATGTTTAATTTGTTTTGATCAATTTTGCATGGCTATAGCTGGTAATTTGAACAACTACTTTGAAGATAACAATATGCAATATAACAACCATTGTTGATTTCCTATCATCTTATTTTGAAATTCTGTATTGTTTTTAATGTCCTTTTAATTTTTTTATTCTGTTTTAAAAAAAAGACTCAGGAATGACTTCCCCGTGTAGTTATGTTTGGATTCTTCCCCCTGCTACCTTTATACAGAAAGACCGGGCCCCACTTAACTGAACTTAATCCCTGCCACAGATTTCTTCTCTTTCTACGATATTCTCAGAATGTTTATTTGATCTCTTGGTCCAAATTTCTGAATTTAAAAAAAGAGTCACTAAGCCTATAAAGTCTGTGATCCTTAGGCAAGGTCTTGCTTTTCAAATTCATCCAAACCAGATTGGTCTACTTGAGGAGGTCGTGAGAAATGTACGGCTTCTTCAGACATGTTGGTGTCGGGGCCAAGCCTAGGGCATTCCAACGAGCTTTGCTCAGCGGTTACCAGCATGGCCCACAGAGGGACATGATTATTTGTATAGTAATTTCCTGTATATTTATTTTCTCCTGAAAGAAAATATTCTGGTAGCACAACAGATCTAAAATTGGATATTCTGTATGTGTCTCATTATGGCTTTGTGGACAAAGGAACTAAAAACAATGGTAGCTTAAAAATAAAATTGCTTTGTTTTGTTTCCTCTGACCATGACAGAAATATAGACTCTTTCACTAGGAAAAAAGGGTACTAATTGTGTGGTTGTAGCATATGGGCAAAAATGTGTCTAGCGCTGAGCACAACAGTTGGTAAAGGCTGAGCCTAACTGTACACGGATATCTAGGGTATTTATCTCTATTTCAAATATTTAGCTTTAGTAGTCCATGGATATTAAATTAGAAGGGCTGTAATGACCAGTATCCATCTAGCAGTGATACTGGCTTGGCGGGACAGTCACTTTGTTTTGAACATCTGGCATTTCCCTGGGTTCAGCAAATTTCTATCTTTAAATATTTTAGGGTTGGAATAGTAACCCCAGAGGCAGTCACTGAAGACGATCCTGTGCGACTTGTGAAATCCTATTGCACAATCCCGCAGTAGGACCAGCAAACCAACAGTTCTCAGACTGTGCCACCCACAGAGCCGTGACTATAGTAGCTGTACGGCATGGTGAGTGGTGAAGTGACAAACATGTAATCTTCCCCTCACTGGCCACCATGTTACATGTGACTCAGAGTACATCTGCTGTATTATCTCATTTAACTGTCACAGTTGGTATTATCATTATTCTTCTCATTTTATAGGAGAGTAATTGAGATGCACAAAGTTTAAGCAACAGCTATTATGCACCATGGAGCACACATTTCAATCCAGCCGTCTCTGGCTGTGGATTTTTTTCTTCTAAATTGCTGCACGGATTTCTTCTCAAACATCTAGTTGATAGCTGATGAATGATTGGCAGTACAGATGAAGAGGGCTGGTTGTTTTAGCCCTAACTTCCCTACTTATTTCTAAAGTGATTTTGGACATATTATTTATACATTGGCCTTGGTTTCTTATACATCAAATGGGGGGAGCTGACCTAGATGGTTTTTAAGAGTCCCCTTATGATTGCATTGTGTGAATCTACGATTAGTTTGGATTATTTGCATAGTCTTGGTAATTTGAAAATAGCATGGCCTATTGTGATGCACTCTACAGTACTACATTTTACAAAGGAGAGCTGCTTTGTGTCATGACACCGCATGACATAGTGGTATAGTAGCAAATATACTGGGCTCATACCTGGTGACTTTCTTGGAGGGAGGGCAGAGATCAGGGCAATGTCCTGATGCATTCAGGATGCTGTAACAGAGTACTACTGTAGACTGAATGGTATGTAAGCACTTCTTACAGTTCTGGAGGCTGAGAAGCTCAAGATTAGGCTGCTAACCAATTTAGTAGCTGGTGAGGGCCCATTATTGCATTTTTTTGTTTGTTTGTTTGTTTTTTTGGTTTTTTTCTCTGGTACTGGGAACCGAATTCAAGACCTTGCGCTTGCCAGGCAGGCGCTTTTGCCGCTGAGCTAAATCCCCAGCCCCCCATTATTGCATTTCTAAGTGGTGGCTTTTCACGATGTCCTCACGTGGTGTGAAGAAGGGAACTCTATTTGTCTGAATCTTTTATGGGGAAACTAACTCCCTTCATCTCCCAGTGGCTCATTCTCCTAATACCATAGCTTTGGGGATTCAGTTTCAATACACATTAGTGGGACCACCAACATTCAGATCATTGCAGGTAGTAACCTATTTTCCCACATAAGCTTTGTCAGATTTTGCAGCATTTCTGAGTTTTGATTTTCTAACCTGAAACCTAACCATGTGACTCTCATACTCAATGTCTTGGGATTAAAAGAAACAGTGTCTGTGAAAGCCTTTACTTATACAAAGTACAATGACTGACAGAATTTTAATTGTCAATGACCAAGAGAAGGGTGAAAAATGTACAGCACAACTCTGAGTCACAGCACAAGTAGTACTTGCCTCCCACTGTGATAGAAGAAGGACATTAGGCAGTTTCAGCTCTGTTAAGGGCCCTTTTGGTGTTTATCTCGATTCTACTTTTGTAATCCTTCCTCCAAGGAATAAGTCGTCCTGCTGCACTGAGTTGATCTGCTCACGTGTGTGCCTCCTCTGTGGGAGTGTGGGCAGCTCAGCTGACTAGGCCTGCTCATTTGCAAATCACTATGACCTAGTCTTGCACCCAAAGTCAGTGCTCTGTGAATGATTTCTTTTGTAGACTGCAAGCGCTATGATCTTTCTCTGCATACAGTGAATTAGAATACACGTAAAGATCAGCAGCAATAACTGTATGAAAACAACAGCAGCAAGAAGAATAGCTCCTGCTTACTGAGTAGAAGGAACTCAGCTAATGGAGAGTCAGTATTTGCCTGTAAACCACAACTGGACTCTTAATAGTCTTTTCTAGGCGGAATTTGGATCTCTGGATCTGGGATTGCAAATTTTTATTTTCAGTCTGGCAGAGCTGCCTCTTAGCTGATACTTGAGTTCTAGCAGCATCTTCCATTTTAATCTTTCTAGCAGTGCTTTATCGAGTAATTTCAACTTTATACTTATTTGGTAAAAGGTGTGGAATGGAGAAATGAAGGTATAAGAGTGCTGATTTTAATGATAAGTAATTTGTGCTCATAAAATTAATTCAATCTAGAAGAAGATGGTAATCATCAAGATGCCAAAAGCTGGGGCAATTTCTCCTTAATTGAACATTTATTGATCTTAGGCCAGTTAACTGTGGCTTAATTCTCAAAGCAAAAAGTCAGAATTATAGACTATGGACAAAACTCTAGAAATCTATGGTCCAAAATTATGTTTAAAATAGATTGTGATTGGAAATTTTATCTTTTTTAACAGCATACTAATATGGAGCTCCACTCAGAGAATACATGATAATGCTATTTGACTTTCACAAATTTAACAACTTTTAGCAATGCATTTTGTGAGAAAATTGGGCAATTCATGTTTTCCTAATTCCCCAAACAATTTTCAAAGTGGGCATAGCCCACCATTACAGAGAAGTCACATGCTTCCCAAGTGGCAAAGCTGTGTGTGTTGGTTTGCTAGAACCAGTGTAACAAAGTAGCACGGACTGAATGGCTTAAACAACAGAAATTATTTTTTTCCCAGGTCTAGAGGTTAGAAGACTAAGATCAAGGTGTTGTCAGGTTTTCTGAGGCCTCTCTCTTTGGTTTGCAGATGGTGGCCTTCTTGTGTATTCTCCAATGGCCCTTCCCCCTCAGGCCCGTATCTGTGTTATAATCTCTTCTTCTAAGAATAACTGTCATTTTGGATTAGGGCATCCTACATGACCTCATTTTGCCTTAATTGCTTCTTTAAAGGCTGGATCTCCAAATATAGTCATACTCATGGGTATAGTGGGTAAGGCTTAGCATATAAACCAGGGGGTCACAATACAATCTGTAACATGACATGATCCAAAGTTAGTGACTCTAAGCTCATTTTTTTAAGAAACGATGAAGTAGGACAGATGAAGATGGTACGGAAGAAACTCATTATTGGAGGTCGGTGTGGAAGCAAGTAGCTCAGAGTCCCACAAAGGGAGATTGGTCCAGGGGGATGAACATTTTGTTTCTCTAAAGCAATGTTTTCTTTTTTGTTGTTGATAAAGTATAACCAAACCAAAAAAAGATCTCATGGCTTTAAGCACTGTGACCCAAGTATAACGTTAGTAGAACTAGGCCAGGCACGTATTACTGCTCTGGGTAATCACACAATGGCTGCTCCTCAGCAAAATGGCTAAGGCATCCAGAGAGCTTTAATCAACCTAATCAGGTCATTCCTGGGAATTGAAGGGGTTCTGGTTACTAATCTTCAAAAGCGCTGAACTACTTTCTGCATCCACAGGCTAAAAGGGTTATTAAATTAGTTGCACAGAGAGACAGAATTAATACTACTTGATTGAGCTAAGATCATCATATTCTAAAAAGCAATTAAAATTGTTCTGACCTTTGAAAAGTAAATCATTGCTTTTTTATGTTACGTTTCAATCTGAGAAAAGGCAAACAGTGAATTTAATAAGTATGAATGAGTCATGTAACTAAAGAACTTTTGGAGGACTTTAATATATAATTTTCTTTAAAAAATAATCTAGCAATCATAAAGTCTGGGTTTTTGCATTCCCTTTTCTGTTGAAGACTGCTTCCTGTGTGTGAAACATAGGCTCACAATGCATGTTTTTGTACCTATATGTACCAAGAAATGTGTATTCCTATATAATAGCTGAAATTTCATTAATAGCCCATTTTTCCAAGTTTTCAAATGTCATTTGCCTTGTCATTTCAATTGCCTGTACCACAAAACCTGAGAAAAAAACCCAGACTGACTTCTGAGAAGCAAAAACGTATGTTGAAAATTGCTTGAGTATTCACATGCTAGGATTTAAGTCATAGCAGAATCCCTTAGTTGTCAATCAGAGCCAAAAGATTAATTTCTAATGAGCTTAAAGAGCCTGATTTTGAGCATGTGAATTAGAAAAGGGCTTGAAAAAAATAGGTACAAAGAAAGTGAAGGGAGATAGAGAGAGATGACAATAGACATGGACACACAGTGCAGGAAGAGCCCATTATGGGCTTTGATGAGCCCTTAAGGCTGCACTGTGTAGCCACAGAGGTTAGATTAGTAACCCAGAGCCACAAAGAAGAGATTTGCACAATATGAAAACTGTGGAAGTTAGTTCCCTCATAATGTGCACCGTACCATTATTTGTTGTCAAGGAATGCCAAAAATGAACAATCCTCCTTATTTTTAGTAGAACCTACGGCAGGGCCCTGCACACAGCAGGAATTTAATAAGTGTTACTGGAAAGCACCTATCCTCGGAAGGCTCGCATCTATTAGGAGAAAACAAAGGACAAGTCTGCTGTTCAGCGGTGGTGGGCCAAGTCTGAGGCCAGTGATACACAGTTGACTTTGAACAAAAAGCCAGTGTGTGGTGCAGGTTGAATCATCTGGGCAAAGGTGGCCTCAGGAAGTGTGTTAGGATGCACAGGAAAGGTGGAAAGGGAGGAAGGTGCCAACGCCCATGGAAGTCCCTCAGACTGAGAATGGAATGAACCACACATAGCAAAGTGCTTGTGTTGCAAAGTAGGGGAGTGAGCAGCTACCAGCAAGAGGCTGGTGCATCTGCCTCTGCCCCAGGCTTGGAGATGGGGACTTTATTCTTTATCCTGTAAGTAGTGGCTGCCTTTGTTTTGGAGCAGAGGAGTGAAGAGATTAAAGCAGCACTTTAGAAAGACCTACCCTGTGTCAACAAAGGGAGTGAGCTGGAGGGGACCCGGATGGAAAGAAGGAAGCGGAGCGACTACAGAGGCGCGCAGGAGCGGATGAGAGTCTGATTTAGGGAATGGGAGGGAAAGAGCACAAAGGCCAGTGAGTGCAGGGCTGCTAGGGAACTAATGCAGTACAGTACATGGCAAGGGTGAGGCGGGAAGACAGAGGAATTGACGAGAGGCGCATCTGAAGCCTGGGCTGGGAGAATAAAATAAATGTAATGTAATAAAATAGAAGACTGAAGAAAGAGAATACCAGATAAAGAGAAAAAACTCAATCCTTTCAATTTTGCGCTAGTATGAATGGTGCAGCACCTAATTCAGTACTTATGGGTAAACAGTCCCCTACTTACGATGGTTCAAGTTACAACATTTCTATTTTATGGAAGTGTGAAAGCACAGAAATCATACTTAGGGTTTTGAATTTGAGTCTTTTCCTGGGCTAGCAGCACGAGGCTGCTGCTAGTGGGTGGTGCTAGCTAGTCTCCCAATCAGCAGCCCTCTGCCGTGTGCTGTGCTGCCCATGGGTTTCTTTTGGACGCGGGCATTCCGTAAATAACATGAGGTTTTGAAACTTAAAAGTGGTCTGTGTTAGATGCTTTTGCCCTGCTGTGGGCTGATGCAAGTGTTCTGAGTGTGTTGAAGGTAGCCTAGGTGAAGCTATAATGCTCAGCAGTTTAAGTGGGTTAAATGTATTTTCCACTTACAATGTCTTTATTTGACAAAACCCATCGGGAATCAAAGAGCATCTGTATTGCCTTAGAGAAGTCATTCACCAAGCACATTCCCAGGTATGGTAAAGTCATTTGTGCTGAAGCTGTAACAGCCCACTGGTGATCCAGATGTTGTTAGAGGTCTGTAAACGAACTGGACTGAGGAGGTATGGGATAGGAGTAGCTGAAGAAGTCCTCCACAAGGAATTGTGCGCAGCAAGTGGCGCATCAGGTGCATTTGACTCTCCTGTTGAATTCGTGCTGGTGTTAGTAGTTTGAAATTGTGAATCTGTAATTAAATTCAGTAAATCTTGAAGCGCACTTCTTTTTCTAAACCAGTGAGTTATATTTTGAAATGTGATCAACTAGTGTTTTGAAATAATAGTTGAAATAATGTTTAAATTCCAAATCTTAGCATACTTTCTCTCTATATGTACATATTTAAAGATATATATACACACACACATTCAAAATGCACATGCATATGCAATATATGAGGTGGGGAGAAAGAAAAATGAAATGTATGTGTGCGCACACACACACACACACACACATATATGTGCTCCCTTTGCAGAGTCAGCAGTATCCTGGAACAAAACCCAAACAGAATCTGCTGCTACATGTTTTTATCATCCAGAGCCTGGGAGAATGACTGGCAAACTGAATTACAGTGGTATTATTAAAATTCATGAACCAGAGAATTACCAATGTGTAATATTCAAAAATGCAATGGGTGCTAAGTATCTTTGACATATTCCCTAAAGCTTTAAGCATCTTGGGAAAAAAATGTTCAAAGTCTGTCAGGAACATATTGGATTTTCCCGGAGCATATGGTGATGAAATAGAATATCATTTTATGAGAAAATATTGTCATACTGGCTTCCTCGCCCAACATGCCATAGTCATTTTGTATTTCTGTTTTGTAGTTGTCTTTCTTTTGTGCCCTTTATTTGGTGATGAATTTTGTTCCTGGTTTTGGGAGAACATCATTGTTTCATCCCCTTCTCTTTCTTCTGGCCATTCCTTTGTCTTTATTCTTCCTTTCAGAGACTTTTGTGTTCTACAATAAAGTCTTTATACTGAGTTTTGAGACTGGGAGGTGTGTGCCTTGATCAAGTTTTTGTTTTGACTACACTAAAAGGGTGTTCATCTTTTATCTTTTCTGTTCTCTATGGTTTGTGGGCTGCTGTTTTATCCTCTTTCTGAAATAGTTGCTTTCTTCTCAGACCTGGCTGGTTTGCAGGAATAGAAGTGGCCAGTGAGTGCAGGGTTCACATATAAACCACTGAAAAATGCTACACAAGACTGTTCTCTAGCTTGTATTTGGAAAAAAAAATCCATTTTCATTTTGAGAAGGTGGTAAATAGGAAAAATATATACTACTGGGCCCTTTTACCACATTCTCTGCTTGGTCCCTTGGGCTCTTTTTGAACATTGAGTGCATTCCCAGAGCTGATCTAAACCACATCGCCGTTAGTTGCAGGCAGTGTTGTGGGCTGGCATCCCCTGGAGTGTCTGGTTTGTAAGTTCAATTTCTAATTCTTGGAACTGTTATATTAAACTGTTTTCTAAGGTCGCTACAGAGCAACACACCCCACCCTAAGGGATTTTGTTGTCTTAAAGTTTCAGAACGCACATGGGTATTCCTACTTGGCTGTGAATTTCAAGTTCTTTGATAAACACTCTCAGTGATTATGACCTGGAAAGCTTAGAAAATTGTTCCTCAACTCAGATCCCTACTTGAAGCAACTATGGTTCTCTCCTTCTCCCCAGTAAGGAGAATGGGAGCCTTGTTCTGAATGCATTTGTGTCACAGCGCGGCTTCACTTCCATACTTAAAAATAGGCTGGGAAACTGTGGCTGAATCCTGCACCGAAACAAAAGTCAGGCTGCTATGTATCTGTAGCTGCACCACCTGGGCTTCATCCAGGTTCCTGGGAGGAGAGTTCTGGTGAACTTGAAGTAAGATAGAGGCCAGAAGTTGTAGCCCCAGCAAGGCAGTGAGAAACAGTGTGTGAGACAAACATTCCCTGCAAGCCAGTGAGTTTCTGAAGGAATGGTTCACATATAAACCACTGAAAAATGCTACACACGACTGTAAACTTTAGTGTTAACTATCAAGTGGCCAGATTTTGGAGGAGGTGTTTGGAAATGAAGAAACAAAGCAGAATGTTTGTTCTTTCAAACCCACTAATTACTCCCATTGGAGGTGTTTTTGGCCTTTTCTTGATCTTGAAGCAATTTCTATAGATGATGGAAAGTTGCCATCAGGACAAAACCTCCTCTTCTCATAACAGTAGTTAGCAGAAACTAAAATGCTTCCTTGACTCCTCCGGCCTGTTTTCTCTGATGCAGAAAGACTCAGCAGCCAGGATGACCACTGGTTCCAGATGATGTCATTAAAGCAGGGTGAGCTATAGTGGGAAACATGGATTTCACAGAAGTACATTCAAATAATAAAATAAAACGACACTAAATACAGCTGTGACAAGGGCCCTGGCTTCTTACTTCAGCCTAAGTGTCTTATTCCTTTCTTCTCTCCCTTTCTTCCCCCAGCTTCTCTGCTCCCTGGATTCAATCTATTCTTTATGACATTAACAAATACTGCACATCTTTTACTTTGTGGTTTATCCACTTGGGACCTGGATCACTCTAAAAATACTCAGAATGATCTGTAAATGTCACTGGGCTCTCTGAAATAGAATACTATTGCTGTAAACATAATTTTCTGTTGTAAAATTAATTTTTTTTTATTTTAAAGAGAAAAAACCAATAACAAAACAACAAGACAAAAATAAAACAACACAAAACAATAAAAACATTACAGAACTTCAAAACAAGTTGATAGGATATAAAATTAATTTAAATAAATTTCACCAAATCTTTTCCTTTCCCTATCTTGTATTTACTTTCTTACCTCAGGTATGCTGTATTTAGAAACTTTCGTGCTTCTATTGGAACGGATTCTTCCTTCTATAATGGTCTTTCAATCATTCCTCACTTACTGAAAGCCTTCCATATTAGTCAGCTTGGCCACTGCTTGGACCAGATATATGCAACTTAGAGAAGACGGTTTATTTGTCTCATTGTTTCAGAGGGTGATTCTCCGTCTCCACGCAGAAACGCCACAGCAGAAGGGCGTGGAAGATCAAAGCTGCTCAGCTGACAGCTGCCAGGAAGCAGAGGAGAGCAAGAGAAAGAAGGGAGTGAGAAGCAGTGATGAGAGATCAGATGTGGATGCTAAATGACCACCAAACACACCCAGAAGTGCTCTTCGCCCGTTCCCCAGGCGGCTCCCGAGCCAATCAAACTGACGATTCCCCTTAACGGGTCCATCTGCTTATTAGCTAAAGCCCAACTCAGAGTCACTTCTTTTGCTAAGTACTTTTTCAACAAATATTTATCGAGAGACTTCTGTATGCCCAAAGGGCTGGGGAATCCAACAGTTAATATGGAAAATAAAACCCCTGCTCACATGTACTTTCTTTTGTGCTCCAATAGTCTGTAACTAAACCTTAAGAAACTACACGCCCTCTTATAGATGAGGCAATGACATGAATGTCTTGTCCAATGTAAGATGCTTATCGTCAGAAGTTATTGAACTTTGTATTCTCTAGCATTTTGTGTACAGTAGGCATTTAGTCAATGCGAAGTGAGGTGAGTTCAGTAACACGAGGAAAGCTGAGGGGTTCTCCTAACACCTTCAGCACGCTGGTGTCCAGTGTCTTTGTCATGTCAAGTGGTGGGAGAGGGTGCTGTAGCTCATGGTTGGGAAGCAAGAGATGACAGCGGAGGCTAGAAGTCAGTCCTCCGATTCTGGAGATGTGCCAATAGCAGAGGGTAGAGCAATCTGGAGGGGTGGACACACAGCTGAGGGTGAAGGAAAAGGAGAGTGAATGCGAGGATCCTTACAGACTAAGATTCTGATTGGCACATTGAATTTTTAGCTTGTGTATGGCACCCCTTTAATTTAATGCATTGGTTATTTGAACTGCTTTGTAATATGTTAAATGGCACATACCATTAACTAAGCACCTTGTGGGCATAGTCTTTTGGTAAGAGTGTTGCCAAGACCACACTTGTTCAATATTTCAGCTGTTTCCAGAAAGTGAGGGCAGGAGGGGAAGACAGCAAGCAGCAGGCCAGCAAGGGGAAGATTCTACACAACCGATTACTAAGAAATTCCTAGTAGGCTGTCACACCACAGAACTTAGGAACTTTCATTCAACGGACACATGTGGAATTTACAGCATGCCATGCACTATTCTAAGTGCTTAATTTTTATTAACTTGAACCTGTAAGCTAAGTTCTTTATTATGCCCATTTTGCACATGAGAAAATAAAGAAGAGGGAGCTTAGGAACTTGGCTAGGGTCTGTTGGCTGCACACAGAAGTGCCGAGATTGAGACCGAAAGCTCCTGTTCTCACGTCTGTGCCTCTATGGATGCTTCTTAGTGTGGTGGGATGCTTTGGTCATGAAGAAGATGCTCAGGCACTATCTCTCATTTTCTGCTTCAGAGGGCAGCTGAGCCTGCACAGAAGGTGATGGAGGCGTAGTGTGGTCATTCCCAGCAAGTGAGGAAAGCCGGATGCATCAGCGGGCGGTGGACCACAAACTCCTGAGCTCTTCCTCACGTTGAGAACTTCATGACTCAGTGGATTTGAAATGAGGCCCTAATCTGAGTCTAGATATTTGCTGTCTTCTAACTTCAAACAAGCCAGATTCTTCCAGTATATCACATCACTTGTCCAGTTAGACTGGGGGTAGTGGTTCATTTACTTTGAAGTCATGTTTGGAGAAGTTTTTAGGTCTGGAGTCATCCTGTCTGCCTTTAGTAGCTTCTTGATGTTTCAGATTGTCACATGGCTATGCGGGAGAAGGCCATCTATTTAAAAGGGTTATAAAAAGTTGGAAAAGGGCCTGGGATTTAGCTCAGCAGCACAAGTGCCTGCCTGGCATGTGCAAGGTCCTAAGTTCGATTCCTAGTACCAAAAAGAAAAAAAAAGACAAAAAGTTGGAAAAGCTTTTGACCATAAAGATGGCAATTTGTGTCTTTTTTTTCCTCCCAATATTGAAATTTGCTTGGTAATTTTGACTACTTTTAAATAAGAATGGAAATAAATGAAAATAAATTATAAAATTTTAAGTGACTAAATAGAGTCTTGGTTTCAAAATATAGGTCTATAGTAAATTGAAAAGCTTTTAAAGTGATGGAAAACTATTTTCTGTATTTGCCTCTCTCCCTTTATTTTATAAGTGCTTGTGAAGAGTAAATGAGGCTTTAGAAACCTAAGTGATTTTCCCAAATTTTACACAGTTGGTAATAAAATTCTCTGTCTAGCGAACATGGGCTGGGAAAACTCACACAATCTTTTCTCTGGCTTCTTTACTTCATCAAATTCTCTCCTGGTTCATAAAGTTGCCAGCAGAGCTATTTGAAATGTCTCACTCATGAAATGAAGTATTGATTCTTTGGTTCATCCTTTTTCTCCTCCAGAGTCAGATGTTCTTTCACTTGCGCAGGAGGGAAGGGAAGAAACGAGTGACCGGAACTGAATACTGAAAGGGTGAAGGAAGACAGGCTCCATATCAAGAAAGTGAAGGAATAACAGCAGCAGATTTGCTGTCATTATTTTAGTAAGATGAATTTTAGTGAGAAAAAGTCTCTTTGTATTCTGAAAATCACCACTATATATATTCCATACTAACATATCATTAGTAACAATAATCTTTTTTCCAAAACAAAATGATTGCTGGGTTTGAGTGGGAAACCGGTCAGGGATATAAAGGATGATGTGATTTTTCCCGGTGTGTAGACATGGCCAGAGCACCAGCCCGACTCTGGGGCTGTCTGACCATGTCACACACCTCCTTCTTGCTTTCAGGTAGGATGTTGAGTTCTGGGCACCTGGATTTCCTAATGCTTGAAGCTGGACATCCAGGTTTACATGTGAAGCTCTCCAGTGAAAGGTTAGTATCCACTGCAAGCCTTGGCATCTGGCTGCCGGAACACATGTGCTCCTTGGTCTCAGCTGGGAAAGTCTTGGCTTGGGCTCAGATCGAGGAGGTCACTACATTTGGTTACTGTATAATTTCATTCCAAAACCAGAAATGACAACAACAAAGCCCTGGGAACAGGGGAACAGCACATGAGGCATAATTCTTCTAAAGAGATCTGTCCTCAAGGGTCAAACGGAGCACTGGCTCAGACAGCAATCACAGGAGCCCACTCTATGTTCAAATGCACCATGACCGTGGGGAAGGGTAGAGATAGTCTGCTACCCAGGCAGATGGAAATGAATAAAATTCTGCTAATCCTTCATGGATGTTCTTGAGTCTTACTCGCTGTATGATGGAGTAACTTTTTTTCTGGTACTCGGGACTGAAGGTGGGGTCTTCATACTGAGCTACATCTCCAGCCCTTTGTATTTTTTAAATTTTCAGGTGGGTTTTTGTTAAGTCATTCAGTTGCCCAGATTGAGCTTGAATTTATGATCCTCCTGACTCAGCCTCCTTGACTGCTGGGATTACAGGCATGCAGCACCCTGCTCCCTGACTTGACTCAGTGAATTTAAAACCAAGAGTAACATCTAAGCTCTCCAAATCAGCCTCACAGAGTACTGTATGAAACACACTCAGAGTGATGTATGGTGGCAGTTTTAACACAGGGTTATCATGGATAACTGCCAATCAGCTGTAGCCTGTAAAGAAACAGTACATCTATGCTGGTGCACACCAACCAGATAGAAGCCCTGTTTATATTACATGTTAATATCCTAGGATCCACTTACTCATAGGAAAGTCCTTTTATTACAAAGGCAGACTCTCAGGCCCACCCCAGACTCACTAAATTCAAATCTGCATTTTATCAGAATCACCAAGTGATTAATATGCATATTACAACTATAAAACCATTGTCCTGTGAAAGCTCCCTGTCATCCACCATATTTGTATTAAATTTATTTAAGTGCTTCTTTTGTACATCTTTGGTTTTTTGAGACAAGGTTTCACTATGCAGTTCAGGCTGGCTTTGAACTGACTTTGTAGCCCAGGCAGGCCTTGAACTCACAGCAATCCTCCTGTCTCTGCCTCCTGAGTGCTGGGATTAAAGGTGTGTGCCACCATGCCCAGCTTAAGTACTTCTTTTGTCACTGCTAGTAGACTATTAATTTTGCGGAGACAAAATTTACATTGAAAAAAAGTCCTACTTGGCCATAGTAAAGATTGAACAGTTTCAATGGAATTAAACTAAAAATGACTGAAAAATGGATGTATCAATAATTATAATCAGGGTGTCAGGGTCACTCACATTTATTGGGTGCTCTTTATGTTCCCAAAATAACCCAGTGGGTTTATTTTACAAATCTTGTTTTGTTTAGTCTTCACAGTAATGTATCACTATTTTATACACATATATGTCATCTTATGTACATCGTTATTGCATACACACATATATTATATAAAACATTACACATACATTGTGAATGAAAGGGCAGAGAAAGCAGAAGATTAAGTAACTTGTGCCAGGCGCAAAGGGGGCACAGAGAGCACCCACCTTGAACACCACACCATCTTTCATCATTATCAGACTTAGATTGGTAAGGGTGAATGACGAAAGTAAGAGAAGGAAGCTGGGAGAAAACGATTTCCAGCTTGTGAGCCTTGGAGAAGGGTGTTTATTCTTGATAATATTGGAGAACTCATCAATGGTTGTCTGCAGGGTCTTGTCCCGGAGATAAAATGCTTCCTTTGACAATAGGGACTAGCTGCGGCTTAATGTTCACCCTTGACCAGAAGATGGAGCACTTTTGTCTTCATCTTTTATTGATTCATCTGCCTGGAGATGAAAAGGCAAGAAAGAACATTTTTTGCCTCTGACAGCCGCTTTTGCCTTTTCTTCTAAAGAAGCGAAAGGAATTAAGAACTCAGCTAAATGTAGGAAAGATGATTGAGAGTGAGGAGAGCGAGAAAAAAAGAGAAAACTGTCACTGAGCATTTCAGATCTTTCCAGTGGGAAGCAAAGAGCTGCTTAGATTCTGCAGCGCAGGAGGACCTAGCAACAGTTTAACGGGACCGCCAGACAGCAAGGTGGTAGGCAGCATATAATTATTTTTAATATGCGTGTGTGGCTAGGGATTGAAATGTATCAGAGTCCTGCCTGACATTAAAGAAAGCAGAAATGGAGTTAACAATCCTCCTTGTGTATTGGGACAGAAACTAGCCTAAGTGTCCCACAAGAGGATAGAAACATGAAACGAAGAGCATAATGAAATTAAGGCTGTGTAAGAGAACGTGGGAGTCCATTAATAAGCGAGCTTTGAAATACTTTAGATTGCTCTTTGGATAAACTGTGTGAGGTTATACACAAAATAATCACTTGGAAATAAACATAAGCTACCTTTCCAACATGTTTTAAGAACTAGGTACTGACTTCTCCAGAGGTTTCTACTGATATTTAACTATTAACTTCAGAAGATAAATACCTTGCAAATAAAACAAATGAGAAAGCAAGCAAAATGTACTGAAGTGCATTCCATAGTCAAGTATATCACTGTCCCTACAATTTAAGAAACCTTTCCACCAGCATCCTAGAAAAATATTATCAGCAGAATTTGAGAATCTGTTAACATCAGATTAATTGAGAAACATCGAAACTCTTATACATATGTTGTCAAAAGTCAATGAACATGTCTCATGAGTAATTTCCTAGATTTGAGGATTAATTAATGCCTTATCATAATTTATTTAAAAATCCATATGGAATCACACATCTAAACTTCCATAATTATCTCTTCTGGGACAATAATAAAAAAAAGTTGCTCTCTTTGTTTGATCAGAATCTCGCATCTTCTTACTGGACACTTAGGTAACTTTTGTGACTGCTTGAAATATAAAAACTTGACCTAAACGTATAGTAAACTGAGTTTCGGGGAGAAATTCAAATAGTCATGATTTAGGATGCAGAAAAATTGAAATTATGGAATTTTTTTAAACCTTGGGCTCTGTAGTTTCTAATACGGAAGTGAGGCCCAGTGTGCAGCATGCTGCCGAATATTTTAACGATCCAAGTGTTTCACGCCTGTGACATATTAGCTGAAGCTTAATGAAAATGCTTGTTCTACATAAAGAAAGCTACAGAATGGCTTTATATCTTCCTACTTAGGCCACAAGTTGGAAGAGGACTCTAGCTTTCCACCCTGGCATGGAGGCTGACTCCAATTACAGAGGAAATGTTCGTGTAGTTCCAGGTCCACCCTGGAGCCTGTCCCCAGCGAGGACTCCAGAAGCAGGGCAGCTGTGCCCCAGGTGATCAGGAGTTTAAACTCTGGCGAGTGGTTCAAGACGAGTGCTCTGCAAGCTGAGGTTCTATGCACTGGGCAAATTATGCAAGGTCCGGCTCATTTTCACTTCTGTAAAGGGAGGGTCGTGAACAACATCTCCATTGTAAGAGAACTGGGTGGATCAAACGAGATACTGTAGGCAGAGGACTGCACCTAGGGTTCTCCTCCCAAATAAACGCCCCCAAGCAGCTATTTTTATTACCGATATCAGGAGGATGAAACCTACTGTCTGCTTTAGTCATTGTATAGACTTGAACTGATGGTTACCATTCAACCTTATTCTTAAAAAAGAACATTTCTTGTTCATTTTATTAAATAAGCAAAATACAATCCTTATAAACTATATATACCAATAAGAGAGAAGAAAAAGATTGTTCAAGGTCTTAGAATCCCGAGAAGACTTCGGTATCTGTAACAACACTATACACACACACACACACATACACACACACACACGTAGAGGGAACTTTTTCCCCATGCAAATATATATCTCTGTGATGCATAAATAATCACACCTAAACCAAAATAGTATTAAAAACTCTTAGATGTTTCATATAATTTCTTGATTTAATTCTTGAGTTTGCCATTCTATAAGCTATGTGACTTCATCCAAATTACTGACCTCTTTTATTTGTCAGCTCCAAGCGCTGTGAGGACTAAGTAGGACTTTATAGGAAATGTGTGGCCTTTAGTGCAGGACCCAGAGTGTAGGAGTTGTCTCCCAGGGTTCCCTGTTAAGTCCCTCTTTAATGGTGAAGTGGCAGGACAGGGTGTGACTTTATTCATATCACTCCTCTTCATTCTCCACCACTTTGATTCCCTAGGCCTTTAATTCTTCACACGACGAGTTTTGAAATTCCTTTGAACTATAGGTGACTTAGTAATTGAAGAGACTTATTCAATTGAGACAAAATTTACCCACAGGTAGATTCTTTTTCTGGATAGGATATCATCAGAGTGGAAGTTAGACCTGTATTTTATACTCCCTTATGTTCCCTGTATGTCCACATGATGTGCTTTGAATATTAAAATTTGATAACATGAAAGGACACTGAGTAGTCTATCAAGTAACAGTTACCAATACAGAAGTTAATTTGGTGTCCTAAATGAATTGTTCATGTTCTTCAGCTTTAGAAGAAGCAAACTGAATGAGCTGATAAAAAATTTCATAGACTATTGCCTGAAGTGCAATAGAAATTTTTTTTTTGGCTTTGCTTTTATGCCCTTATAGGATTAAATATCTTTTCGTCAAGTTGGCATTTTTGTCTTCTATTTGTCAGTACAAAGTGTGTTAAGGCAAAAGATGAAAGAAGTGCTCTAAAAAACTGAAATCTCTGCAGCGATGGTTACAGCAGAAATCATCCATTACAACTTTATAATTAAAGCCCTTGATGAAATACACATATTTAATGAGTTTTTGGAGACATCTCCTTTTCTTCATTCTCTCCTTTTTGAAGGATAATTCATTTAACTGAAACTGACCAAGGGAAGGAAATGTACCCAGGCTTGAAATTTTGTTTGGAAACAATTAAGTTCTGCCTTTCCCAAAATATAGATTGTGCAATTAATGAGGAACTTGGCTAGAGCAAGATTGTTGACAAAATGTAGCCAGACGTTTTGAACTATTTTTAGTCATGCTTTTTGTACTTCTTAACATTTAACATGAACATTTACTTAAAGGCAAGTTATTCTTTTAGTATATAATGAAGAAGCAGCTTACATTTGTTTTGAGAACTACCCAGTGTTTAGAAAAAAACAACAAACAAACACCAAATAACAAAGCATCCTACACTCAGAATATACAAAAATCCTTATATATCTTTATTCACTTTAGTGGAGCGAAATTGTGTTGTCATAACTTCATTTTAAAAATTCATTACATGTAAAAATTATTCTGAGGAGGTAAAAATTTTCATTTCTAAAATATTTCAACACTTTTTTTTTTCTTTCAAGTGTATCTAAGTCCTGAAAATAACCTAATAAAATTTTATGGGTAGGGAAAATTAGGGGAGTGACTATAAAAAATACAATGATTTTCAGCCATCATTGTCAGTAAAAAAGGTCCTTAAAATGTCCTTGAAAATGCATGCAAATGGGTTCTTCTGCTCAGTAGATTGTTCCCACGTCATCTGTCTCTCATTACCTTATCATCACTGGTAAAACACAGTTTGTGTTGTGTCCTCGTCAAGTGCCACACGTCTCCATAGAGTAGATGCGGTCATAAGATGCTGAGCACCAGAGACTTTTGGCAATGACATCTCAGAATCTGTCAACAATGAACAATCCAGTTCCCACAAGGAAATGTGGCAGCCAAGTTAGGGAGGGCAGATGCTCCATTTCTGGATGGGGCTCAAGCTTTTGGCTTGTCCTTCCTCCCTTGCGAAGCCTGATCTTCCCGTTGATGTACTTCACTGAGGCGTGGATCCTTCCCCCTGTGCTCAGGATCGGATCTCCACTCAGAATCTAAGAGACAACTACAACTTCAGGCTGTCCCCAGTAAAGCAAATCCAAAGCTGGCTCAGCTGCCCAATTCATGGCTCCTCCAAAAGAACAGAAGGGCAAAGATGCTGTTTTCCTGCTGCTGATATGTCTGGACCAGGAACTGAGGGAAGTCTGGACAGGGAGGGAGACAATGGAACCATCTGCGAGGAGGCCGAAGGGGGGTCAGGGTCGCCTCCCTCTGTTCCTTTCTGTTAGATTAATATAGAATTTGCAAGGAGCATGATCTGGTGCATGAGAGAGTGAATGTGCTTCATTTGTAGTTCTGTCCAAAATAGCTCTTACTGGTAATAATAAAAAATAACAAAATAAATATATAAGAATTAAAATTAAATAAAAACAATCCCATCCTATCCTCTTCCTATCCCATTTGCTTTCTTCTACTCCGTGGTCTTAGAAGCTGCTGCCAACAAATCTTTCACATTGTCAGACTGTACCGGAGACCTGTGCAACCCCACACCACTGTATTCCTCCCGCTCAGGACTCTTCGGGTTGATTCTCAGTTAGCATCTGCTTTTCTTGCTTAAGTGTGAGCTCTGTGAAGACGGAATCTGCTTGGTCTTGTTCTGCGGGGTCCCCAGTGTGTGATACCTAATTTTATAAGTTTAGCTATTATGTGATGGGATCTCCAAGGAGAATGACAGTGATGCAAACATAAAAACATAGCAGTGATTCAGGCCGAGAAATCCCTATGCAAGGTTGATGAATTGTTTACTCACATGAAGTAATTCCCACTTCTCCTTTATAAATTGCCTAACCTCAAACTGGCTGAGACTTGTTGCACCTAAAAAAAGGGAGGCAATATGGCTTTATAGATTGGGCAACCTGAATCAAAGAATCCAGTTCTTAGAATTTGCCAATGATTCTGTACTGCCTTGAAGAGGTCCAGTAACATCTTGGAGAGCCAAGACAGTGGTGCTTGGCTTCTGTAGCCTACCAGCTGCCTGCACAACTTGAGGGTTGAGTTGCGTCGGAAGCAGCGGTTCTCTAACCAGTAAAGCCAGAGAAACTAGCAAAGGCTCTGTCCTCATGGGGTCTCCTTCTCTGGCAAGGAAGATAGACCATCAGCAAATGAACATATACCATAAATATGTATTTGCACATGAAAAAAATGGTGTCAAGTCAGAGAGCAAATGGTGAGGGAGAATAAAAAGGGAGCACAGTACGAGTGGTCCAAGAAGGAGGCTACGAAGGATCATCATTTAAGTAGAAATGGTAGGGGCCAGGTATTCATAGTTGAGAAAAGAGCTAGTAGAGTAATTAAAGTAGGTGGTGTTTATGTCTCTACAAGAGCGTGTTTATTCTGGGACCCCAAAGGAACCCACTGTGGTTGAGGAAGAGGATGCAAGGGAGAGCATAAAGTCTGAGATGCAGACGAGGCTCGCTTATATGGCATTGTGGAGCTGCCCGACTTGTCTGCACACAGGTTTCTGGTTTGCAACTGTTGGCTGCTTGCTTGAAGACTCAGTTTTTGTACGAACAATGGGAAAATATTACAAGTATTTCAGTGAATGAGAATGTGTTTGTATTGGTGAAGAGGAGCAGGAAGGGTGTGGTCAAATTCACTTTTCAGAGTGGTTTCAATAGCTACAAAACAGAGAGTAGAGTGGAAAAAGGACAGCAGAAGAGATAGTCAGGACCGGTGGTCTGTGGAAGAGATGACAAAAGCCTGGATCAAGATGGCAGTGAGTGCAAGGAAAGATGAAGGCAGAGTATGAAATATTTTCAAGATGGAATTTTTAAGACTTTTCTTAAGATTAGGGAACTCAGAGGGCAATTCAAGCTTGTACTCTGGGTTTCTGCCATGAGCAACCTTGTGAATGTGGTTTCACTTTGTCGAAACAATGGCGGTAACAATGGAAGACGAACAGATTAAGGCTCGGGGAGGTGGGTTTCACAGATATTAATACGAGAAACTTACTATAGTGAGATTTTAAATAACAAGATATTTTATAAAAGGGTCTGTAGTGGGAAATTTTTAACTCTGCAAATTCATAAGTACTGGTCTATGTAGTCTGTAATGTGTACTCTGTATTTTTAGTGAAAAAATATCTTTACAGAAACAGAAGCTCCCAAAAGTGTGATATGGTTTCTAGGAGGGGTTAAGCTTGCTTACCAGCTGAGAGATACTTTCATCATGAATGATTCAGCTATGTGACTAAACCCACTGACACTACTGTCATGATCTTGATGGGTGCTTCTGAACGGTGGAAATTATAAATGTTAAGTTCATGAATACCAAGAGCACACCCATGGTGGGGAAGAGGCTTCATCTCAACTGTCAACTCCAGTGATATTCCACAGCTGTTCAGGGAATTGTATACAGACTGCATACGGATTTTGTTCATAGATGCAGGACAAAACTGTGGCCATACGCAAATATTTGCTGGCCTTCTGCATCTTGCAGGTATAGACTGGGCTCCATGAATTGGATAACTGCCTCAACATGTGTGGCACTGGACATATCATTTCACACACTGCAAAACAGAACAAGAACTAACTCCTGAAGTGACCATCTATGTGATTAAAACCTGGACCAGATTCCAAGAGCCTCAATTCAATGCTGCCCTTGTTTCTTCCCTTGGCCATGACATGTGAGCCAAAGCTGGCTGATAAAGCATTCTGAGATATCAATGTAATTTTGTCCTGGGAGCCACTAGGCATAGAACAATAGCCCACTTAAGACTAGGCAAACTCTATAGATTTGGCTGAGTCCGTTGCCATGAAGTTAGATCATATGGCTGCTTTAGGTGATATAGTGGGTCATTCTCATTTTCTTCCACCTTCTTATATACACAAAGACTGCTTGCTTTTTGCCTACCCATCAGAGTTGTATAAGGAGCTATCATCCTTTCAACTGTCCTTGAGACTTTCCCAGGAAATGTAAACCTTTCACCTTTTCCCCTAAAGAAGATTCCAGTGATTGTGTGAAGCACTGAGAAACTTTACACTAGTTTGGATTCATTAGTGTCAGAATTTTTGTTGAACTATAGGGAGGGTGCTGACAGCTTCTGCTCAGGTGGTAGAGACAGATAAATCTTTGTATGATTTTAGAGATGAATAGCCAAAGACTCTGTCAGGACTCCATGTACAATGACAAAAATTATTGTCATAGTGAAGCAGGGATGGGGGACTGGTTTGGGGAAATCTGGGTGAAAGTAGAACTTTTTTTAAATTTTAGTAAAAAAGTTTACCATTTGTGATTTTTATGATTTAGACCATTTTGTCAAGAAGCTGAAGAACATACTGCTAGACAAAAAACAAGGGTTTAAATCCAACCAAATTATTTTGAATATACACCACAACATTTGCCAAGGGTACGGAAATGAACTGAGATGACAAATGTGTGGCTGCTTGTTTGTAAATATTTTTCTGGACTCAGAGAATTGGGAGGAGATATTTGAGGTCATCTAATTGGTACAACCTCAAATCCTTCAATGTTTGCAATAGCATACTTTTTTTGAGACAAAAATTTTTTGTTAGCTTCAATACAAACCGCTTAGAAGCCATGGGCACTATATAGGAGAAGGAACGAAAAGTTGAAAGCTTGTTCTTCTTTGCTTGTGTCTCCTCTGTCCATCTAGTCTTTCCATGACGTGCCTAACCTGGACTTTCCACCCACCTGGTATATTCATGTGTTCTAAAGACTCAGTTTGAAAATTACTGATGATCGAATCTGCTCTAATTGTATAAACAGGAGATAAGATGACTTGCCCAGAACCGCACAAGTAGTTACCTGCCTGGATCAGCTCCCTGCACAATGCTCTTTCCTCTGAGTCACACTTGGCAAGTGAGGGATAAACTTGTTTCCCTAGCTGCTCTCTAACGCTTTCCACTTCTCACGTCATCAGAGTCCCACTCATCACCTTCTCCCCGTGTCATTTAACAACCTCTGTTCCCATCATTGCAATTCTCAAGACAGTTGAATGACAAACACACCTGTCTACGTATACCAGTGAGAGCACAGATGAGAACAGTGGCTACACCTTTCTTACTGAAAACCTACATTGGGTACTGCTCTTGACCACGCTCGGTGAGGAAGCGTTCTAGTCCATCACCAGTGTTGGGAAGATCTACCTTGTCATCCTGTATTTTAACAGTCTCTGGCCATGGGTAGTGAGAGTAACACTTCCTGGAGGGATCAGGTGATTCTGAACTCTGCTTCTCTTTCTCAGAATTGATATTGTGCCTGGCCTTTGATAAGTGATAAATCCTCACACCCCATTCTTCTGGACTTTAGATCATGTTCAGTCAATAATTCCTTACAAAGCACAGAAGTTATTCAACACATATGTGAAAGCAGTGCTAGTTTTATATGCATGTGTAGTTCTATGTTTCAGTGAGATTTAGAGCTGCATATGATCTTAAAGAATTTCTTATCCAAATTTTTCTCTTACAGATGAGGAAACTGATGCCCAAAGTGCTGAAAGTCTGGATCTGGGTCTTTAGAAAATCAGCTAGTTTAAGGAGTGAACTTAGTTCTTCTTGCTCAAGATCCATTGCTCACCCCACTCCTGAATTAGGTTGATTTGTTTGAAAGACTATGTATTGTGCTGGAGGCATGGTTTTTAGCTGATCAGGTTGGAGAATGTAATTGGATTATGAAGGCTGTGACTTTATCAGTGGACTAATCTACTGATAGATTCAGTTTGAAAAGTGAGAGAAATATAGGAGATGGCGCCTAGTTGAAGGGAGTGGATGATGGGGCCATGACCTTAGGAACTCTATGTTGCCCTCATTCCCTTCCTCTTGGGCTTAGGCTTTCTTCCCATCTCTCATGGTTCCTGGCCTCCATAAGGTGTGTGGCCTCCTCCTCAATGTGCACTGCCCTCATGATGTTCTGCCTCACCTCAGGTCCTAAAAAACGGGGCCAGCTGAATTTGGACTGAACCCTTTGAAACCACAAGCCAAAAATAAATATTTTAAAAATTATTTTTCCCAGTTATTTTGCCACTTTTACAAAAAGTTGGCTACCACATATGGGAAGTAAGAGTGCCGGTGGATCTGTATGAGTCCATCATCTCTTTTGGAGAGAAGGCATGACTACATTTGAAAATGATGAAGAAGAGCTTTGATGACAAACAAATTAGAGCATTGTTCTGAGGCTAAACGAATGATTATGGTAGCTGCTGAAGTAGTCTGACATACATGGAATTGAGTAAGTGTTACCTGTTATTTTCCTGATATGGACTAGAGCATCCTCTAAATTCCAGTTAAACATCAAATTTTAAATGAAGTAGGTTCTAATAGTTATTTTTCTATGTTCAGAATCCTGAGAACATCAGCAATCACTAATTGCCTTCTCTGGGCAGACTTTTCTTGTCATCCAAGGCTAGAGTTAGTGGCAGTCTATTTTTTTGCAACTTTAGTTATTCATTGTGCATTCTTGCATGTTGTTAGTGTGGCACACCCTGGGCCAGGTGAACCAGGGGTGAGGGAAGAATAGGATGAAGATGTAAAGAGGAACATGACATAGCCTCAACTTTTGAAGGGTTTGAAGGCAAGAGGTGGGGTGTAGTGGGAATGCCAAGGAAGGCAAAATGATTCTTGTCTTCAAAGAATTCACTGTGTCAAGAGCAAGACAGTCAGTAAGCAAAGCAGTGAGAGATGTGCAAAGTGCTGAGATGGCACAGAAGAGGAAGTGACTCAGCCTGCAGAAGTCTAGGAAAGCTTCACACAGGAAGTAACAAATAAATTGGGTCGTGAAGAATGAGTAACTATTTGTCAGGGAGAAGAGAAGGGTGAGTGTCTAAGGAAACTACGTGTGCAAAGGCACAGAGGCACATCCCATAGAAACCAGCGATACTGGGCAGCCTGAAGGGCTCTAAAGGTTCAAGGACACATCACTACCCAACCTCTTCACTCCAGTGGACACAGCCTTGTGTGTGGCCATCCCTGCCTGCCTTCCCAAGCCCACCTCTTATTTCACAAACCCTACTACACTGGCTATATTTTGTCCCTGGGTCATGCAAGCATGATTCCAGTTCAGAGCAGCTGTACTTACTGCTTCTGTTTCTGGAACATTCTTTTTCATTTTGTTGCATGGCCGGATCCTTCTCATTCTTCAGATATTATATGTTCAGCAAGGCTATTCATGGCCATCTTCCCTGAAGAAGGTCCTCTGGTATCCTAGCACAGTATGTATCACAAAGAATGCACCGTGACTGGTAATTGCTTTTCCTGTCTCCCTACTTACCCACCTCTCTGGAAGGTAGATGAGGCATGAGGGTGGGGATGCTGACTGCCTCGTTTCTGTTATGTCCCTGGTGCCCCGATCAGCCTTTGCTACTATACCCACTTAAAGATGTTAACTGAAGAAATAAGAATATCAAGGAAGAGTAAAAATTTGGGGACGAGATTGTTTTGAATATTTTCCATTGGTTTCTTCTGGCCTGGTTTCTGCTCTTTTGCATCCAATTGTGTGTCATGGAATGCTGACCTATGTGAACCACATTCCCATCTCCCATCTGTGTTCGATTCAACTGATCAAGAGCCAGTAAAAGAAAAGTAGCATCTGTTGAAGGAACCTCCACTGGCTGCCTCCCTTTCCTAAGTTCTGTGCAAGGACCAGCTCTAGGCAGGCCCTCTGTTATCGAGTACTTAGGCCTGGGAGGTGGGTAGTGACATCTTTTCCTATCTTTCCATGTCACTATCTCTCGTAGTTGTTTCTCTATAACTCTACCTTTGTAGGTATATGAACGTCTCTTCAACTTACCTGCACTGATCTATTTCCTGCCAGGAACCAGACAGATATAAGAATGCTAGGAGCAGATCAAAAAGAACCTCACATGCACATAGGGAACATAGACAATATTTGGCAATGGAGAAACGTTAAAGATGGGTGCTTATGCAGGTGACGTGGGTTGAAATTCTATCCTAAACCAGGCATGGCAGCACATACCACTAATCCCCAAACTCTGGGAGGCTGAGGTAGGAAGATTACAAAATGAAGCCCCACGTGGACAACTCCATGACTTAGCAAGAGTGTGACTTAAAAAAAGTTTGGAAATGTAGCTCTTTGGGAAAGTCCTGGGTTCAATCTCTAGTATCAAAAGAAAAAAAATCTGCTATAATATGAGTATTCGGAGGCCACTTTGAGAGTTAGTGAGATTCTGAAAGTGGCTCCCTCATGAATGGGGTTAGTGTCCTTATAAAAAGCATCACAGAGAACATGGTAGCCCTTTTTTTCACTAAGTGAACACACTGTGAGTAGAGAGCCATCTAGGAACCAGCAAGCAGAGCCTCACCAGAACCCACCAGCATGACAGTTCTCCAGCACTATTAGAAGTAAATGCTTGCTGAATATCCAGTCAGTGTCATAGCGGCCTATATAAAGGCAGCAGGTGTACAGCCTAACGCAAAGGTGGGGCAGAACATCTGGGATCAGCATTCAGCACATTCTCCCAGCTTTTGATAGTGCCGCAAAATGTTTGAGCTTGTGCTGCTATTTCTGCATGTCTCTGTGTTTGTGAATAGTATACAGGCACGCTCACACCAATAATTTTTTATAGCACAAAATGTGTGTACTATAAAAGTTCATATAAAGGTAAAATAAACTATATTTAAAATATTTCACATTTGCTTTCAATCCTCTCCTCACTAAAAGTAGTGTTCTGTTTGCTTAGTTTTTAAGTACCTTTCTAGGTATTATAACTAATATTTAATATACCCTGGGGGTAACATTCATTATTAAGGAAATTACATATAAGTTCATATTCCACATCATCTTCTTAGGTAGGATGGGCTGATGTCTTGTCAGATATAATTCTAGTATAATTGTCCTAGCAATTAAACAGGACAAAGTGATTCTACTAAGTAAGGGAGTTCTTCATGTGGGTTGTTTTGTTGTATTATCCTTGACCCATGATTTTGTTGGGGAATCTTTTTAAGTTTGTCACCCATTTTGGGATTTTTCAATAATTAAAATTGGATGATAATTGCACATATTCTCTTAACCAGTTGCACATCATGATAAATGAAATCAAACAACTTAAACTCTGGTGTGTAGACCCATCCCAGTCTTATTCAAGATTCTGCATGAGGAGTGACCACACACACATACATACGCACACACACACGCGCGCGCGCACACACACACACACACACACACAGAGCGAGAGAGAGAGCGCCACATCAGAAAAGTTTAATCTCTTATTTTCTTTGATGGATACAAATGGATATAGAAGTTCTAATGTTTTTTCCCATCTCCTCTATTGATTTCTGTGGACACCTACTGGGATTCATATATTCTGTGCTGGCGACTATTGATGTGGGTTGTGGATGAAATTTATAAGTAGAGGACCAGTGAGGAGGCTGGAGTCATTTTAGCTATGAGATCTTTATTAGGTTCCACTCAGAGCTCTGACTTCCTTTCATGATGAATTTCTTATTCTTTTTTAAATCTCTAGCAAAAACTCCCACAAAAAGTTCTAATGACATATAATTTGGCTGCATTATTAAACACCGATCAAGAACTTGGAATTTTAGGGAGCATTTTAAGCTCAGATAAAGGAAAAGGTAGAGTCTTTCTAGTTACAATCTGAATAAATTTCAGATCAATTCGGCAAGATCAGTATTATTTTTACTTTTTCTTTTTCGATGAAGGAACTTCCTTGGAAAAATGAAGGAACTTGTCTAGCAGCTTGCAAGTGACAAAGAATGCTTGGATTTACTTCAGGGTCTGCCTAGGCCCAAAGAACTTGTGCTTAACTTATCACGTAATGCTGAGAAAAGAAAATCTGGGAAGCTTTTGTCAGATGGCCTTGACTTTCTGAATAAAATAGAAAAGGCTTAGTGTACTTAAGAGGCTGTATTCAGATAAAATAGGGTGAAAAGTGCTGACCACCAAATTTGAAGGTGGAGTACTTTTGAAGCTATTTATGTGTATATCTATAATTTTGAAGCTATTCTTTCTGCTTTTCTCATTCAAAGTAGGAATCCAAGTTATCTCTATATAGCAAACTTCCTCTTCTTCCATCACAGTTTTCCCATGGCTCCCTCCTCTTCAGCTGGTGGTACTTTGCTGGGTAACAATTAGTGATCTAAGTGAGCAAATATTTGGAAGAGAGGGAAACAGAGAGTGCATGGTTATTTGTTTATTTTTAATTAGTTGTTCTTGAACCTAAGTTGCAAGATGTTGATGTGAATATCAAATATGTTAAGGGCATTAGGGAGGAAATGACAGGAGATGACTCAAGAAAACACATGATGTAGAGCTTCTCAAATGCATGATGGGAAAAGGTGTGTTTTCTTTTGTACAGGAGCCTTAATGGGAATGTCTAGTTCACTAGTTCTTGTGGTATACTGAGCACTATCATCTACATGGAGTCTCTTAGTTTTGAGTTTGACCAGTACTTGTTGCCTTTTATAGAGATTAATCAAAGGGTGCCAGCTACTAAAAAGGCCTAGGAGTGGGGTTAGGTATTTAAACAGAGGTAACAGGATGAGATAACCAGAAAATAAGTGAGATAGAGAGAGAGGACAAGTACTAGAAGAGCAACCAAGAGGCCAGGAAGTTGACCTACAGTCAATTAAAAAGGCACAAGATGACTGCAGAGCAGAATGGGCCCTTCTGTGTCATTGAAAGGGAAATTACATTTTTAAATAAAGCCTGCCAAGAATGTCTGCCAAAACCAGATGGGCACATCCAGACAAGCCTAATAATGGGACATTTCTTCATTTGTGTAACCCATGCTTGTTTAACTGATGGCCTTGCAATGTGACTTCAGATGTTTAAAATCCCTTAGCAGCTCATGATGTCACCCAACCCTCCAATCACAGTGTACCAAATCTGCTTTTGTATCTCCCCACTTGCTCTCCCTATAAAAGCCCTACTATCCTGCCAAGTAGGAGTCTGACTCTTTGGGAGTGACCCCAGTCAGACCCACTGGTGTAAGAAACTGCCTCCTAAACCTTCTTGGTGCCATTTCTTCCCATGTTCTGTCTGTTTCCTGTAACACTGTAGCTCTTTAAACTAGGCTTTCCTGCCTGCTGTTATGTGCACCTACAGAGAAGGCTGGCAAAGAAACCAGTCACTTCAGCTTTTGATAAATACATTTCAAAAATCATAGTCTAAGGTCAGAGGGAGAACAAATAAAATTTCCTGCCTAGAAATCATTTCACAATAATCTACTAAGATGCTATGGGAAACACAAAATGTTGTTAAAAATACAAAAAAGTAGCACTTTTAATATCTTTCCTATTATTTCTGACTGAATAGATCAAGCGGTTCATATTGTTGAGTACTGGGCTTTTATAGTGGCTTGAACAGTTTTGAAAGGTGTTAAGCTTCTGTATTAAACCCGTAGAGCAGAGTGTTTCCATTGGCATATATACTTATGGACCTGTATGCACAAACAAAGAAGTAGCCTTGCAACCGGGGACAAAATGCTACTGCTGGATTTCCTGCATAGAAGCTGTCCGACCTCTTACCAGCAATCCATCATGAGATCTCTCTGACATGCATTTGAGGGAGAAGAGTGGAGGGGAGATGGGAGATAAGAAACCTCTGTGCTGTTAACTACTTTTGAAAAAACTCAATAAACCTTGAGATCTGTCAAATTTTTCTTCTACATAGGTCTTACCAAAGCCCAGTATTAAATTCCATTCTGCCTTCTGTTTCCTCTGTTGTCACTGTAATATCTTTAATGTGAGTTTTCAACTCAACAATGCATTTTTTGACATTTATTTCCTCCTCTTCATTTTACAGTGTTCTTCCCTCATTAGTGACTTCTATCACTCAGTGAAGATGATCTGCTCACCTATTTTCCTGGGAAGCTTTGTTTCAGTTTAGTTTACTTATTGTCCCTGGAAATCTCTGTTTTCTCACACTTTTGGTTGGCTGTCTTCCCTCTGCTTGGGCACTCAGTCATATTCTATTCCCCATATTTCATTCCTGCTGATATTTCTTCTGTGTAGACCATACTCAGTTCTCCCTTCCATTTAAAATGTTTACTTTTGAAATTTTGGACCTATTTCTCAAGATAAAATCTCCACTTATTTCATAACTTTTATTCTTAACATTTTTAAAAGGCACATATCTTAAACTTATCCAATCTACTTCAGGACTCATTGATTTTTTTTTTTTTTTTTTACTTCCTTTCATTCTTCCAACACAATACCATGGATGGTTGAAGAACACAGGAATGTTTAGTTTGGAAGAAAGAAGATTCAGTGACAGAGGGAAAGAATTACTTGCTTTATTATCCTACGGTGGATAAGTAGAATTAGTAAGTAAAAGCTGTAGTGAGCAAATTTCAGTGAACATCAGAAAGTATTCTATCACTACTGTGATTCTTCAGAGATAGGTAGCAATGACTTTCCTGTTACTAGAGGTATTCAAGCTTGAGGTACATTGTTATAGAATATATTCAAGTATCAAATGAGGTCGTAGACCAAATGCATGCTTCTGTATCCTGATATACTGTGATTATCATCTACAAATCATTTTCAAGTTCACTTTCATTTGACCTGATTGCAGCATTAGCCATCTCCGGGTTCATGTCATATTTATTTCTTTGTGTGTGTGTGTACAACAGTAATAATTATAAGTAAGAAATATCTTTAGTAATGCAAAGTGTACAAATGTCTAACCCCTCCTATCTTTTTTCCTCATTCCTTTCCATTCACTGAGTCATTATCACTGTTTGGTGAAGATTTTTGGTAGATATATAAATATCTTCCTATCTAGCTATATATATCTGGAGGTTTTTGGTTTTCTTTTCTGAGACAGAAAAATGAACTAATCCCTTACTCCCTTACTTTTCTTTTTCATTATGTAGTGTAGGCTGGCCTTGAACTCAGTATGTAGCCCAGGCTGGCCTTAAACTCATGATAATCCTCCTGTCTCAGCCTCCGGACTGCTGGGATTATAGGCATATACCACCAAGCCCAGCTATCTAGCTAAATATGTGTGTTTAATAAATGGTTTCACCAGTATTTTGTGCTCTTCAGCTTGGCTTCTTTCTCCATGGGACATGGTGGGGGAGTATAGTTTGAATTTGTAAAGTTCCTCAAAGTCTCCTGTGTTAAATTCTTGGTCACCATCCCTCGGTTCTCTTGGGAGGAGGTGGGACCTAGTAGAACAAAGTGCATCACTGAAGGTGTGTCCCTGAAGGGAATATTGGAACTTTGGCTTCTTCTTCTCTCTTCTTTGCTTCCCAGATATCATGAAGTGAACAGCTTTGCTCTACCACATACTCCTACCATGATGTTCTCCCCTGCTACAGGCCCAAAGTGATCAGGCCTAGGAACCATGGACGGCAGCCTCTGAAAGTGTGAACCAAAATAAATATTGTCTTCTCACAAACTGCTATTTCAGGCATTGTCATGGTGAAAGAACCTGATTCACACAGTGCATCACCTTCCAGATCGGTCTATAGTTTTACCTCTCAGCTTCAATGATTGCATAGAATTCAATGGCATAAGTCCGAGGTCAGCTAACAGTTTCTTTAAAGGATCGGTGAGATATGGTGCTTAAGGTCTCTGTCCTATTTAACCCTGGGATGTATGACAAAAGTAACCATAGACAGCACAAAATGAACAAATATTTCTAACTCCCAGCAGAACTATTTACACTAAATTTGAATGTCATGAAATATTACATCTTTTGACTTTTTCCACTGGTTAAAAATCATTCTTGCTTTGTGAGCTGCACACAACCAAGTAGCAGTTAATATCAGGCCCATGAGCAGTCATTTGCTGATCCTTAAAATGAGTATGTTAGGGACACACCTTGTGTTCCCTTCCATGTGAGGTTAGCCCCACTGGCACAGCAAGCTGACCTCTTCACGCTCTCACTCATTGCACCAGGGCAGGGGGGTGACCTGCTGTGTTCAGGCAGGGTGAGGAGAAAGGGAGCTCTCTGTTCTCTTCCTCTTTGGGAGCCAGCTGCCTACCTACAACATGCATTTCTCTCTGTTCCGTGAGAAGGCTGTGTAGGTCTCAGCACTGCAGGATGGGTAGTCTGTCTAATCCTGAGTATCTGTGAGAAGTGTCACTTGCCCTTCATATTCAGATATAAGTCTCTCTTCCCAGTACCAACTTTATCAATAAATAAAGGTAATATTTTTGTCTCTAGCCTGTTTTACTCCCTTGCTTTATTTCTCATTTAGTTTAGGCATATAAAGTAGATCATTGCATTGGGCCATCAAGTAAATTAAACTTGGTTTTACCGTAATTTATTTAGCCATTTCAGACTCCTTCATTAAAGGCACTTTTTACTTCTTTGGCGAACCACTCATGTTACTCCCTTACTTTTCATGCCATCTTATAAAGGAGTATAGCTTGTGGGTCTTTGAAAACTCTCATACTTATCTCTAGGGAAGAGCCATACACTCTCTATATCCTCATCCACTTCTTCTTAATTTTTTAACCTGATGCCACCAGCTTATCATTCCTACAGCCTGGCTTTGAAGGCCAGATATGTAGACTGCAGTTGTTTACAACTTTTAACAGATCTCCATCACCCATCAGATAAAGAACAATCCCTTTAAGACTATTCAAAGTCCTCTATATTTTGAGTCCTTACTTACTTTTGAGGCTTCAGATCTCATTATTTTCAAAAGATTTGAATACATGGTTGATGTTTATAAGTGCCCGCAATGTGATAAACATGCAACCCCTGTCAGCTAAACTGTCGTTCCATTACACACACTCTCCTCACTTTCAAATCATAGCGACAACTTGCAAATTTCTATACCTCTTGATTTTACCTGCATTTTCCTTTTCATTCTGGTTTTTTTCTGGTACTGGGAATTGAACTCACAACCTTGTGCTTGCTAGGCAGGTGCTGTGCCACTGAGCTAAATCCCCAGTCCCTTCCTTTTCATTCAGATGACTTCAACAGAACTTTGTCAAAGTGCATGAGAAGTTTGCCAGTTCATTTTAAAAGGGCAGAAGAAGGGTTTGTCCACAAACTGAGATAGTGTAGCTACAGAGTGCTGGGATTGTACTTGCTGCCCTGGGTAGCCTTGATTGAGGAACGTATTTGTCTTCTTCCTCTTCTTCTTAAAGAAAAGTTGTGACTAACCCTTTGTGTCCCCTTGGGAGAAAAGAATAAAACTTGACCTCTTTTTGTCTCAACAAAAGTCTGCAACTGCCTCATACCCCTGACTCAACGGTATCATCCGTCAATCATCCATCCTCCTTCCAGGAGGGGCTGCATTCTCCCTGTTATTAGTTTGGTGTCCTTTTCTCATCTGGTTTCAGAATGTACAGGGGGAAAAAAAGAACCATGAAAAATGTGTAAGTTGGATGCTATTCACTCACTTATTTATAAATAAATGGAAACTGACAGGCACTTCTTCAGAAAATGTTTACTGTGTGGACAAGTGTTGATGACATGGGCTGAAAGACACAGTCTGGTGCCACTGGGACCAGCTGCTCCTTTGGTAGTTACCATTGTGCAGCCTGGACTTCGTTTTGGCTTGGCATATGCATTTTCAGCCCGCCTTACATTGACTCTCCGGGATACTTTATCTCCAGCGCTGTCTGCCAGAGACAATAGCTGGGCCTTTTGACCAGCTCTGAAGGCTTGGGCTTTGTGTGCTGCTGCTCGCTGGTGCTATGGCTGCTGACATAATGGGCTTCACTTGATGCCAGCAGATGCATCTGCTGTTGGCCCAGTAACTTTGCTTCATGGAAACAGCACTCAATATTTTGTTCTTCACGCTGCTGGGCTGACATTTGCTAAGCTGGACAAATGTTTTTGTTTTTAGTGGGGAAGAAACACTGCTCATTGCTTAGCTAGGGGGAAGTGGGCTAAGCTGTGAGATTTATAGTAGATCTCAGACCTGCTCAAGTCACAGATTCGCCATAATTTCTCCTCAATTACTGTAGAGGTGCCATTTAGGGGACTGTTGGGGAAGGGAGGGCTGGGTTCCTTGAGAAAGTGTGCTCTGTTGTAGGGATTGTAGCTTCTACCCGCCTGCTGCATGGTTACAACGAAGGAGTTGCGTCCCTGTCTGCCTACCTATCAACCAATCAGCCAATCTTTAACCAAAAAGCACACATTTGGGACCTGCTTGAATGCAGGGCACTGTGACGGATTATGTGAGCCAAATGGCCACTGGTGATAATCCTTGCTTTAGGGGTATACAATTTGACTAAGAAAAATTACACACACACATGCATAAACACATGTAGAGATGTAAGCTTTTGTTTAATGCATTCATGGGAGCATTACGAAAAGGGGAGACCTTTGTGAGGTGAACTGCCTGGGGAAAACTTCTTTGGGGAAATAAAATTTAAACCTAATGTGAAAGATGGACGCATTGAGGGTTGAGTGAACCCAGATGGGCAAAAACACACAGTCATAAACAGAACTATTCTTGGATGTACCGTGGTTATTTTAGAAGCTAAAATATACGGTGCCTTTAAGAATCACATTTTTAATCCCACAAGAAGCATGATGTCATTTGGCTTTATTTTCTGTATCCTACAGGGACCTCAGCGAACTGAGGGGGAGGGAGGAAGGACTGAAATGAATTAGCCAGATTCTGCTTGCCATGCACTTTACATACTGCAGCTCATTAAGTTCCCCTAGTCCTGTGAGGTATGCAGCATTGCTCCTCTTCTCTGACGAGGAAACTGAGGCTCAGAGGAGTTAACTTGCTTGTCTCACCTCGCAATCTAGAAATAGCTGAGCGCTCTGCATTCATGCATACAGCTGGTAGCGCACTGCATTTTAAAGGTAGTCAAAAGAGTAAGAAAGTTCCCTGTAAATGCTATTTCTAAAAATAACATGAAATGCTGCTTCTTTGATGAGAATATTGCCAGTAACTACAAAAATGGTTTTAAATGACAGAAAGAAAAATAACTATAAAAAGAAATAAAACAGTTGATGTATCCTATTGGGACGTATATGTCATAAGATATGTCATCTGGTACAGGAAGAACAAATTGCACACGTGTGTGTGTGTGTGTGTGTGTGTACATTTGGTGCTGGGGGCTGCAGTCTTCTGAATTTGGTGCACTGTGCATTTCTGGTAGTTAGTACAGAGTGGATGTCAGATGCAGGAGAATTCTGTTATAAAATGATGAAGAATTGTTCCACTCAGACTTTCAAGGTGATGGATCCTCTATAGCTAAAATACTGCCTTTGGGAAACCAAAATAGACCCATGAATCTAAAATAATGAGCCAAAAATACAAGTAAAAAAGTAGAAAAGGAAGACTTAGCACAAGTTAGAACGCCGTGTTTGAGTGATGGCTCCCAAATTTTCCTCTCTGGGTCGTGCTCCGGGCTGACCTGTCTGTTCTGCCCCTGGCCTCCCCTCCCAGAATCAGGGACCCTTCACCGTCTTGGCCACCCAACTTCTGCATTCCTACATGAATGGAGTAATGGGCTGCCTCCCCATACTCCATCCTCCAGGGCAGTGGCTTGGCAAGGAAGGAAATGAGGATGAAAGAAAGGGTGTTACTTGTGCAAGCAGTGACTTGCGGACTGTAACTTTGCCCAGTGTCCTTTAGCCATTCTTGGTGAATTTCCAGGAGGATAAATAATTCCTAATGGAGAAACCCCAACCCTTGTGTAATCCTGGCAGGGGGCATCATAGAGCCCCTGTAAGTCTTGCTTTGGCGTCCTGAGCTTGTACACAGACCAGCCAGCAAAAGTGAGACTTTCTGGGACCTGCAGCTAGGGCGGCAGACAATGGCTCCGTATCTGCTATGCCGCCGTCTCAAGAAGTTGCTCCTTCAGATCGTGGTGAAAACTCATCACACAAACGCCTCTCTCACCAGCCCGATCTCCCATGTGCCCCTGAAATCTGTGGCAGGCTGTCTTGTGCTAGAAGAAGTGTCCCAACTTAAAATTTCTGTATAGTGACATAACACACAGAAAAATCCACCAAGCAAACATCCAGCCCAGTGAATTATAAACTGAATGCTCCTGTCATCGGCACTCAAGATACAGAGTAGAGCATGAGGTGCACCTCTAAGGTCCCTAGCTACCTCCTTTGCACAAGGCCAGTGATCTCCTTTCCACAAGACTTCTATTGCACACATGCTCAGGAGTGTCTGTGTGTCCATATCATTTTACCAGCAAACAGTAGATTGTAGAAACTAACTTTTTGTTCATTTTACTCTCTTTCAGTTTTCCAAGGAAAGACTCTATGGTGAAAGTCCATGATGTGGTAGCAGCATTTGATGAGGCTGGTAAATCCCTGCTGTCATTTCCCAGCTATACAGCTTTCAGTAGATCACACATGTACATTCCTAAAGTTTAATTCCCTTAAATTTTCCCCATCCTGGGTGGGAGGCGCTTGGCTGTGCTCAGGGTCCCTTCTTGCTTGAGGCTATTGCTCTCTGGTGATATGTGTAAAGTCCCCTTTGTTGCTCCTGCTCCTGAGCGCAGTGGGTCTGTGTTCCCACGCCCTGAAGCAGGCTCCCTGAGCTCTACGGTACGATTGTTCTTTCATCCTGCAATGCAAGGTGGTGAGTGTGTGAAGGTCCACGGTGCCTGACAAACGGTAGTAATGGAAGAAATACTCGTTGCATGCATGGATGGGTAGGAGTGAGGCCCTTTCCTTGGTCCCTTCTCTCAGAGCTTGTCATCTGGTGGAAGAGGTAAAGTATGTACAGAAGTAACAGGACAGCATCCCAAGGAGGTATTTGGGGGCACATGCCTGGAATCCCCTTTGCTCAAGATACTGAGGTGGGAGGATCTCAAGGTCAAAGTAGCCTGAGCAACTTACAAAATAAAATAGAAACACAGCTGGAATGTAGCTCAGTTGGACCATGCTTGCCTAGCATGTGAGAGGCCCTGGGTTAAGCTTCCAGCACTTAAAAAAAAAAAAAAAAACCAGTACAGTTTCTCGAATTATTAACTGGGGCAGTTGAATTAGTGGTCTTTGCTTCGGTTTCATCTTCTGTAAACTGTGGCTAATAATACCCATCTCAGAACTGTGAGGAATAAGTGAGAAAAATAGATCTATTGCTTGCAGCAAAGCCTGGGACACTGTGAGCTTTCCCTACACATAGTTGTTCATTTCACTGTTAGTGTGAAAGAGTTAGTGACCTAATGGCAGACTTGCAGGAGGGAGAAGACAGGAAAGCTATGTAAGGGACCGTTCTGGTGGTTTGAGCGGATAATCTCATCTGTGTTGAGCGCTGATACCATGTGGCGTTTAGATTTGACTTCTCTACCGTCTTTGAGGGTTCATAGCTGTTCTGCTCCTCCTCTGTGTTATTTCCTCACCTTCTGTGCCTAGGAAGCCTACTCATCTTATGGTCTAATCATAAATGCCACTCTCTCCGTGAAGACTGTCCCTGGTCCAGCAGACAAAGTGAAGATACCTGGTCATATGCTCAAAACACTGCATGGTTGCTGTTTAGAGGAATAATTACTTGCATTTATGGATTTACTAATGTAGTTTTTTTTGTTTAATTTCTAATCATTCCATTAGATGCTAGGGAGGTGTTTGTGACTTTTTTTACTCCCAAACATTGCCCCCAGTGTTTAACACTGAGCTTGCAGTAAACCCAAATATTTGCTGAATGATTTCATGTATATGTGTGTGTGTGTGTGTATGTATATATATTCTTTGAAAATACTGGCCTAAACGTGTGTATGTGTGTATGTGTCTACACACACACACACACACACACACACACACACACACACAAAGAAAGTCACTGCAGGAAGAGGGACAAATAAACAGAATGAACAAACAAACAGAATCATAGATGTGGTTTCTTTAATCTGAAATTCATTGCAGCAATGTATCATAAGAATGCTCCCTTTCAAACAACGTGCACTTGAGCTGTAATTTCAGAGGCCCTGCCCTGAACCAAACAGAAAGTCTCATGAGAGTTTTGGAGGACGTAAAGAGGGAGCAGAGGAAGTTTAGCAGGCTGGGGGGCCCATCTGGGGGAGGCAAGTCTTATTGGTCCCTTAAATCCTGCTTTCCCTGCGGGTGGCCCGGATGAAGGCAGCATAACATGGGAATGGAGATGTTCAAGAGGCACTGGGGAGGCAAACAGCCCAGTGCTTGGGACCTTGAACTGGCAGCCAGATGCTCTTCTGTTAACAGGGCTGAGCCAATCTGGCTTTGTGTAGGAGTTCCTTATAGAACTGGGGTATTAACCCTTTCCCTTCTCTGCCAAATGGGTCACACATATTTCCTACGTGTGCTTTTCACTGACAGTAAAACAATCATTTCACTGAAGGCAAGTTCTAGAATCTCCAGTATCTTAGAACTAGAAATATGCAAATAGTGATTTTTTTTTTTTTTTTTTTTACCAGGTTTTCATAAAATGTTTCAAGGAGGGTCAAGCCTTAACTGGGAAACAAAAAGAGAAATGTTTAAAGTGTTACAGAGAAGTATTAGAAGTATTTTAGGCTATGTATCAAAGAAGACCTTCTTGGGAAAGCTTTCCAGAAAGTAGTAGATTATGACACTGGGCAGCTATTCTTCATTTCCTATTAAGTCAGTTGTGCAATACTTTTTTAAAGAAACATAAATTTAATTCACTAGTACTAGACCCTGCAGGCTTAAATTTCATTTATAAAAGGACTCCTCTTTGAGGAGCTCAAGAATTCCTGTGCAAAGGGGCCAAGGGTGCAGGAGAAAGAGAATGCAGGAGTTACTTCTAATTCTCTGTTTGGGGGCACTTAAGTAATGCCTTATGGGCCACCAAATCAGTGACAAAGCTGAGAATAAACTGTCTCTTTGTACTAATATTATTTGTCTGCTTGTTTAGTACAATTACGATTTCAGCAAGTATTTTTTAAAAAATTCATCCCTCTCATTCTAAATAAGACATATTTTCAATTTTTAATGGAAAAATTTTGATTCAATTTTCCTGCCATGAGATAAAACAGGAAGAAAGCCTTTGCAGGGTATGGCTGCCCAATCTTGAATTTCCTATCCTTTGGACCCATGAACAACATAAACCTTTACTCTTTAGAAATTATCCAGTCTGTACTATTCTGTGATAGTGACAAAAGCCAGCTAAAACAGCTACAAGATTGGCTAAAGTTACAGATTTATAGTGTTCATGTAGAAGCTGTGAACATAGAAATGTTTCTAGCTTTTCTGGAAGGTAAGTGGCAATGTGCATGAAATTACAAACATGAAGGTACTTTGACTTAGTCATGTCATTTCTAGAACTCAATCTTAAGTAACTAATTATAAATGTGTTTCAAGCTCTAACTAAAGATGTTCATCATGGTGATTACAATAGCAAAACAACTGGAAGGAGCCTATGGGTCAAATGTAGTTATTATGGTATCATATAGTAGAATTTGATGTTGTTATTAAAATGATAGCATTGGAAGGATCCTGGGGATGGCAGCGGTAGTGATTCCAAATGCAGTACTCCCACTCCTACCTTGCTCTTAGCTGCAGGAGAGAGGAGAGAGATATGCCAGAAGAGTGGAACAGAGGAGGTTGTGTAAGTGGCAGGAGAGGCCAGCTAAATGTGGGTCTCAGTCCAGCCTTGAGCTGTCTTTGTCTCAGGGCTCCTGGTATTGAAAGCCAACAGCAAACATGTGAGCAATAGCCCTGGAGACATACAAAGGAAGGAGACTACCTGGGCAAGGTGCCAAGGGACTCTCACAATGTTGCTGGTTGAAGACTCAACCAGCATCCTCAGCCAGAAGTCAAGATCAGCCTGCACACCTTTGGAGGTGAAAGAGCAGAGCTGTTGCAAGCCAACCCTACTGCAGGCTGGATAAGAGTGACCAGCACACACCACTAACTTTACTGCAGACTGGGAGGAGTGGTCACTCAACACAGATTTGGGCTCTGACTTAAACACTATCACAGAATTGTAGGTATTAGAGATTGTTGCAGGACTGTGGTCAGAGAAATGTCATCTTTTTTTTTTTCCAGTTTTTTTTCTTTCTTTGATTGTTTATGTTTTTATCTCTGTTGTTTGTTTTGTTTGTTGCCAACTTTTTTTTTTCTGTTTTCTTGACTGTCTTTTAATTTTTTGTATTTTCTCATGTGAGTGAACATTGTCCTCAGTTTTCCTGATTCACTTTGATCTTCTTTTTCCTTCTCCATTTTTCTTCTGCTATATTCTTCTCTAGTGTTCCAAAGTTTGGGTGATTTCCTTTGTTCTTCAGCATTGCTTCTAATATCTTTCTCTTTGTTTACTTCTCTATTTTTCCTCTTATCCCCATTAATCCATCCTCCTAAGGTAAAATCACTCTACTAAGAGGAATACAAATTCCTGGTTTGTGTTGGATTTTGCTATATCACTATAGATCTTGCTTCTATGGATAATGATACCAAATTAATAGTACAGTTTTTCAGTTTTTATGCTGTGCTTGATGCTATTATTATTGTTAACAATGCTTCTTAAGCCAGGGTGTCATACTTGTTGTGATCAGTTGTACTTCCTTGTATGACAACATTGTGATTGACTCATAATCATTATTACAATCCAGTATCAGAGGACTGGGTGCTAGGCCAAGTAGACAGCAACTTCTCATCCATAACAAAGTGAGAAGGTAAGGTCTTGAGATAGACTCAAAGGCCAAGAGCCAATTACACCTAGAAGACATCTCTGAAGAATAGTCATTTCATAGGTAGGCCATGGTACTAGTGATAAAGCTACCTTCCACAAGCAATTTATAAGCATCAACACAGAAAAAATTTTAAAAATAGAAAATGATTTGATGCAGGAGCAAGATGAAACCCCAGACCTCCAGCTCATGCAGGGCAAGTCCAGGAAACAATAAGGTGGAGGAAATCAGAAGCTACCCACCTAAATTTTCTGAAGTTGGTAGGACCAGAAGTAAGACACTGATGAATACAACTACAGAAAAAATCAGATCAGAAATAATTTCTCAGGTAAAAAAGATTATGATCAGAATGAAGGACTTGGTTAGGGAATCTAGAGTAAATATAGATAAAAAACAGAGGCACTTAGGAAAATGTTGGAAATCATGAATGCCCAACATAGGAAAGAAATGGAATCCATGAAACAGATTTAAACAGATATCTGGAAGCTTAAAAATTCTGCTGAAAGGGTATGCACCTGAATGAAAAATGTAAAGACAGAATATCAGATCTAGAAGACAGGGTGCAGTTAGCAATCATGAAAAGAAAGATTTCATAAAAATAGCATGGACCACAAAAAAATTCAGTTGAACAGCTGCAAGATGATGCAAGGAAGAACAGCATAAGATTGATCTGTCAGTAAAAGAAATCAGGAGACAGCACAGACAACATACAAAACAAAGCAAAACAAAGCCTGTTCACAGAAGTAATGGCAGAAAACTTCCCAAGCATGGAAAAAGAATTTGACATATAGGTAAACGAGGCATGTAGAACTTCAATTTCCTATGATCAAAAACAAAGCTAAACCAATTCAAACCAAACAAAACTACACTAAATCATATAATAGTTGAGAATCCAAAAATTCAGTGCAAGAACAGAATATTAAAAGTTGCAAGGGAAAAAATTATCTATAAAGGAAAGTCCATCAGAATGACAACAGACTTTGCAACATAAATCCTTAAGTCAAGGAGAACTTGGAGTGTAGTACTGCAAGTCCTAGAAGAAAACAACCTCAATCCCAGACTGATGTACCTCACAAAACTATCTTTTAAAATTGATGGAAAAATAAGGTATTTCCATGACAAAGAACACCTGAAGAAATTCGTGTCTCACAAACCAGTTCTCCAAAATGTTCTGAAGGATACTCTTGAAAGAGATAATGAAGACTAAAATTTCATGAACACCAAAAGAAAGAATCCACCAAGTAAGGCAAACAATTATACAGAGGGGAAAGAAAGAGAACCAGCAAAAGGAAAATAATATGATGAAGATGAGTCAGTACATATCTGGAACATATAAAGAAGTGAAGGAAACCAGATCCCCACAAATTTAAAGACCCGTTCCAAAAATGGGCATCTGAAATGAACAGACACTTCTCAGAAGAAGAAGTAAAAATGACAAACAAATATATGAAACAATGTTTAACATTACTGGTCATTTGAGAGATGCAAATTAAAACAACCCTGAGATTTCATCTTACACCACAAAGAATGCCTATTATGAAGAAATCAGCCAATAACAAATGCTGGAGGGGCTGTGGGGAAAAAGAAACCCTTCTCCTCTGTGGGAGCGTAGACTGGTGAATCCACTGTCGAAATCAGTGTGGAGATTCTTCAAAAAACTGGAACTAGAGGTTCCATTTGACCTGCTAGTCCCTCTTGTTATCTTCCTGAAAGAATTAAAAACATCATACCATAGTGATGTATGCATACCTGCATTTATAGCAGCACAGTTTGTAATAGCCAAATCTTGGATACAGCCTAAATGCCCAACAACAGGTGAAATGGATACAGAAGATGTGGTATTTTTATACAATGGACTGCTACTCTGCTATAAAGAAGGATAAATTTAAGATATTTTTAGGTAAATGGATGTGCCTTGAGACCATACTCTTAAGTTAAGTAAATCAGGTATATATGTGTAAATATTGCATGCTTTCTGTGTTGTGAAAAACTGAAAGTGTAAATAAGGATCAAAATGTATACTAGACACTGAGAATTGTGAAGAAAAAGTTCGAATGGGAAGGGGAATAAGAGAGGGAGAAGGGGAAGAGAAAGAAGGGAAAAAAGAACAGAAAGAAAAAATGGAAACAAAGGCTATGAAAATGGAAGGGGAGGGGTTGAATGGAGGAAGCTTAGTGGGAACAAAAGATGAAGCAAGATATATCATGTGTAGATTCAAATTTTCTGTGATGAGTGTCGTTATGTACATCTAAAGCATACCAATAAAATAAAAAAAGATAGTACACTATGCTATCCTATACTATTCTACATTAATTGATATAAAAGATGCCAGTGATGTATATTTTTAGCAAAAAGCACAGATTACAAAACCACACCCCATATGACTAAGAAGGGCTGTGTACATGCATACATGTGTATTTTATATGTGCATGTACACATGTGTGGGAAATATCTGGTAGTCATTTGTGGATAGAGAGTGATTTGTTTCCTTTTTGCTTACCTAGGTTTTCCACTTTTTTGCCATGAACAGATGGCACTATCATATTTTTAAAACTATGACTGTAGTTAAAGCCACAAAGAAGGATAATTTTGAATTTGTTGTAGAAAAATGGATGCCCCTTGATTCCATAATGCTAAGTGAAATAAATGAGACACAGAAGGTTAGATATCACATGGTTCCTCTTACATGAGAAACCCAAACTTCGAGGAAATGGAAAATGATCTGGTGATGGAATGAGGTACAGGAAGGGGAAGGGAAGGAAAAATAAAAAGAGATTAACATAAAAAAAGATTCTAAAAATTTATGAAAAATAGAAAAGATCAAGATTAAAAAAATTCTAAAAGTGTATGATATTGTGCAGAGGAGCTGACTGGCAAGGGCAGGTGGATTTCTGCATCCCCAGTACAAAGCCAGCACTCAGCGTCATTCCCTCTTCTAAGCAAGGTGCTGCAGTGGAAAATAGTAAGTGAGGCTGGAATTGGGGGGGAGTTTTATAGCAGCCGTTGGGGGGCCCTCACAGATTCTAATACTCATTCCACAAGCTCAAAGTATCATGGCCTTGTTTGTATAACAGTGAGGTTAATGGTGTCTTCCTGCTATACTTTTCTTTGTATCTATATACAAGAAATGACACACTTCAATTCCAAGAAAGTTCTTCAACTCTCAAAAAGTTGTATCTTGCATCTCACCTTCTGTTAGTTCTGCTTATCTTGCTCCCTTGTCCTCAGTTAAACCATGTGGCCTACCTGAAACATTCGTTTTGCTGCTGTTTCAGAGGAAAACATTGCCCTCACCCTGGAGAATTTAGTCACTTCTTGTACAATTAGTTCTTATCAAATATGTCTGACTTCTCTTTTTGCCACAGTGATGTCAAATTCAGGACAATTTTTCAATATTCCACCAGTGTTTCTAATTTTTAGTCCCTTTGGCTCTCTTTTTTCCTCTCCTTTCCTTCCCTCCCTCTCTGCCCCCTTCTTTCTTTGTTTTTTTCTGTCTCTCTCTCTTTCTCTTTCTCTTTCTCTTTTTCTCTTTCTCTCTCTCTCTCCTTCCTTCCTTCCTTCCTTCCTTCCTTCCTTCCTTCCTTCCTTCCTTCCTTCCTTCTTTTCTTCATTCCTCCTCCCATCCCTCCCTCCCTCCCTTCCTTCCTTTGTTCCCTTCCTCAGTTCCCTTCTGGTCCCTCCCACTACAAGCAAAATTATCCATCTCTCTTTTTGTGACTCCTTCTCTATATCTGTGGGAAGGGCCTGGACAATGATTTTCCTTGCTCACTTAAGTTTTTGTTATTCTAAGATTTTGGCCTTCTAGTAGCTGTGAAAATGGGAATCGATAGACTTTTGCCTTAGTACAGGGTCTGGGGTGGCCCTTCTGAGTCAGGGGTTAGCAAGGGAGGTGGAAGCTCCTGACTGGATGAGAGCCCGATGAACCCCTGACTGCCTACCTCACCTGCAGTGCCACCCCTTTGCCTGTCAGGGAGCAGGGACAGATGTTCTTACTTCATGTCACTCAAGGAGCGCTTGCTGTGTACGAAGCCTTGTGCTAACCACCCTTCCTGGCGTAGGTCACTTCCTGTAACAGAGGCTGTTGGTGTCCTGCCCAGGCCCTCTTTGCTGCCACTCACCCTTCCCTTAGATGTTGCAAGAATTGGCTTAAAACAACTCACATCACATCCTTGTTTGCGGGAGGAGGCTGCCTTTGGCCACTGGGCCTCACTCTCCACCCCGACCTCAGCGATGCCAGATGACCCGAGGGCACAAGAGACCAGCTCTTTCATTTTAAGGTGTACTCACTCAGGGATTATCACCAATCTGGGGCTTCCTGTTTGGCTTCTTGAGCACCCCACTGTATTTCCCCATACTGCTTCTCCTAAGTGTGCTACTCCCACCCCAAATGCCCACCTCGAACTCTGCTTCATTTTACAAATGAAGACATTGGAGCTCAGAGTGATTGTCTGCACCACACAGTGGAACAGGAATACAAAGTCCTCTCCCATCTGACTTCCATATTGAGTTATTGTGCTATAATATCTCCCAGTGCTAATTTTGGTGAACAAATTTCCTCCCTCCTAGGGGATGTGGGATTCTAACCATCAAGATGGGCAGACAGCTGGGCTCAAGTCGGATGTGCAGAGTGGAAGGGGTGGGCCAACAGATGAGAGACCAGATGACACTATGAATAGAGCCTTTATAATGGGGTGCTTACTGACTTGGGGTCATGCCCTTCCCCTACTCCCTCCCGCAAACTAGGGATGGTTTGGAAATGTCTATCTATTTTTCGGTTGTCACCATGACCGTAGAAGAGTTCTAACATTTAATGAGCATGGCCAGGGATGTTAAAAAGTCTTGCAACACGTGGGGTGGTTCTGCTCAATCGAGAATTGTTCGGCACCAAATGCTAATGGTGCCCCTGTTGAGAAACACTACAAAGTGCGCATGGTCAAAAAGTGAGCGCGCCAAGGACAGGCAGCAAGTCCAAAGGGCAAGAGTGATGAAAAAGCGAAGACACAGCCAAAGAGAGGGGAAGTCAGGCAGCTCTGGGGCTGGTGCCAGCTGGGCTGAAGGAGCAGGAACCACGTGGCTTGCTGTTCTTAGCATCCACTCTGTGGGAGACAGGGAGTTTGCATCTGGCCACTGTAAAAGTTCAGGACAGAAGGAGGAATCCAAGTGGATGTCACTGTGACCCAGAGCAAAATAATCCACTGTTTATTGTCCATTTATGTTGTTAGATATGGAGCCCTACAATGTCAGGGGTGTGGTAAGTGCTAAGATGACCACGTATCAGATGGGGCAGTGGTGAGCGCTAGAAGTGTAGGTGCAGTAACACCTTCTCATGGGATCACTTTGGCTGCTCGGCATTTGAATCCTGTCCCACAGAGGAATTCTTTATCTTGGAAGTCTTAGTGGGCAGGAGGCCATCTTCCATGTTAGAGCCAAAAGTGTCAGAGGTCCACTGTCCTGGGCTCCTTTATAGGTGGCCAGGACGCACATCTTCGTTTCTAATTGGGAGGGGCCACAAAGGAGGAGAGGTAGAGGTGAGTGGCTTCCATTTGTCACAGCAGCAAGGCCCATTGCTGAGGCGGCAGAGGTCCCTCAGGAGCAGTAGCATCATTCAGCATCTACTCTGCAGGGGGGGCCGCGTTGTGTGCGGCTTGGGGTTTGGTTTCTAATGATCAGAATTTATAGGCTGGATTCCAGACTTTCTGGCTATTCAAGCAATCACCCAACATCCTTTGAATTGATTCCTTTCTTGCTTAAATCAGCCACAAATAGTTCCCTCTGTGGGTGGATACAAGCATCTACCATATACCAATTTCTGCACAAATAGGTAAACCAGTCTAAAGTCCTGTGTTCTCATTTTCAGAAAGGAAGAAAGAGAACTAGGCCTGCCTCAGGGAGTGCAGCCCTGGGGGCGTAAACAAGGACCATGGATGCTGTGAATCACGAATGATTATTATTCACATTTTGCTCAATGCACATAGGAGGTTAAGGCTATTTCTCAGAACATAGAGAGGCTGATTTGAAACACACTGAGATCATGCAGACATTAAAAACAAATAAACAAAATGTAGGGTGGAGCTCATGGATTTTTGTTAAAGCGTGGACCAGAAATGAGAAATGAGTCACAGGATGCACCTGGAGCCAACTGGACCTTCAACATCAGTGCTGGGAACAAGTTCCCTGGTGTGCGTGTGGTGGGAGGCACTGCGGAGAGTAAGCTTCTCGGCCAGCCTGCCAGGGAGGAGCTGGTGGTGGGGTCAGATTTCTCCCTGTCTGCCTTGGTGGTTGGATTTCTGGCCCAGTTTACCCGGGATCCTAAACTTCTCAAAGATCATCTAATTTCTTCCATTATAAGTTTGAAATCCTAGGATTTCCAGCACACCATCCAATGGGCTGTGGTTTGTGCTGTTTTGTATACACTCAGTCGAATGTCATTTGGGGAAAGCGGGAGCAGGGAGGAGTTCCATGGTCTAATTTCCTCTTATTATATAACGAGCATTCATTCAGCATCTCTTCCCTGCCGGGATTTTTTCTGTCTTTTGTCTGTGCAGGAGATGTTCCGTGGATCACATATGCCAAATCCCATCATTAGTCCCAGAGGAGAAATGAGCAGGCCAGTGTGAGCAAACTAATGCTCAGTATTAAAGGTAACGATAAAACAAAAACATTTATTGGGCACCTACTGTGTACTAGTGCTATACAAGTATTTAGAAGCATCTCCTGCACAGATCTATGAATTCCTGATTTTTCATCAAGGAAACAAACTCTGCGAAAATCACCATCTCAGACAGCAGGTAGACTTTTTGAAACTCAAACCCAGAATTTCCTTCCTCCAAGCTCAAATACAGAAGAGTGGTTCCAGCTACTTCCAGGAGGAGCTACTTTAAAGTTGTTATCATTCATTCAACGATCATTAGTAAATACCAACTTTATGGTGGGTCATGCACTCCTGAGCAAATGAGACATGGCCTCTGCTCTCATGGTGGAGGAGGAAAAGATAAAATGAAAGCAAATAAACACATTTGGAAATGATACAATGTGCTATGATGGAAGGGGCCGGAAAGATGAGAGAACCTATGCCAAGAGGATCTAACTGAAACTAGCAGATCAGGGCAGACTTTCTGGAGGCAGCGGCAGTCAGTGCTAGAGGGAGGAGTGTAGTCTAGGGCAGGTGGAAAGGGATGGGTGGAGAACAGAGCTGGGTGGAATGAAGGGCGTGTATTAAGACCCTGAAGGAGGAAGAATGATCTTTAAGTCTGTATTAATTATTCCTTGTCGATCCATGGGATAAACTTAGTCTGTAAGTATTTGTTTTGGCTCACCAATTTTTTTTTTTTTTTTTTTTTTTTTTTGTAAAGAAAGACTTGGGTGCCAGGTAGCAAATACTATGCAAATAATCTGGCTTGCAGCTCCCCTGGAGAAATCATAAGACCTGGCACCCTTTGGCCCTGAGGGCTTTGTAGTGACAAGGACAATTGTTGCCTCATCAGTTTCAGCGGGGTGTGGACAGTCGGCCTGCTTGTTATTGTCCTATCACTGAGGCCTCCATTAGCACTGATCACGAGCTTTGCTTTATTGCTTTCCTTACCACGAAGAATTACTTCTCTGAATTCCAGTCCATGATAAAATTAAAGATGAACCAAGAGAGCCATGTGTTTTTCTCCCTTTCAGTGTGTGTCATTCACAGGCCTCACCCCTCTGTGCCTGTGGACATTTAAATCCCCCACTCTTACCTTACTTTGGAGGAAACAGACCAAAATCCAGTTGGCTTTCTGCTGTATGACTGCCTAAATATGCTGATTTAATTTCCAACTGCAAATGCTCAGTGAGATGGGGTATGCTTTGTCTGTTTTCAATGCCACCAGCATGCTAGGCCCAGAGAGCTGAGTATCCAATTGATTTTTAGTCAAAGGCATTTTAAAACGTCCTAGTTTTCTTCTAAATGTAGGGCTGCACCTGGTTTTAATCACAACTCAATTTATTAAGCATTTATACTATATTAAGCAAAATAGATCTCCAGATCCCCTGCTTTGGAGAGCATATGTTATTCATTCCTTTCTTCGTCAGATAAATTAATCTTGCCATCTCCAAACCACTGTTTTTTATATATTAGCAAGACAGCAAAAATTAATTTTGAACTTTTCCTAAACATTTACAAACATGTCAAGTAGCACAGGCCTCTCTGGTATCATGTAAGAGCCCTGGACTGTGACCTAAGGAGCCCGTTTATTTTTCACAATTAATATGTTCCCAAAGTCAGGGTATAAATCATGTCACATGTTCTGAGAACTTGAGGAACTCCGTGGGGAACTGGCAGTGAATAACTTGCTAAAGCAAAGATACTGAATGTTCTATGCAGGATCATTTATTAATGTATTGCTTTTCTAAGAACACAGGATTGTACAAGGGCTTAATGAAGTGCATTTGTACCAGATATATGGTAGGATGCCTAAAATGTCAGTTTCACGTCAGACTAAAGTAAGTTGTGTTTTACATTCATGTTTGCTTTTTAGGTGTTGGGGCACAGTTTTCACCTCGCTTTCTTTTCTTATCTCTTTTCCATCTGTCGTCAGCACAACTAAGCCCTGCTACAAATACAACCATAAGCTCAAACTGTACCAGCAGAGGGTACTGTTTGAACACTGAAGTGAACTTCTCATCTTGTCTTTACCATTCAAAGAAAACAATATCCAAATAATAGGCAGGGACGATATTCAAAACGCAAGTGTGCACCGATGATCATGTTTAAGCGTCACTTTGCAGAGAACTTCCTTTGTTCTTTGCAACTCTAAGAGACGTTCCTTGTAAATGCCCCTAAAGTCCCTGGTGGTAAATGTATGTGTTTTTGAAGATAGATGAAGTGGGTGATGGTGACGTGGAATCTGCATCAAGAGTTCCTGAGTACTCACACTGCCTCAGGTTTAAGGTTCCGAATAGATACCAATCCCACATGATCTCATCTTGCTTGTGAACAATTATGGATAATTTCCTCAGTAGCAAAATGACATAATAAAAACAATCAGGTATTCCCTGCACATTGCTGATAAGTGAGCACGGAGGTCTTCAGATGGATGGGAATGTTGGAAAAAACTTTACACTTCACTGGGTTTGAGCATGTGAGAAATAGCTAGCAGGTTGTTTATTAAAATAAAATCAGTATCTCCCCATTTTGAAATCATGGTCAGTATTAAATACACCATCACAGACAACTTTGTTGCAAATTCTTCATAAATTGCATCCATAGTGTATAATAGTGGATTGCACATTTTGTAGTAAAACTTACACTCTTGAATTTTTTATTCAATCACTTAAAAATTTTTATCAAAGATTTTTAAAAATTACACACAATAACAACAAAGGGCAGAAGCACTGAGGCAGAAAAGCAATAGATTTTGGTCCCAATCCTGGTGTCTTCAATGTCTTTAGTCAGATGTAACTTTTATTTTATAGCATTTTTTGTTAGCTACTTTTTTTTTTCCTGGTACCGGGAATTGAACTCATGACCTCGTGCTTGCCAGGCAGGCACTGTGCTGCTGAGCTGAATCCCCAGCCCCTTGTTAGTTACCTTTCTATCTCTAACATGCTTGTGTTGCTTTCTTGAGTTGTTAAACTTAGATATCTGCTGTGGCTTGGACATAGTTTGCGTGTGTCCTCCAAGTTCTCATGTGTTGGAAGCTTGATCCTCAGTGTGGGGACATTGGGGTATGGTGGCATCTGTAACTGGTGGGGCCCAGTGCCAGACAATTAGGTCACTGGGGACTCTACCCTTGGAAGGGATTAATGCAGCTATTTTGGGAACCCAACTGCTTTTCACAAGAGTGGGTTGTTAACAAAAAGCAAAACTGGTTCCTCCTCATGCTCTGACTTCCCGTCTTGCTGTACTCTTTGTCCTCTTTGCATGTGTGCTCATCACAATGCCATCTTCCAGAAGGTGACACAGACAAGGGGACCCTCCCCAGAGCTTGGCCTTTCAGCCTCAAAAAAAAAAAAAAAAAAAAATGGGAGCTGAATAGACTTCCTTCTTTATACATTACCCAGCCATAGGTATTTTGTTATAGCAGAGGAAAATGGGCTAATACAATATTGTAGATTGTTTTGCTATATGGTACTGATAGATTGGAATGTACCTTAAGCTTCTTAAGACCACCTGCTCACCTTACATTTATGTCTTTACTGGTTACCCATGAAAGTTTTGGTAAGATACTTATTTCTTTAATAACAGTAATTTATTCCACATTCCAGTCTTTTCAGTTCTTTTACTTCCATCTCTCAATTTTTGTAATCTTTTGTTCTGTGTTGTCATGATTATTGACACTTGCTTTCTGCTCTCTAATTATAACTCTACCATCTTTTCCTGTAATTTTATAAATCAGTAAATGCTATTTACTTTGGAATTCAAGATTGTTTCTCACAGTGTCAAGTAGTGTGCTATTATTGTACTTCCTGTCTTGTACGGCTTTTAACTTTCCTAGAGTTTCTAATTGCCTTTTTAAAGAGGCTATTTATCTTCATTATGTACTCTACTTTTTGTCCATTCAGTTAGTGGTTTTGTTAATTCTTTTTCAGGAACTTTCTTCTTCTGCAACAACTTCAAGAAAAATTCCTGTCCTCCACTCTTGCGTACTCGCTCACTATGCCTGCTCTGCCATGATACCTTTATTGGTCATCTCTGTCTGCTTTGCTCCTCATTTACAGGACTCAAGTTTTTGCCTTCTTTGCTGACTTCTTTTGCTGCAGGACGTACCCCACAGAATTATAAAGAAATTATACACGAGACAACTTTTCTGATTCTCTGAATGTATGAAAAGCAGCACCTACAAGTGTGATCTGTGTTCACATTTGCATAATAACTTAAATAGGCATAGATAAAATAGTTGGAAAGTAAGTTTTTCTCAAAATTGTAAAAGCGTGTTCCTTGCTGTTGAGTGTCCAATACGACTAATGTGAAGATCAATGCCATTTGATTTTCAGAGTTTTTTTTCCTGGCTTTTTCTTTCAATGAGGATCATAGACAGAAATCTTTTTATAACCACTTGAGAGTTCTTACCATTTAAAGCTTTGATTCTTTCAGGTACAATATTCTCTTATATCATTAAAATGATCTTTCCATCCATGCTTCACTTCTTTCCATTTTACTACTTACTTTACTTAACTCCAATTGATTATCTGTTATTCCTCCTGGTTTGATGTTTTTGTCTGTTTTCATTTTACCTTTCATGAGATTTTCTAAGTGTTATATTCTGAATTTTTTGGAAACACTATATATACATGTGTGTTACATATACATGTAAATGATGTCAAGCTTCCTTCTTGAACTCAGTCTATTCTTTTTCAGAATATACTGTTCTTGTCTAATAGAAGCAATGAATGCTTGAATCTTTCAAGGATGTTAGAAGTTTTGTTAAGATTTGTATTCTGCCATACCACCTCTGAGATACCATTTGATAAAACCAAATAAATTCAACAGCAAAATAATCTGTCTAGAGAATAAATTGCTACTTTCAAAGGGCTTCGTGTGCAATGCTTTAGTTTAACTCTTCACTGTACTTTTTATTTTTTAATTTTTTGGTATTGCTGTACTTTCTAAGTAATATTTAAAACTAGCTCTGAATATTTGGTAAGGTTACAACGTTTCTAACTATACCTCCCAAAGAATTCTAGAGGTCACTTCTTCCTATAAAATAAGTCGTGTAAGCTAACCAAAAAGCTGTAAATCCAAAAATATTAAGGGCAGGACTAAGGTGTAGTCAGACTATTTTAATTGTTTTGTACTATTATGTATCTCACTACATTTTAGGTCAGAGACTGTGGCTTGTAATATTCAAAAATGTATTAATTATGGGATTTTATGACAAGATTATACAGTAAATGTTTGCCAATTGGGAAAGAAAGATAATTATGTTTGAATGTAGGTCACATTTAAGAAACTCTCTTAGGCCTATGGGAACTGTGTCTCCTTAAAACTCAAGAATTTATGATATTAAAGACAATGGGGCCTCTCTCGTCCTGTGACCCAATTCCTTCGGTCAGAGACATTTCTTGCTTTCTTGGTGGGTGCACTTAGAAAGAGAAAGTGACGTAATTTCTTGTAGGGCAGCTGGGTAGGTTCTGGTAGCTGCCGAGTTGGGTCTTGATGTGTAAGAAGTCGGGGCACGAAGCTTTACTAGCGAGATGTTATGGGGTCATTTCTAGGGTTGATATTATAGGAAGATAATTCTCCCCACTCCTTCAGAGCTGTTTCATGCTGGCTTTTATCTGGGGAGACTTTTGCCTCCATGCAGTTATTTCATTTTATACCCTTGGAAATGTGTCAGTGTGTTCAGACTTTCAGTGTTTTGGGTTTTTTTCCTTAGTATTTTTGGTTTTAGCATTACTAAATGCCAAATCTGAAGAATGCCATTTAGAGTGGGATTGAACTCCCCTCACAATGAAAGGGTTGGGTGGAAGGATTTGAGAACATTTTGCAGCATTCGTGGACTTTCTGCCATGCCTAATTAACCATTTAAATTGTGGTATTAAAAATACTCTACTTACAAATTTTCCAACCTCTGCCCTATCCCATCTAACTTTTTTCCTCAGTACCAGAAAAAGGCTGTAAGACAATAACTGACTGCTTAACATGTCCTGGAATGATGGATGACTTTATGAGGTATGCAAAATAGATCTCACTTCTGAACATTCAGAGCAAAATTTTGATTTAGTCCCTGTTATTTAAGTGGCCTGGTGGTTTAACTGGTATTGGAGTTGCAGCAAAATTGTCTTTTAAAAGACAGATGGAGAGAATCATCTAAATTTTCTTCTACTAATATATATATATATTTTAATTTTAAAGCAACAGAAAAAAGACAAAAACAATAAAAATGATATAGAATTTCAAAACAAGATGATAGGAAATTAACAATGGTCATTATATTGCATATTGTTAGCTTCAAAGTAGTTGCTCAGATTACCCAGTACAAGTAGTAAATAAGATCCAAAAGGTACAACAGATATAGTGAAAGGGGACTGCTCCAAAGGAAAGAATAACTGGGGTGGGGAAAAAGAGAAAAGAAGGAAGGGGAAAAAAGATATGCATATCTACACAAGATCACTAAGACGATTGTACTACTGATTTCTATTAACTTATTGAAAGGAACCATTAGTGCTTATACTGTTTGATCATTAATCCAAATTTTAATTTACAATTTTAACTGAGCCTTCTCTTGCTACTAATGGAATATTATACTAACTCTTCAGCTGATGAAGTATTCTTTTTTTTTTTTTTTTTTGGTTTTGGTTTAGGGTCTCACTATGCAGTTCAGGCTGGCCTTGAGCT
>NW_004955405.1:29562677-29593439 GCF_000276665.1 Chinchilla lanigera | reverse complement strand
ACCTTGCGCTTGCCAGGCAGGCGCTTTGCTGCTGAGCTAAATCCCCAGCCCCTGATGAAGTATTCTGAAGATAAAATTTATGCCCTGTGTCTCTCACTGTGTTTTTTCCAACTTTATGGGCTTAAGGTACTTTAAAAAAACCAGCTTTATAGATCTACCGATACCATAAATCCTACTGTGCTTTTAGATTATTGGGTATTTTTCAGTGCAGACATGAAAACTTGGAAAGAAGTACGATATCCTAAAGATGAGTGAGACCATGAAATGACCTAGCTCGTGAAATAACCCTCTTGGATGGGTCTTTCCACCCGTTTTCCCTGCATACCCTTGGTGTACAGGCATGATGCTTAGCTAGTCATTTCCCTGCCTCCCATTCCCAAGGAGATATTTGTGTGAAACTAACTTCCTCAGACTAGTTTGACTGAAATCTCTTAAGGGAACACCTCACATCTTTTTCTCCTATGGTATTTCCAATGACATTTGCATGCTGGTTGCTGAACACAGCAAAAACTCACAGCAAGCTATGGATGGTTCAGATGTATCTCTTGGCTGGGTCTTACATATTTAGACCATAAAAGAGTCTTGAAATGAAAAAATTAGAAAACAGTTGTTTGCAGCCCTGCTGTAACCCTTATAACTGTTAATTTCCACTTCAGAATTCTTTTGAGTGATGCATGAGCTGGTATGTGAATTTCTCCGGGTTTTGAACACTGTGTGAATGCAGACTGTATGATGGTGAGCTGTAGCACAGTAATCCAGCAGCTGTTTGTCTTTTGGGTGTAGTATGTTTATATAATGATACTGACTACAATGGACGCCTCTTGCTAAATCTTTAAGGAAAAGATGTAATCTTTAGACCAAGGGTGCATGAAGGAAACATTCCAATTATTTTTGACACTCCCCAAGTCTCAAACCAAAGAGTAGATTTACTTTGTTATGCCAGATTTTCAAGTTGCCTACACTGACCTCTACTCAAAGATTGTACTTAGATCTTAACCAAGAGCATAGAAATACTGCTTTTATCAAACTGGACGTTATCAGATTTGTATTAGAGGATGAAGAGGATGCAGTGGGTATGAGCTTTAAAAATATGCCTCATTTTTAGATCAGCCAAATAGCAGTCCAATAGATCTACTCCAAAGATTTATGGGAAGGCATTCTTAAATACTAGGAAGGGTGAGGCTCATAACAGAGAAAGGACTTAGCTGTGTCTTCTTCAATTCCTTTTAATGCCCTAGGATGACTTATCAAGGTGAGTACATTACAAAACAAATGCAAATAATTTTGAGACTTTAGGACTTTGTAAATAACATCTTTGGGGGTAGATCTAAGAGCGTGCAACACTAAACAGCAGGGATAGTTGCACAAAGAGTACTATAGGAAGAAAATCTAAATCTGGTGAAAGTAAGTTAAGTATTCTGCCTTCTCCTGTTTTAATCACTTTCACTGGCTTGAAATTGTAACTGTGGGATCATTAGACTTAAGAGCAGTGTGTAATACCCAGTGTAGCTAATCATTTTTTATAAGCAGATGAGTAAGTTTTGAATGATTTTTGACTTTTAGAACATCACATTTGGTAATCTTATTATAAACTTTTGGACATGTATTGCAGTCCTTAAAAGAGCTACAAATAGCTTGGATATTTTTTTAAAAAGGAAAGAACCATTATGTGCTGCAGCATTTGGATTTGGTCCATGGTACCTCGTAGTCCAGCATCAATCTCTAGGGCCCGGAGACCTGGGACCGAGTCCAAGAAAACAATAAGCCAAGACTGGTTGAGGAAGAAGCTGTTGCCTGGCTTGCCACAGTTGGAAACAAGAGATGAGACAACATCATCGGTGTAAATAAACTGAATTTTATTATTAGTAAGCGGTGGCAGGAGAGCAGGCGCGGGACAGGCATTCACTGAACCCCTGTTCAATGTCTTCCATATTATTAGCTGCTGTCATACATTAGTTCATCTAGTCCTCACTAAACCTAAATGTTTTATTATCTTCATCATTATAAAAAGGAAAGAGAAGAGAGAGGTTAAAAATTGCCCCAAGACTCTAAAATGTATGTGCTTTAGAATATCCAAGCACTCAAAAATATGTTTTTTTTAAAAATAATATGTCACAGTTAAGCATTATTTTGATGACTTGTTATTAGGGACTACTATAGACCTACAGCTGTGAGGTTGCCCCAACCGTACAATGGTTGTGGGCAATTGACTCCACCTGTTGTCAAGGGCTCAAAAATGTCAAGATACAGAATTCATAGAACTTTGGTGACCAGAAATAGTCAAGTGTCTGGGGTCTATTCCAGTAAACATTTTTTACATGCTAGGCACTGAGCTGAGCAGTGTCACTGAGGCAGAAAATAGAGGAATTCCGTTCCTGTCTTCATTAGCCTGCACTGCGAAGCTGTAAACAAGTCAAGAAGTAAGGATGTTAAGTTCAAGAAGGGATTAGGGAGTGGGATCATAATGTAATCCAGCGCTCAGGTCGCCACAAGAATGAGGTGTGCAAGCTGTATGATGGCATGATTCCTGTCATAAGAGAAACCCAAAGTATAAGTAAACAGCAAAATAGAAGACAGATAGCAGGAAGTAGGGAGATAGATCTTTCTCAGAGGGGAAGGGGATCAAAAGCTGGAGAGAGGGGGAAGGGGAGGGATGAGCAAAGGGATGAAGGTGTGTTATATCCGTGTACTAACTCCACACAGGAAACCTAAGCACGATGTACTGCAGACGTGGACAAAAATGAGGGGGGTCAAGAGGTGAATGGAGGGGGTCAGAGGGAAGGAGAGGGAATGAAAACAGGACTTAAGATGGGTTACGTACCACAAGGAGTGTACATTATGTAGTGCAAACATATACTAGTAAAAAATTCAGTAAAAGATACGATGTACAGCTAAACTAAATATTTTGGTTGTCTACACAGAGTTCAGTAAGCAGGGGGCCAGGCCTTACTGCATGGCAAATCCCCAGAGAAATATGCCCATGTTGTACAGATCAGCTACCAGGAAATGATGTCCCTCAACCTTATGTGCATATAGCACTTGAATTCTTGCTCCTATAGTTCTTTCTAGTCTTTGGAGGGCTTTGCTAGATTTCACTGGTACCAAGAGGGGACTATCAGAACCCGTTAGTAGGGCTGTGCCATCTGTGTTTTGGGGTGTGGGTATTTTTCAAGAAAGGGTATGATTTTTTTCTTTTAAAAAGCCCACAATATTTTGATTCAAAGTGCTCTCAAAGGCATACAGATGAGCTTAGAATGAAATTTGCAAATGATTATTATAATGACATTTATTTTAAAAGAAACCTACCAAAACAATGGTATATAATTTTACAGGTACATGCATATGCAAGGAAAGATCTAAGAGACACGCCAGACCCTAAGGAGGAGCCTGGTATTGTAGCTGGTGGTCAGATGGTATTTTTATCTAGTTTGTGCAACAATGATGTCTTAGGTAGAGAATACGCCCATATATTTTTATGATAAGAAATGATAGCATGAGAAGTACTTTTAATGGAGACTCAGCATCTGTTGTGATAGTCAAGGAAAGAATTTTTTACTTGACATAAAGATGGGGCAGCATAGCCCAGCAGTTGACAACAAAGCCTTTGATGCCAGACTGTGTGGGCTTGAATTCTGCTCTTCCACTCCCCAGCTGTGGGCCACTGGATAAATTACGTCATCTGTTTGTGTCATTGCCTTTTCATCTGTAAATAGGCATGAGAAAAAATACTACCTGCCTACTAAGGTTGTTGTGATAATTAAATGATTCAGAACCTGAAAGGTGCTTGGAACAATGCTTGCTTGGTACATAGCAAGGCCTCTGTAAATAGTAACGAGAGTGTTAGGGGAAAGAAACCGGACCGAGTTGGGAGAAATGGGGAAAGTGACAAATAACCAGAGATGCTAGTACATTCCATGCCAGGCTGATCCTGAGAATCCTGTGCGTTTTGGTGAATCATAGTCTTTGATGATCAGTTCAGCTCTATAACATTAGGTCATAGCAGGTGGAACATTGCAGGGACTCCTCATTCTATAGCAGGAACTGGATGTTGCGATCTGGATTGAGATAATCACCTCACTTCACCTCTCTGTGCTGTTCTGTAACTTTAAGTTAGCAACCTTTGCATTTCTAATCAGTGCTTAGATTTTTAAAATAACTAATAAGGTGGCTATGCATTTCAACAGGCATAAAATAACTGTTGTCCATGTTCCCCTGCTCACTCTTGCGTTTTCATCACTGGCAAATCTGCTTGTATCTGGATAGTGTTATGGAAAGCCAGGCCAGTCAGAGGAAAAACTTATTACCTCTTAGGCTTTGTGTTTGTGTAAAAACGCAGAGATGAATGTCACTCCTGGGTGGAGGGATGTAGGAGGAGGACCCATGCCCTCTGAGGTACTGTGAGAAGGTCATGAGGGAAGTATTCCTTGGGAAAATGTAAAGCGTATTGCCTGTTAGCACTTAGTCTATGGACTTTCTATATTCTGCTAAATATACCATAAAGAAGATTCTAGATGCTGCATTCTGAACAAACAAGATTAATATTTCTCTTTTGTTCTGTTATCCATCTAATCTTGAGTTTACCAATTATTGGGTAATGATTTAATCTTTGGCATTTATTCACTGTTACATTTAGGACACTGGCAGGACAATTACGGACCCTTTGGAAAAAGAACAAATGAATATTTATTGTAGATTTATTTTCCTTTCTCTGCTTATTGTCTTCCTATACATGTTTCCCATATGACTCTTAGCGAAGCTTTGAGGACATTAAGGCTGTTTGTCTGCTCAGAACACTCTGTGAGCCTTCCCTTGAGGTCTTAGTTTGATTTTTATCTCCTTAATGTGGGTCATCATCTAGCCCAGAGTTTAGGCTTTTAGCTAAGTGTACAAAAATCTACAAACTATAGCATAATTCCAGTTCTTTCTCCCGCTGGCCCTCGCTCCAGAGCACGAAGCCTTCTTGCTCACTGCTTTAGGTAAAGAGGACTTTCGTTACTCTTTGCCTCATTATTTGTAAACCAAGAATATGAGTGTACATATTTCTGGCTGTTTGCTTTCTTGGGTTTTTCTCACTCATGTGTCAGGAAATGGCTTCGTATGCTGTCATAAATTTGAAAGTTGATTCTCAAATGAAGAAAGTACGAATGATTTGAAAAATTCTAAAATATACTTAAAAAAACTATTTTAGTGAAGCATAGCTGGTATACAATAAAGAATATATTTCCCATACACCATTTGGAACCTAATTCTGAGTAATAACTCAATTCGCTTCCCATAGAAGCTCCTATTGGGTATCGGCCTATCTTTCTCTCATCGTCAGAGTGAAGCTTCTGCAGGGCATGGTCTTCATTCCCTTCCTTTAATTACTCCCCTTCCAGGGGAGCCCACCCTCAATTGCTCTCGTGAGACTTCTCTTCTCATCACTCATGGGACACTGCTATTTAAGGGTCAATTGCTGTCGAGCCCAGTGGGCATTTTTCTAGGCTTTTCTTACCTGTCTTCTTCATGGCGTTGCCAGCACTGGTCATTCTCTGTTCTCGTGAAAATTTAAACTTTCTCTTTTTGTTCTTTTTTCACGCTCCAAGTCCAAACTTCCTTGGCACAGTGTTCTGGGGCTCCTCTTACCACTGCCGTGGTTCCTGCCCCACAGGCCCCTTTCCTGGCAGCGTCGCAGTGCACCTGCCCATCTTGCTCACCATCTCTTTCTACTCTCCCTGTGTCAGAACATGCATTCCACTCGGTAGTGACCTAAACATAGGCTGATGGGTTCCAACGAATGTGCTCAGTTTAGACCTCTCTTCTGATATCCAGATATATGTGCAGTAACTGCTTATTGGAGGCTTCTATCTACATACACCACAGGTGTGTAAAATTTAGCACATTAAAAACTTTCTTCATCATCATCCCCTCAAAAACTTTCTCTTCCCCACTCTATCCCCAGACCTGAGACACATGTCTTCTCTGTAGGAAGCTTATAGTGTTGGCTGGGGAAACAAAATATGAACGCTTGAAATAATCACCCAAAGCTTATGTTATTTATGTCAACCTGGTTTAGTGAAGCAGCAGAAGGCTCAGTGGTACTAAATGCACAACCTTTGGAGAATCCAGCCTTGAACGTTCAGCCATTGGTGCCAAGACAGAGTGGAGAGGTGCATAGTGTGTTCCGAAAAGCAAGAACCTCAGGCTTGGGGAGGAGCTAAGACTTTATTCCTTCATTTACTCAACAGGTGCTTGCTACGATTTCCTTTGTGCCATGAACGCTTATTTCTGGAGAGATATAAGTCGGGGAGAGACAGGACTCTTGTTGTCATGGGAGCTTATTCTACCAGGAGGAAACAGACAGTAGCCATAGAAAATATCAATAGAAATATATGTTTAGATGGAGATAAATACGGCCAACAATTTAATAGAATGCAATGAACTAGAAGTTGATAGAATGATAGAGGGACTCAGACATCCAATAAGGTAAACTTCTCAGGGTGTATTATTTGAGCTGTTTGTTGAATGAATAAGTGAGGCTCTCTCTCTCTCTCTCTCATTCTATAGAAAAAGGGTTTAATAACCCAATGGAACCATCCAAAAGTGTCTGCAGAGAGGGTGTGAGGCCTGGAGTTTCTCAGAATCTCCCCAACACATCTGCAACAAATGTCTTTCTCTGTCACTTCCTTCAACATTTTAGATGAGATGCAAGCTTACTGAATTTCCCTTTTGCCCCAAATATTGTGTTTGTGTTTGCAATGCAGAGAACTTGGAAAGTTTTGAGCAAGAAGACCACTCTTGGTGGCATGTGAACTGAAAAATCCTAGCAATAGGAAAACTCATTTCCTGTTAACCATTAACAGCATCTTCAAATCCTACCCCTCCCGCAACACATGAGGGAAAAATAAAGCAAAATTGTCTTATAAGTGGCACTTCCCATGTTTATGCATGAAACTGGATTAGGATACGGGGTTCTGGGACTACAAGACACAGTCACATGAAAAATCTTACCTTCCAGTGAGGGGAAACAAATGATACAGACAGATACACAGAAATATAATGTCTAAGAATGGAAATATTATTGATAAAATAAAGGCGTTAAGAGGATGGAAAGTAAGGGAAGTCTGACTTGGGAATAAGCAGGTATTGTGTAGGAGGTGCTATGTGAGGGGAGGCCTGAGAGATGAGAAGGCGCGTCACAGGAGGGGAATTGAGGGGAGGAGCCAGCTGCAGGGCAAGCACAGGTGGGGGACCCCGAGACAGCAGGAGCCTGGTGTTCTCAGCGGGTGTGGGGAAGACTGGCGTGGCTGCAGTGGAGCACCGTGAGCAGGGCCTCACACCCCACAGAGAGGAGCTGAATTTGCTCCGTGTGCAGAGGGGAGCCCGAGAAAGCTTGCAGCAGGTGAGCCATGCTATGGGAGGCAGTCAACCTTTCAGCAGGGTCACTGATCGTAATGTGAACAATGGGAGCAAAGATACTTATATTTTCAGGGTCCTGCTATGTTCCTCAGGCTGGCCTTGAACTTGTAACCTTCCTGCTTCAGTTTCCTGAGTAGCTGAGAATTCAGGCATGCAACACCATGCAACACCCACTATAAAGGTGTATTTTGATCTAAATAGTTCCTGATATGTAGAAGAGCACAGACAGCTAATTTTTTGCAAAGAACTCATGAACTTCTAAGACATGAAAAGCTGTGAGCCAGGCACTGTGGCACACCTATAATCCCAGCACTGTCGGGGGCTGAAGGAAGAGGACCAAAAGTTCAAGGCCACCCTGGGCAACTTGGTGAATGAGGAGATCCTGTCTCAAAACAGGGAGATGAAGCTGGTGATGCAACTCAGTCCTCAGCACTGCAGCAAAACAAAGCAAAACAAAACAAAACAACCCCTCTAAAAGCCCTGTGACAGTGCTGACCTTTCAAGAGATCGTTTCATATTCCCCAAGAACAATGCTACCCTGAACTTGGATGTGGCTCATTGTTCTCAGAATGTGAGAACAAGGTGTTTCTTCACTGCCAAGCAGTAACAAGTCAGTTGGCCAGAAGTGTGGCTTACTCAGCAGAGGGATAATTTCTCACTTTTCTACTTTGCTTTTTATAAAACATCATTTTGACAAACATGGCATTTAGGCCAGAAAAAGAAGTCCAGTCATCCTATAGACTTTTATGGAGGGAATTTTTTCCCCAAGTTTTCTCATCGTCCTGAATGAACTAATGTGCTCAGAAAATGCATATTCAGTTCTTTTGCTGGAGACAGGATACATAAACAATTTATGTGCTACGCATCTAGCTTTTCTACAGAAGAAGCGAGTGGATAAATACAAAACTAAGTCCTTTTGCTCAATGAGATATGAAGTGAGAAAACGAGTGTGTGTCACATTGTTCTAGGTAGAAGAGTGCCTGGAGAGTGCTTAGCAAGGTTGCATTTCCTTTTTCTTCTGCCTTGGAAACCCCAAAATTCTCCTTGGGGATTACAGTTTTTCACATGAAGTAAGCGAACAGAACTAAGACCTGTTACCACTGAAGAGAAGCCCGACGTCACTGGTTCTTGGTTTTCGCTGTTTCTGCTTTCTGTTTGAAGATGCTGATTCTTGGAGCACGCATAATGCTGAGCAGGGGAATTTCTGCGTGAGGTTTGCAAATGACCCAGCTGGTAGGGAGATAGAAATCTTTTCTTTAGAGAACATTTTGAGAAGAAGATGGGTTTTGAAGTCACGGCCTGGGAGTTGAGCCCTGTCATCATTATTCTTGCTGTGTGGCTTTCGGCAAGTCACAGAGTCATCTTACAGGACTGCAAGGATACAGGGAGTCTGGTGTGTGGTAATTACCAAGCACTTAAAGAGGACTGCTTATTGCTCATGCTTCTGACAATCCTTGTTTTTACTTCTGTGATGTTTTCCTTCCTGGGACTCATTCTCCCCAACAAACGTACTTCAGTTTTTGGCACCGTCCTTAGTTAAAAGGAGTTTTTTTAATTACTCCATTCAATACAATAAAAATTTAAATGTAAAAGAAATTGCCTATGGAAGATGTTAATCATGACAGGTGTGCCATTAAACTTAATCTACCATTGACTGACAAAAAGAGCCGGAAACACCGTAAGCCCAGCGTTAAAGGAATGGAACAGAGTGTGAAGGATAAAGTCTGTCAAGAGAGCAGGAAAAAGACTCTGAGGAGAAGCAGCAGCTTGGAGGAGAGCTCAGTTACCGCACAGGGACGAGGCAGTTGAGGAAGCCCGGAATGTAGTGGACCACTCCTGTGAAGGGCCACACACAGGATGAAGTGGGGCAGGCGGGAAGTCCAGACCAGCACGTACAGCGTGTGTCTGGAAAGCATGGCGGCAGCCAGCGTGCGACTTTTCAGCATTGCTGTCACCATCAGAGGGTTGAGAACAGGAAGGAAGGGCAAGTCCCCACAGACCCAGTAACAGGCACGGGAGAAAGCGATAATAACTGTTCCTGACGGCCAAGCTGCAACTAATCAAGTCCAGAAATTCTAGCATAAGGTCTCAGAAAGCTTTCCCACCATTACTTCCTACACACACACACACACACACACACACACACACACACCTTTAGCTATTTATCAAGGAAATCTCTAGAATTAGGATGCCTGGCTTGAGTCCTGCTTCTCCCATCTAATGTTTGTATGCTCTTGAGTTTCCCAATCGTTTGGTAACGTGGAGCCATGGACTGTGTAGTGTTCACCACGCTGGTGGCTGTGAGAAGGAAAGGACGTCTTGTGGAGGAGGTGTGTGCCACACTGCCTGACACAAAATATACACTCAGTAAACAAGCTGAATGAAAATGAAACCAGAAGACCAATGCTGGAGCCCAAACTAGGCTCACGTAGGAGAAGCAAGGTGGTTCCACAACAGAGATGCTCTTGGCTGTGGAACATCTAATGCTGGATCTCAGAGCGAGGTTGGTTGTCTTGATGTCTCTTCTGCCTGACAGTGGATTGGTTCTATAGATGTGCACAGAGTGAGAGTCAAGGCTAGACAGTGAGGGTTCAGGAGAACAGGGTCCTTCGAAGGTAAAAGCAGCCATTCAACCATCTCTAAGAAGTTCTGAGGTAAAATTACACAGAGATAAGGGTGGTTGAAAATGTAAGGAAGATTCAGAAAGAGCTCTTTGGAGCGGAGGACTTAAGTAAATGGTTGGTTTTGGGTAGACGGCAGGAGTGAGGGAGAAATTAAATAAACAAGAGAGAACATAATTGGTGGTCTACCCTACAGATGCAAGAGAGAGGGTGAGCCCAGGGCTCAGGCAGAGTTACTTTTGGAATGTAGGAGACAGTCCTCTTCTCAAAAGGGAGCATGGCAATGGGAAGAAAGAGTGAGGTGGAGAAGAGAGAAGATGAGGAAGTCTTCACTTGGTGGCCTGCATCTTAGTGAAAAATAAGAAGTCACCGTGAGGGGAGGCCGAAGTGGAGGCCTAAGGGAAAAATGTAAAGTAGTGACTACAGGGATTTTGTTAGGGAGCTGCCTGGAGATGGATCCCACATGGTTGTGATTTCTACATACTTGGAATGTACCTGCCTTGCACTGGGGTCAAACGGAAAAGGAACATCTTCAGCAACTCATGGCCTGAAATAGCACAACAACTCCTCCTCCCCGACTCTGCTGAGGCAAGTGGTTTGTGCCCACTTCCCACCGCCAGCTCTCACCTTGAGCCCGGCAGCCCCAGCCCTCTGCAGTGTGCAGATGCAGCTCTGTCCTGTCACCCAGGCCACCCAGAGACCCGTGGCCTCCTTTCACTTCTCACTTTTAGGGCTCTCTGGAGACTCATTCTCCAGGTTTCTTCCTGAAACTTTCTTCTTCCTCCCTCTGCCCCATCCCTATTTCAGATGGCAGTTTTCTTCTCAGTTTGTAGGTCTCATTTTAAAACCCACAAACTTGGGTTTTCTTGATCAGAAAGTCCCTTCCTAGCCTGTGTTCTTACACACGCACCCCAAAGAGGAAATACACTGTTGCTTTGCTCACTTCCTGGGTCCCTTGCTGACTAGCCTGTCAGCTCCATGAAGACAGGACTACCATCTGTCACAGCAGGTAATGGGCAGTGCATTCTGCATAAATGCTGCACAGTGAAGTGGATGAGCAGATCAACGACCTCCTGGGCTTTGCACCAGCCCTGTCATCTTCTCAGAGCTCTCAGGCTGTGCACCACTTTGGTGCCTTTTCTTCCGGTCCCACGCAAAGTTCTCCCTTGTGGTTCACCTGCAGGACTTAGGGTCGACATCCCTGTGATGCTCTTTGAGAAGCCTCCGTCTTTGTCACACGGAGGCTGCATTCTTCCAGGCTGACCTGACTTCCCATCCCTGGGAGAACAGACCTCCCTCTCTTTACGGGGCTGGGGCAAACCAAGTGAAATATCCCTCCGTGTTGGTTGGTTCCATTTCTCGATGACCTGTCTTTACACTTCCTTCTTCTTTTTGGTTGTTCTGTGTAATCGCAGTTCTTCTCTTTTCTGGCTTACCCATTTTTGAGAATCTTCCTTCTATGACACATCCATCATCTCCTCTTAAAAGGTCACTCAAAATTCATAATATATTTTTTTCTAACTTCAGATGCTTTTTAAAATATAGCTTTAGTTTTCAAATAAATTCAATGATCAAGCATAATAAAGGCTGGAAGAATTACCTGATCCCAAGGCCAGTCCTAAAAATATTGTAGTCATGATCTACTTGGCAAAATGGTTCCCACTAGGTATCAAGTAAGCAAGTAGTTCAGATAGAGAATGGGCACTCTTCATAATCTTGCATTCTGGAACTACTTCTCCCAGCCCCAAAGTTCACTGATAATGACGCACTTTGGAAAAACACGTGTTTTAGAGTGTGGACTCTGGAATCAGCTTCGTGGATTAAAATCCCAGCATTATTGTTTACTAGTGGAGCAACCTTAGTTACAATTTTTCATCTCTTGTGGTGTGGTTTTATTCATTTTTTCACTGCTGGAGATCAAACTCATGGCCTCATGACTGGCGAGTGCTCTACCACTGAACCACATCCCCACCCCTGTCCAGTGGTTTCTTATCTGCAAACTGGTGGTAATAATTGAGCTTAAATGGTAGGGCAGTTGTGCTTATTAATGTGATCTGGTAGATGCAATACTTAGATATGTGTCTGGAATGTCACAAGTGTTATTATAATTTATCTGTCAGTCACAGAGTGGAATACAATCACAGAACAGGAGAACATGACTACAGAACAAAAATGTAATTGGGTATAAAAGCTCCAGGCTTCAAGTAGTGTTACATGTGCCACAGAAGACCGGGGATTTTATCAGAAATAAAGAAGCGTCAATCGGCCATCAGTTCAGACTGATGTCAGTTCAGGCAGTTGTCCATAGGAGGAAGCGAAGGTCCTGAATATATGCATATCCTCTGAGCTAAGACTACCACTAATCTTTGCAGTTTCTGCTCTGGAAATCCAACCTGCTTTCTGAGGAACATTCTTACTCTTCTTTCTCAGGGTTGGAATCTTTCTTGGACTTCTCTCCCCATTGGCTGTCTAGTTCTCTTTTTTGATGGTAGAAGCTTCTGAGAACTCTAGCAGTGGAAAAGATGGGACTTGGGTTGGCATTGAAGTCCTCCCAATGCTACCAAGGTAAAGAGTGCTTTTATGGCCATTTAAAATTTTCCCATGTCTCTTGGATTGTACCTCTTTCTATAATTATGAAATCAGAAATCCGGGTTATTACACAATGCTACAATTAGGCCACATTTATGTTTTTGGAATTTTTTTTCCATGACCATTATTCCAGGACCTTGGATACTTTCAACACTGGTCTGGCTGCCATCCTCCAAACCTACTTTGGAAAGACGACTATATTTTTCTCTTCTGAAAATCTACTTATACCCTTTACCATCGTCTCACCCATAGTGAGACCTTACCTATTTCTGAAGCTTTCTCACATATACAATGTCTCCATGAATATGCCATTCATTTTGAAACACTGAGTGGTATCTCGTGTTTCTGAACTCCTCTTAGATGTTTTTATTTATTTATTTATTTATTTATTTATTTTTTTGTCTTTTGTCTTTTCGTCCGGTACCAGGAATCGAACTCACAACCTTGAGCTTGCCAGGCAAGTGCTTTGCCGCTGAGCTAAATCCCCAGCCCCCTAGATGTTTTTATTTAGATGAGTGTTTCTCAACATCACCTGGGAAACCATGATAAAATGCACACTATCATTCTGGAAGTGTACACATGTGATGAGCTGCCAGATGATGTCAGCGCTATAGATCCTTGTGCTACATCCATGACACTTAGCTAATTTTATCCTATATCCCAATTACATGTATGCTATTCCTTCCACTGGTCTTGAGCTAGTTGATGGCAGCACCAGCACGTTTACACGTCATTATATCCTCCCCAAATGCCTGGCACATTGTCTTGCATCTTGTTGATGATCAGGAAATATCTGTGGAATGATGCTGATGCTTTTAAAGTTCTACCTTTCATCAGTGTCTTGGTTTCTTTTCTCTCGTTACTGGGACAAAATACCTGACTCCCAAAATTAAGGAAGGAAAGGTTTATTTTGCTTACAGTTTGTGGAGGTTTCAGTCCATACTTGACAAGTTACAAGGCAGAGTGGCACATGGCAGAGAGCTACAGCTCATGGCAGCAGAACACAGCAAAGCAACAACACAAAAACCAGGAAAATGGCCACAAGCACCTTTTGCTGTCCCTTACATATGCAAACTATCCACCCCAGGGCGGGTACAGCTCTCACACCCATAATCAATCAAACTCTAAAAGCCTGCCTCATGGCTGCATGAGGCTTTGGGGGGACACCCAGACACAAATCATAACAATCAGACTAGACTTAGGTACAGAGCCTGATTTGTTCTTTACTTTCCCTCTATTGGCCTTGCCACCCCTAAAATGTGTCACCTTCAACCTGGACCCCATCTGTCACATGAAGGAATCACCTTTGTACAAAAGTGTTGGTGATTTTAAATGTCATCCCTCTCAAGAATACTTGCACAGAAACAAGAGCCCTTGAGAGATCAGGTCAGTCTTTGCCATGTATGCTGCACCCCACTCTTTCAAATGCTTTTCCTGTTGCCCTGGAAGCTCCTATCATACCATCTTGCTGAGTGGCAAAGCTTTCCTGGGTATATCTGCATCAAGAGAGAGTTTCCACTACTTAGAAGTTTCATATCTAAATGTCTTTATTATATAGATAGCAGAACTGTATAAGCATGTGTAATTCACTAGCTACCTTGGCTTCTGATTAACCACTTACCCCATCTGATAAGCTGAAGGTGGGACTGCATTTTGATTTGGGTTCACCTTTTCCTCCTTGACCCAGGACTTCTGTGAATATTCTGGCTCTAGTTCTCCCCACAAATCCATCTGGTATGATAGTCTCAGTTTTGGAAAAGGAAAAAAATCCTTCCTACTCCTTTCCAAGGGAATCATCATGTCTGCCCTCCTGTGCTTTGCTTAGGGCCTTGCTATGGTCTGCTGAGGTGACTGCCTTTGAAAACTGGTGAATCCTGTTGTCATTGCATCTCCAGCTCTGGACATAGAACCCCACATCAACTAATTCTAACATTGGGTAGAGAGGGAGAAAACTGTTCTTTTTATGCAAAAGATCACTTATTTACATTTTCTTTCTCGTCTGAGCTATGGCTTTCTGCAGAAGTCTTTTGGGCCAAGGGGGACCCTTTTACATCCAACTGTCTCTCTGCCTACTTCGTTCTCCACCCTCTGATCTGCTCCGTAACAGGTCTTTGTCACAGTCCTGATATGTAAAGGACCTAGACCCTCATGAAGGGACTCCAGGGCCTTTCGAACTTATGTGGTAAAGACATACTCGAGCAGAGGGTTCTACCCAAGTCCCTGAACCCACCCTGCAAATCCAGTCACTGCTGTTTGCTTAGTTGCACCCTGACCAGATGAGGCCATCTGCTTGAATAAATAAATTATAGCTTTGGGAGCTACTTTGTCCCCATAGCCCTATGTGGCCTCCTGTAGGCACAGCGTTTCTGGATGTAGTTCTTTCCCGGGCTCCTTAGTACCCCTACCTTGAACCACAGACCTTCTGAGCCCTGTGTGATGAACTGTGGGATGCACTGTACCAGTGGACTGTCACAGGTTGGGACAGAGGTTGCGCTAAGGCTCTCTTCTTAAAGACTCCTTCCGTCTCCTCAATCCTCCAATGCCAATCTTAGTACTCTGCTTACCTTAGTAACTATTTGCCCTCTTGTATGCATTTTCTGTTTGTGAGTGGATGGGTCAACATCATACCTCAGTCGTTTTCATAAGGGAAGCATGAGGCTCTCCCTCAAAGCCAGTGAAAGTGGCCCATCTTGCAGAAGGATGTTGTTCAGGCTGTGGTCAAAGGTTCACCTGAAATCCTAGAAAAATTGCAGGAGGAGAGTACTTCACAACATGGTGGAGAGAGTCCAATTTAAAGTAATTATTAAAGGTCTGGAGCAATAGCTATCATGTAAGCTGTTTCCAAAATTAACTTAATGCAGAAATAGAGGTCATCTGACTTGCTGAGGTGTAAGGACAGGTGGCATATGGGCCCAAGTTTGCCTTCAATTTCCTTTAGAAGTTAATGGGCATTGCAGGTGCTTATCTAATCATGGCATTTGGACCAGTATGTTTTGCACATTCAGGACTTTGTAATGAGATGCAATGTTTATGTTCCATACTCTTCTGCACAGCCTGCAAAAAAACCCTTTCTCGGCCTGCCTAATGATTGCAAGTGTCAACAGTCAAACCTAATGACAAAGAAGTAGGTTGATCGGGCAGTAACCCTGCTGCTTGGCACAAAAGGTCTCTTCCCAGGGGGAAAAAAAAAGGATTAAGCAATCATGTGAACTTCAGTCAGACTAAGGGAGGCCTGGGTAGCTTGGCAATTCCAAAATAATGATTTTTGACTGGGTTGGTGGTCAATTTTGAATGTGGGGTGGGGACAGGGCGGTTGCGGTTGATGCGACCAGGATCAAACTTAACCTGCTGAGCCGTCCTGCGAGTGTTGTCCACATGAACACCAGGTGATCACGCTGTAAATTAAAACTCTGTTCATTGACATTTAACAAATGCCTGCTAAGGGTTGGCTTTAGATAGTCAAAAACAAAGGGATGTGAGAACTGACTGTAACAGTCCTCTATCTGACTCTTGAGTCTGTGCGCCATAGTTTGTCAAGAGCCTCATGACTGACCCTAGCTCCTCAGCGTAGCCCGTCACAGAATGGGCTGCAGAAGCACCCCAAGAATGTACTACGTGGACAGGCTTGGGAGCCCCAGTGCCAGAGAGTCACATCTGATATATCTCGGGAGGGATATGGGAATTGGTATTTTTGTTTTAAAAGCTACAGTGGTAACTTTTAAAGAATGTGTTTGTGGGGCTGGGGATTTAGCTCAGCGGCAAAAGCGCCTGCCTGGCAAGTGCAAGGTCATGAGTTGGGTTCCCGATACCGGAGAAAAACCAAAACCAAAAATAAATAAATAAATAAAAATAAAGACTGTGTTTGTTTTTGTGTTTATTTCATCACGTTAGACAATCTGCACCTGAGCCAGTTAAGGCTGAAACTGTTAGGCTGAAATAGTCTCCTAATTCTATGGTTTTGTCTGCCTGGCCTTACGGTGTTATGGTGCGCTGTGTATATGTTTATCGTTCTCCTCAGACTGCCGAAACCTGAGCTGCTCCTCAGCGGTGCAGCCTCCTGTGTCATGGCAGAGTGGTACCCAGTGCCCGCTGGTGAGCTGCATGTATTGGAGACTCTGCCTTTGGAGCCCGCTGTCACATGTTTATTTCAAGACAACCTGGGGCTCCCTGGCTCATCAGGTTTCTTCAGTATCTCTTGTTAATATCTAGCCAGCTGGCAGTGGGATAAAACAAAGGTCAGAAGTCTAATTATTTTTTAAAAGTGGGCTTTTGTCTTTTGTCAAAGACTTGTGAGAGATCAAGCTTGAGTCCAGTTCTCTACACTGCTATTTTCTCTCCACTTTTTCTCCTGTCCAAGTGCACAGTGTGGCACGGATGCAATCTGTTTCTCTCATTTGTCACATCCAGAAACCCACCCTCTCCGCCTCACATGACTGTGCAGTCCCTCTGGTTTGACCTCGGGGAGGGTCTTGTTTACAGCTGAGTGAACCTGGGACTCTCTCTTCTGGCTTCAAGCTCAATAAGGGACAAGAAAAACCTGCAGAACCCGTTCAGCCATTTCAGACTACAAACAAGCAATCCGGAGGGAATAGGGGTGGCTATTACCTTATGACTGCAATTAAAGTCTTCTGTCCCAAGGTTGTCAACACATCAGGCTGAACAGTGGCCTGAGAATGTTGCTCATTTCCCAGGAGGGTTTGCTGGTTAATGCCATCCGGGGAGCTTGCTTAATGCAAGATGCAGCAGGGTTTCAGTCAAGGTGGCTTGCTTCATCAGAACATGTTTTTCAACAGCCGTACATACATCTGCATGTACAGACACACACAGTTGTTAATAGTTCAGTGTAGAAATAGTGGAGAGAGAATATTACGGCTGTATGAGGGGAAAAATCTTTTCAAAGGCAATTAATTCATTCTGGGGGAGAATGGGGCCAATACTTGGGAAAAAAAATAAAAGAGTAATTTAGCCAACAAATATGGGGAGTGGTTGCAATGTCAAATGATATCATTTTTATATCTGCAGTACAGAGCTAGAGTATTTTATTTCTAATTTTTTACTGTGCTAATTTGGGAGACACAAAAGAAATACACAACACATTTGCTATCCTCTAATATTTGGAGAGAAAAGACAGTGAATGTGAATGTTACTGGATAAATCAATGAGGTATACATCTGAGAAAACAATGAAGACCTTGAGGAAATGAGATAGAGACCATCTTTAAATGAATTCAGAGGAGAGCCTCCTCAGGGTGGGATGCAATGGCCAAGAGGAGGTAGTATTTGACTCAGGTCGGGAAGGACTGATTGGATCACAGAGTGAAGTGAAGACCGTGTCAAGTTTATGGCAGAGCTAACAAAGGCAGCGAAGGCCGTGTCTGCCTGGGTAGTAGATTCCCTGGGGTATGGTGGGCCTCAATGGCAGGGGCTCAGTGGAACTACTTGTGGGAAAATGAATCCTGTCCTGGTAGAAGCTGTGGGCTTAGGTTCAAATCCCAGGTCTGCTACTTCCTATCTATCTTAGGGAAAGTAGTTTCCCCTGGAGAATTAATTTCCTTTTCTATAAAATGGGGCAATAAAACTGTTTGATGCCTGAGTTATTCTGAGGATTAAAAGAAATAATCCATGTTAAACTCTCTATGGTTATTTACAGTAAAGTACCTGAGAAACAATAGCTCTTAAATTATGGTGGATCCTGAATGCTCAAAGGGAATTGTTATTTTCCAGACATGTTCATACTCATCTTTTCTAGGTATTTGCTAGTGTCCTAAAAATCTCTTCTGAGACTATTGCCTCTTTTTTCTCCTGTTCCCAGCCTAGGCTTCACTGTGCTCATCGTGAAGAGCTGCTCCTTGAGCTCGAAGAATACATGGATGCCTTGCTTACCACGTAAATGCCTTGACTCAGGATTCTGAGATTCTGATCTGAGTGATCTGACTGATGTGGCTCTACGCTTTTGGCCAGGGTGTTTGCATCTCTAACAGGACCTTCGATGCCAGTACAGGGAGAAAAATTAACGTCACCACACATCCACCTTCAACTTCCAGAAAAGTCTAAACTTCTAAGTATAAACACTACATTGAATTGTGTACTTTATTGCATGCATGATAAGGTTTGATTAAAAATTTTTAAGAGAAATGAATAATAATAAATTAGAGTGGGAGTATTCAAAGGAACCCACAAAGTAATCCCTTAAAGAAAGGATTTATAGATGAATAAATTAAAGCCCAGGGGGTTGATGTGACACTGTGGTCACTTGGAGCAGGTCTCCCTAGGAAAATTGGAGGACTTTTTGTACATCACACAAATGGTATTTGTTGATTTATAGAAGTATTAGCTGCTTTGCTTCCCTTAATTAGTGCAAAGAGTAATACTCGTTATTGGGTCCAGAAAGAATTCTACCAAGTAAAGATTATGCATGGAACATTTATTATGCAAAATGCCGCTTTCATAAATAGAAAGACCCTAGAGACTGTGTCCCCTCCCGGGGACGGTCAGTGTGTCTAAATTACCAGGGACATCTCCCACCAGCTGACATAGACAGGCTGCTCCTTTGATGGCACTGTGATGGCTGTTTGATGGCCGTGAAATATCATTTGGGAGAGGGAGTCACGTCTTTTTGTTGTTGATCTTTAAGCTGCATGGAGCATGAGCCTCTGAGGGGCCTGCTCTCACGTTGTGTTCACAGAAAGCTGATTTCCGCTCAGCCTGGGCCAACCGGTTGTTGATTGCCAGGGCCCGCGTGTGCTGACTGCTGCCGTGTTTCCCAGCACTGCCAGGGGGGCCTTTTCTTGCTATCTGTGCCTCCTAAACCGCCTTCCGGGCAGCTTTGTTTGCGCCCCTCCACCAGGCTGACTGTTGGTGGTTCAGGGGTGCATGTGTCACACTCTCTGCTCAGCATCTGGGCCGGCTCCAATCTGATCAAGGCGATTGCAGTGTGGTGACACCGGGGACGTCCTCCCGAGTGGCCTCTCTGTCTGTGCTGGGTTTGTTAGGAGGGACTCGGAGAAGATCCTTTGGGAAGCTTGTCAGATGGTCTGATGAGAGCGGCAGGGGGCTGTTTCCCACAGCTTGGTTGTCATTTTCATGATTCTTTTTTGCGGGTGGGATTCTACTTGAAGAAGTCTCTTAAGACCCTGGACTTGTACAGTGCAGGTTCAGAGCAGGAAGCCACGCTCCTCTGGCAGCTGCTTTGTTTGCTCTGGAGCGAAGGGAGCCCTGGTGGCCTCCCAGTGCTCCTCACTCTCCCTCAGCCCCACCCTCTCACCTCTGGTCTCTGTTGCCGTCTCCACTTCCCAGAGGTAGCCAGGTGTTGCTTCTCAGAGTGTGTGTAGCCTGGCGAGGTTCTGATGATATTAGGGGCATCTAAAGATCCTAAGCAGTAGCAATGACCAGTATGTGGTTAAAAATGCACAGTGAGACTGACCAGGCCTGAGGGCTGGGAAACATCACAGTAACTATTAGTGAGTGTTTGAGTAAGTACTCTGTAGCAAGCCTAAAGATGAGCAGTTTACACAGACTGTACTATTTGATTTTCACTGCAATCTAAAGAATAGTTTTTTCCCCAGTATTTCCATTTCACAGATGAGAACACTGAGGCTCTGACATTTTGACTAAATGATTCACCTGAGGCTACAAACTCAGTGGCAGAATCAGCATTTGGTCTCCAGGGCTGTTGAACCCCAGGGCATAAACCTTTAAACATTGTGCTATATTGGTTTAGATTTGGTGTCTGGGGACTATTGCCTGCCTTGAGAATAAATTGTCTCGATATAAATAGAGGATAAACATGAGTGGGTCAGGTTTATGGACACGTTCCTCTGAGCTGCAAAGGATAAGAGGTTAACCTCGTGACTCTGATAGGAAACAGAAGCCACGTTATGAAACTTCTCAGGAAATTTTAGGTATCTAGACACCTGTTTAGCTATTCCAGGATTCTGTGTGGGGTAAGGGAATATAGGGAGGGTGAGGTCATTATTGCAGAAACCATTTCCTGAGAGCTTGACTTCAGGAAATGTTGGAGCATTAAAAATACCCATTGTGTGGGAGCCGTGGTCAAACGGTGACTCACATTTAGCAGTTGTGTCCATAGGTCACAAAGGATTTGGGGAACACAGGGAATATTCATACAAGATTGTTTTTGTGGGTGGGTGGTTCATTATAAAATTGCTAGTAGGTTGAGAAACACAGTCACATTTCAAGAGAAGTGACATTTAAGAGTCTCCATGGAAATTGTGAGGCCTGACTTATCCATTCATGCATGGATTTACAAACACCAATTGTCCACCTACTAAGTGCAAGATTGCTGGAGGAATAGAGCATGGTCCTGGCCCTTTGCAGCAGTGTTTTGAATTGGTAGCAATGTGACAGGCTGCGTTTAAGTGTTTTTCTTTCTTTGCCTCTGGGAGCTTTGACAAAAGGAAGCTGGCCTTTCAAGTAAGATATTTTGCTCTACTTTCCTGCACAAATAAATTCTAAAGTGTAGGCCTGATAACTCCCAGGCCTTCTATCTAACATGAGAGGATGATCAGAAGGGTCTTGGACTGATTTGGGTAACTTTTCAGTCATTATAAAATGAGACAGTGTAGATGGAAAAGAAATTGTTAATTGAATGCTCATGTTCTTTGAAATGTACTGGAGGATTATTTTGGTTTGATATTTTAAAATTAGATTTATTTATTAAAGAAGACACTAATGTGTGTGTACACTAAAAATATAATAATATGTTCACTTATAAGCCATCACCCAAGTACCAGGATACTGTTTATTCCTCACATTTCCCTGAACATCCTCCTCTACCCCAACCCCCTATTTTTCCCTTCCCCTCTCTCAGGGGGAGTCACTCTGTTGAAGTTTGCACTTCTTAGGCAGAGTGTGGATATTTCAAATCCGTCAACTGCTATGGGACGCTATGATGGGGAAATCTATGGTATTCACAGAGAGATAGCTTAGCGTCTAGGATTTATTTCACTGTGGCTGATAGACCCAGGTATCTGGGGCTTTGTTTGCCTCTGTACAGGAGTATAACCTATTGTATAGGTTACATGCCAGAGCTGCACCACTTTATCCAAGGGATTTGAGCATGTCTGGACTTGGGTGTCTGAAGGGAATCCTGGCTCCAATTCTCCATGGAAACCGTGGGGTGACTATAGATGGGGATGACAGATAACAAGAGATGCTCTTAAAGAACAATAATTCTTGAGTAGATACTACTCAGTATTCTTAGCTAGACTTTTTGAAACAATCAGTTCAATACTGCATTTAATACCTCATGATCAAACTAAGGAAGACAAAAAATTTTAGACAACAAAAAACACAACAGAAAATGTCATCACCCATCAAATCTTTGCAGAAATCACCATTTTAACAATTATTGTTATGTTTGTTTTCTATTCTCCAGTGACAAGAGATGACAAAGGAAAAGATTGGTAGATCTGGCTACACAATGAAATGTAAATATGTGTGTGACCTCAATGACAAAATAACTTAGGTCAGCAGATGGGAAAGAATTACATCCCACATGACAAATGACTCGTCTTTGGGAAACTCCCTGGAGAGCTGATCACAGTGGGCCTGTTCTTCCCAATGCACGGGCTGTGGGAAGGACACAGACAGAGGGACAGGTGAAAACAGGACTGCAGTCTTGGAGATCTGCCTATGCTTAGGCAGAAGGGGCTGTCCCAATATGCACCCAACTCTGCTATGACTCGGGACTGGAGAACTGAAATGGTCACAAGGTGTGGTGGGGCAAGGTGACCCACAAGGTGCCTCTCCTCCAGAAGGTAGAGACGGAAGAGACACTGAGAGCAGACACTGCCCTGGGTGTGGAAAGAATGGGAGAGATGTCCTAGAAAATCAACCACTGTGACAGGACCTGCTTTCGTTGGCAAAGAAGACAAAGACAGGTTCTCCCAGAGGGCCCCTGGTAAATGGAAAGTGTCCATGCAGGGAAACAGGATCCAGTGGCCAGCTGGATTCTTCTTAGCTGTGAGTCCTTTGCATGACAGTAACAGAGGAGGGCAACATGGGAACTCAGAGAGAAACATCTCTGGAGCGTTCCTGAACCTTTACATTAAGCATTCATTTACTACAGGTAAAACAGATACAAATAAGCAATTCACACAGCCAGGACGCCAAACAGCAAAGGAAAAGAAGCTGGGAATCACCTTCCCAAGTAACCAAGAACATGCAGCTGAAGCAGCACTTAGAGTAAAGGACTTTGTATGTAGCAGGTCAGCCTCCTCCCCTGCTTGTGGGCTTCGTGCTGGCAGGAAATTTGGTCAGTTTTGTTGACTCCTTGCCTGTATTCAGAAGAGTGGCTTGTGACAGTATACTCTATAAATATTTGTTTACTTTAAAAGATAACATCCAGCAATTCACTTTGTGATAAAAGTCTGACAACTCAAAAGTTACTGATGGCACACTAAATTCTTTTATTATTCTGGCAAAAGAATATGGTGGTGTAGCAATATAGATCTTTTGAACCATCCAGTACATGCTCTTGAAAAGTTATTCTCAGAAAATAATTGAATGTTAAAACAAAACTGTCTGTGTGAAGTCACATAAGGGTAGATACTATGTTCTTCTAGTTTTGGTCCCACTTCCACATTCGTATATTGAAGTTGTAACTCCCAAGTGATGGTACAGCATTAGGCCATGGAGTTGTCCATGGGAAGTGCTTAGGTGATGAGTGTAGCTCTTGTGGGTGGGATTGAAGGCCCAGAAAGATCTTCACCTCTTTACCATGTAAGGAAACAAGAAGGTTTTTTCTACGAACTAGAAAGAGATTCCAGACACTGAATCTGCAGAAGTCTTGATCTTGTACTTCCCGGTCTCCAGAATTGTGAGAAATACATTTCTCACATGTGTAAGCAACTCACTCCATGGCCTTCTAATTCTATTAAAGCAGCCTGAATTGACTAAGAGAGTTGTAAAAATCAAAACAACCACAAAAAGAGAGCTTAACAAACTACATGCTGTACACTGTTTTAATGATATGATATATAATAATGAACCTGTGCTTATTATTTAAATAATTGCTGAAAAGACCATAGCAATGCAGAGAAAAGTTGTGTGTAAGGTTCAGTGAATAAAGCAGAACACAGTGGCTTCTCTGCTGCCTCCGATGCCCTTTATTGAAGTGGCTCCTCTTGCCGGTTTGGCATCTTGCTTCTTTGAGGAGCCGTAGACCCTTGACACAGCTACCAGAGCTGCCCTGATGCCTCCCATTGCCAAGTGTGCGACCGCACTGTTGTTGCTGACACAGGGTGCTCCCTGTTCAGATCCTGAAATCCTATCATGCCAACATTCGCCTTATTACCCATCCTTGCTCCTTCACTTAGCAGCTCCTCAGAGAGATTCTGTGTGGATTCTATTAATTTAATGAATTAACTCCCCATGGTCCTAGAGCGCAGGTATAGACTAAGGAGACCTGATGGGAAAACATTAGATGCTGAGGACATTCACCTTGTGTCTCTATACGTTGTGTTCAAAGCCACTGCAAGCTTTCCAATCCTGACCAGTGTCTGTGTGCCACTCTAAGTGGTTTCAGATGAGATTTTTTTTTAAGGAGGCCCCACATCTCTCTCTCATGCAAATTAGCCTTTTCTTATGCCCAGGTCCAGGCATGTCTGAATTCTACGTGACAGAAACTATATAGGTGCAAATTGGAACTTCTGACATGAAAGCCATTTTTGTTAAGTGGTGAGATGGGATATGTGCTTTTATTTTAACAATGTTTCTGTATTATATACTTACACAGAAAAATAAAATGTCAATTTTCACTGACATCTGCTAATTTCTTAGACAGTTCTTGAGTTATTTGTACTTCTTAATTTAATTTGAAAGATACTCATATGAGGCATATTTTGAGAACATCCCAAAGCTTATAAAGAAATTTGTTGCATAAATTTGTCCAACAATTTGTCCTATAACTTTGCAACTTATTTTTTAATATATTTTATCTGGCCATCTCTCCAGGTCAACCAAGGCAGAGCCTAAAAATTGTCTTTACAGTTATGTAATATTGTAATACAAATGTCTTGTAGTTACTTCAACTATTTTCTTATTTTTGTACCATCAACTTATTTCTGTGATTATTTAAAAGTGCCACAATAAAGATTCTTCTGTACTTGTGTACCTAATATAGGTAAATGTATATGTACATTTATTTACAAATATATACATAAATTTTAGTCTTCTTTTTCTTCCAAATGTGATATTATACTGGTTTTCCTTGTGTGTTTTATACTTTAATACATGTTTTAGGAAAGAGAAAGAAGTAAAAGGAAAGGGGAAGAAGGATTCCAACTATCCCTATTCATAAACAATATCGTTCTGTACTTAGAAGACTGAAAGACTTTTAGTTCTAATAAATACATTCAGCAGAGTAGCAGGATACAAAATAAACATTAACAAATCAATAGCTTTCCCATACATCACTCATGTTCTAGCTGAGAGAGAAGTCAGGAAAACAATTCCAGTCACAATAGCTTAAAAAAAAAAAATCTAACCAGGGAGATGAAAGACCTCTACATGGAAAACTATAGGACACTGAAGAAAGACACTGAAGAATACATTAGAAAAGGAAAGACTTCCCTGTTCTTGGATTGACAGAATTAATGTTGTTAAAACGGCCAAGGTACTGAAGGTTATATGCAATTCAGTGTAATCACCACCACCATTCTAATGGAGCTCTGCACAGAACTAGAAAAAACAATCCTAAAACTCACATGGAAACACAAAATAGCCGAAGCAGTCCTGCGCAAAAAGAGCGCTACTGGATCTGTCACACTAGCATGTTTTAAAAGTCATACTAGCAAAGCAGCATGGTACTGGCACAAAATAGACATGCAAACCAGTGGGAGAGAATAGAGGACACAGAAGCCAACCCACACAGCTACAGCTACTGATTTTTGACACAGAGGCCAAAGATATATGTTGAAGGAAAGACAGACTCTTTAACAAATGACACTGGAAATACTGGGTCCTTGTATGTAGAAAGTGGAACTAGATCCCCATCTCTCACCTTGTGCAGAAGTTAATTCAAAATGAATCAAAGCTATAAACATAAGACCTGAAATTTTGAAATTACCATTAGAAAACAGAGAAAACACTTGAAGTCATAGGCACATGTGAAGATTTCCCGAATAGGACCCCAGTAGCATGCAAGCAATCATATACAGAGTCAATGAGTGGGCCTACATGAAATTAAGTCTCTGAACAGCAAAGGAAACCATTGAAAGAGTGAGAGAAAGCCTACAGAACAGGAAAAAATCTTCCAGCTACTCTTTGACAGAGGATTAATACCTAGAAAATACAAAGAACTAAAAAATGTTAACATCTGAAAACGATATAGCTCAATCAGCAAATGGGCGAATGAACAGACTGGTCCCAAAAGTACAAATAGCCCATAAGCATACAAAAAAATCTTCAACATCTTCAGCTATTAGGGAGATGCACATCAAAACCACACTGAGATTCCCTCTCCCCTCAGTCAAACCTGTTGTCATGAAGGATATAAAAAATAATATGTGCTGTCAAAGATATGGGGAAATGGAATATTTTTGCAGTTAGGAAAGTAGTTAGGACAGCCACTATGGCAAGCAGTAGGAGGCTCCTCAAAAAACTATAGAGCTACCATATGCCCCAGATAGACTATACATTGGTGTGTATCAAATGGATGAAAGACAGAATACTATAGGAATATCTGTGTACCTATGTTTATTGTGATACTTGTGATACAATTCATAACAGCCAAGTTATGGAACCAGGCTATGTGTCTATCAGTGGGTGAATGGATAAAGAAAATTTTATATATATATAAAATTTTCTTTATCCATGTATATATATCTATATATATATATATATATATATATATATATATATTTGCACAATGGATTATTATTCAACCACAAAAGAATACAATTATATCATTTATAGGAAAATGGATAATATTCATAATGTTAAGTAAAATAAGCCAGATTCTCAGAAAGACAGGCATGGCATGATTTCTCTATTTGGGCTCTAAACATAAACAAACAAGACATTAAATTTGAAGAGAGGTTATTATTTGACAAGGGGAAAGAATAGGAACTAGAGGAATATAAGGGAAGGCAATGGGGAATGGGTATGACCAACATATGTTAAATACCACATATATGTAAAGACCACATACTTTGTAAAATGTAATATTTGCAATATGCACTAATAAAATAATATATATACATATATATATTCTAACTTCCTGAAAGATATAGCAGTTTACCACTCTGTAAGTCCTACTGTACAGACACATCCATTTTCTTACCCCTTCACCACAATGGAACATTTCCTTTCATTTCTGTCAATGTGATAAATGCAAAATAGAATCTCATCCTAATTTTAATCAGCATTTCTCCAAGTACTTGTTAGAGTATGCATATTTTCATGAGTTCATTGTTCTCTGAATTTCCCTTTCTGGTTACAGTGTTTATATATTTGTTCATTTTTCTATTGGAATGTTATTTCTTTGTTGATTTATGAGAACTTTTTATCATGTACACTACATTGTGTGGCTTGTATTTTAATTTTGTTTATTGGTGTCATTTATTAGTTATAAATTTTTAAAGAAATATATATAAATATCCCTCTTCATTATGATTTCTAGGTGCTCTGTTTTGCTTTTAGGCAGACATTCCTCCCTTAAATTATATAAATTGTTTCCTAAATTTTCTATTTCTTTTGTTTTACCTTTTGCATTTAAATCTTCAAACTGTGAGGAATGCATATATGTATATACACATATACATCAAATATTATGTAATATTTATAAAGCATATTTTTAAAATATACATTTATATATTTTAATCACATTATATCTACATTGTATTTAGCTAAATAATATTTTACATGTATATTACACATTAAAATATATTACATATTATATATATATAAACATTTTATGTGATATTTTATATATGGTGTGAGGTCAGGGTGCAGATTTATTCCCTCAGATGAGCATTTGGAACCAACAGCATCATGAAGACTTCACTTTACCAAAATCCTTAAATTCCCTGCTATGCTGACTGCTCATCACACTCACCTGGGCAAAGCCAATATCTTGATCAGTTCAGTTTTTCATATGCCACATTTCTATTCTGGAGCTGCTAAGACTGTTGGACAAACAAGGGTGATGGGTCACAAGCATTTGTATCATTGACAATTCATAGCCTCTGACTTCAGCTGTGTTCTCAATGCTGCCTGAAAAGAATCATTTGGATCTTGATCAGTGGCGTTTAGAAGCACTGGCTGTCAGAAGGGCCGCTGTCTTTCTTCTCACTCCCCACCCATTGTTCCTCAGTTCACAGAAACAATAGCGGCAAATAGATGGAAATTCTTTTAAAGCCTTGAGCCCCTGCCAATCCCTCCACCTTTTCTACTACAGAGCTGTCCCTAATGAACGAGCGCTAGATTCTCCACATCCCATTTCTGTCTGTCCCCCTACTTGCCCTTTCAGCCACTTTCCAATCAAGTTCTACACTGAATGTCCTGGTAGAGCTTCTGGTCATCATTTGAGCATGTTCAAGCTTCTTTCGTGTGTTTTTTTTTTTTTGGTTTTTCTCTGGTACCGGGAACCGAACTCACGACCTTGCGCTTGCCAGGCAGGCGCTCTGCTGCTGAGCTAAATCCCCAGCCCCTCAAGCTTCTTTCTTCTTAAAAACAACCCCAAATCCTCCATTAATCATATGTTTCCGGTCTGGGTGTAGCTCGGTGGCAGAGTGCATGTTTTTAACACACACATGGCCCTCAGTTTCATCCCAACACCAAAAAAGGATCAAAAATATTCTCTTCTGCTCACTGTCTTTCTCTCTCTGTTTTTCCAGCTAAGCTACTGACTTTCCTTCTTTCTACCTGCTCAGTCATCACTCTGCACAGCCTCTGTTTATTCCTAACCTTTATACTGAAATTACTCTGGACCCAGTGGTTTTCAAGTAGGAGGTGTTTTTACCTCCTTTTGTCAAAGTCTGGAGACATTTTACCTGGTCACCACTGCAGGAGAGAGTGGGAGATGAGGCTGGCACTGTCATCCAGTTGGTAGAGATTAGAGATTTTGCTTGTCATACTGAAGTGTACAATAGGCCCTATGCCAAAGTACTCCTCAGTCACAAATGTCGGTAGTACCACTGTTGAGAAACTTTGCTCTAAACAAAGTCACCAATGATTTCCTTGTTGCTAAAATCAAAACAAATTCTGCTTTTGATCTTCTTGATGGCTCTGAATTGTGGGACACTATCACCACTACCTTGCTAAAACTATGTTTTCCTTTGGCTTTTCTATCACTGCTGCTTTCTGTACCCCTTCTTCTACTCAGCATCATCCGTTCATCCACCCATCATCTGTGCCCTCTGCTGCTATTCATCAGCCTCATTTGTATCATTTTTAAATATAAATATGTAAAGTATAACTGAAATGGTTTTCGCAAGAGCTTCAGGTTCCTACCTCTCTACGGGTGCATGGCACCAGCACTCACCCAGCAGCCCAAATCTAGACACTTAGAGGAGATTCTCTGGACCTTGAACCAAGTTGTATTTCTTTTTAGTTCTTTCTTATTAATTTCTCTTAAAAGTGTCCCTTACCTCTCTTCCTAACCCTTCCACCTATATTACTGTACCAGTCTTCCAGATGCTTTCTTTAAGTATTTCCCCAATTCAATTTGTCTCTTAAGTCATCTTTACAGTTATCATTCTGAAATCCAAATCAAATTAGACATGGAGCTAAAATCTTTCAATGCCTTTCTGTGAAAAAGCTCAATTTCTGGATGCTTAAGAAAAGCCGTTCATGATAATGAACTCATTGAGATCAGGTTCGTAGCTCACTTATTTTGCTAAAGTGCTCAGTACATATAAGGGCAATAAATAAACGAGGAGCAAGTTTCTGAAACAAAATCCCACATCAAATACATGTATTTCCTTAGCGTCAAAAGTTTTAAAATTAATTTTATATGTATTCTCTGCAATTACTGAATACTTGCCTATTGAATCGTAAATAAGAATTATACAAGATTGCATAAAAGTGCAGATTTAAAATTGAAGAAAAAGGCTCATATACTTTAAACAAATGCTTAGAAGTGAAAATACAGTATTATGCCAGTTTTACATATTGAATTGTCTGATGCATATTTGCAAATTGCTTTGGAAAGATGCTTCACATTTTTAAAGCACTTAAAGCTGCAGGTTAAACTCTTTGAGCATGAAGCACAGTGAAATTTGCAACTAACTTTCAAGTGGTGCAACAAAAAGTGTATATATATGCACATAAACCAAGCACAAATAGAGAAAGAGAGAGGGAAAGGGTCAGCCCAAATGTGAACAGTGCTTGATATTAGGGAATATAGATGTATTATATGCATATTGGGTTCTTCAGAGAAGTAGAACCAATAGATTCTACTCTTCCTATATATACATTTGTATACGTATATATGACACATACACTTAGGAAAAGATTTGTTATGAAGAATTAACTCATGCACTTATAAGAGCTGAGAAGTGCCATGATCTGCAAGGAGGAGACCCAGGAAAGTCCATGGTATAATTCCAATCCAAATCTGAAGACTTCATACCTGGAAGGGTCAATGGGGCTGACTCCATCTCAAGGGTAGAAGATCAATGTCCAGCACAAACAAATAGGCAGGATGCAGAAAAAGTGCAATCCTTCTTTCACCTTTTGTTTTATTCATGCTCTTGATGGATTAAAAGGGGCCCACTCACCATGCATAGGGCAATATTCTTTACTGTCTCCACTGACTCTGATACTAAGCTCATCCGGAAGCAAGTTCACAAATACACTTGGAAATAAATTTTAATCTGGCAACACTTGGAGCAAGCAAGTTAATACATAAAATTAATGATCACCATAGATAATAGTATATGGGTTTTAAACCTGAATTATATCATTGTACTATACTTTTACATTTCTTAAATGTGTAAAAAATTATCAAAAGAAAATATCAAGGAGAAGAACACAAATGGCAATGTTTAAAACCATTGACAACCTTATTGGTTGAGCATTTTAAAACAATCTTTATGAGGCCAGGACGCGAGAACAAAGACCCCGGTGACACTGCAGACTGAGTTTCTAGGCGCTGGGAGGCCCAGGGGACGGGCGGGGCGAGCAGGCCC
>NW_004955405.1:29519980-29556707 GCF_000276665.1 Chinchilla lanigera | reverse complement strand
TTTGTAACTCTGTATTGTCTGTATTGTACTTGTGATATGTTGTAAAATGTTGTATGTCTGTTAATGTTTCCCTCCTTTTATCCTTAAAATAAAAAAAAAATAAAACAATCTTTATGACTCTAATGTTACAATAATTTTGGAAAATCTTTGCTGATTTCATAGAAACATCTGCATACCATTTTATTTTCTATTTCCTTATTTATAAAGTTGAAATCTTGTCCTAGTTACTTTTCTCATTGCTGAGACAAAATACCTAACACCCAAAATTATAGGAGGAAATGTTTAATTGGGTTCACAGTTTGTAGAGGGTCAGTCCATAATTGGCTGGTTCCAAGGCAGGGTGGCTGATGGCAGAGGGGCATCACAGAGGAGAATAGTTAATGACACCTACAAGATTGCAGAAGCAACAAGGGAGCTTAACAGTGTCTTTCTGCCCCTTTAATCTTATCTTGAATGCTGGGATTAGCGAAGTGAAAAATCAATCAGTGGACTGATTTAGTAATCATATATCAGCCTCACACACTCTAGATTCAGCCACCTCTGAAACCCTATGACTGCATGAGTATTTGGGCAGACATCAAGACACAAAGCATAACAAGTCTTTTCATATGTTTGTAGTACTATTCCTTCTTTTATCAGTTGTCCTTAACCACTTTTTGATTGGAGGGTTCAGTTTTTAAGAACTTTTGATCTGCATTATATACATTAATATTTTGATATGTAATAACCCTTAAGCATGTATAATCACATATGAATTTTGTACTGCAGATTATAGTAAAGAAAGTACCATAAGGCGATGGAAAAAGTATGAACTGGAAGTTGGTAGATTTTTTTTTTCTTACATGCACATATGTGTGAGATTTTTACCATATTTCATATTGGGATAAATATGAAAATGAATGCTATGTAATTAAAAAGTCAATCACAAAAATGTAAAATCCTAAAACAATTAAAATACATGTAGGTAATTATTAGTTGATCTTGAGGTTGATAAGCACTTTCCATAAAAATAATAGAAGAACAAAAACCACTGGCAATGTGTTTGATTGCATACAAACTTAGAAAAAAAATCCACATGAACACCTACAAGTTGAAATAGTTAATGGAAAGGAAACTCTTTAAATCAATTAAACCGATAGTGTCACAATAGAGAAATATTAACATGAAAAACCAAAAATGATGAGGAAGAAAACTCAAGACATGAAGGAAGAAATCCAAGTGCCTTAAAAGCATACGAGGAGATATTTTAAAACACAGCATGATTGTGTTGGTGCAGTCGGCTCGTAGCACTTTGAGAATGAGATTTGACTTTAGCTAATGACAATCCACAGCACTGTCAGTAATAGTTTTAGAAATGCCAACATGATTCTCAGCACTCGGTCAGATTATCCAGGCACCCTTGACATTGGTTAGGTTCTTGTTAGAGTAATGTGATCAGTGAGTGTCCTCACCCTCAGAAATGTATGCAGAGAAACTAGAGAGGGTCTCCCGAGAAGCACTACTAAAATGATTATGGAGAAAATCAACCCAATAGGAGAAGATTAGGGGGATTATATTTATTTAGTCTAGAGGGAAAAAAGCTCAATTATGAATAAAGTTTCCTTAAAATATACAAGTGTTTGAAAAAATGAGTATCTTGAGGAAAGCTAGATTATTCTATCTTCATGATAGACAATAAAATAAGAGGAACATGGTTAAATTGTCCAAAAGACTCTAATTAACCTTAGGTCTTTCAAAACTTCAGGAGAGACTAACAAAAAACAAGGGGACCCTGTCTTTGTATATGTTTCTGAGCAATTTAGACAAGTGCCTATCTTGTGGTTTAGCTATGGACCAGCAGGTGACTGGGCTCTTGATTAAAATTATAGGTTTACTAATACTTAGAACTGAAAAAGAGTCTCAGTAAAGTTTCTCATTTATATGTTTTGTAGATTACAGTTGCCACCCACCAATAACATATACAAAATAAAGTATAGGATATGAAGCTCTGAAGGTTAGAGTCCTATAATAGTCATGTGACTGGCGTTTTTGTAAGTGTCTGCTCAGACCCTGTGACACCTCTCAGCTAGGAGATGAAAAATAAAATAGGGTAGTGAATTACAGCAGAATAGTGCAGTACTGTGATTCTTTAGTGTATTTCAGCTTAAAGATGAAATTAAACTGCTGTGTATATGTTTTACTGAGGATAGAACCTAGTGCTTTCATTTTAAGACATTATTATATCTTCAGACATTTCAAAGAATTTTTAATTTAAGGTAGGATCTCACTAAATCACAAAGTTTCCCAGGATAGGCTTGATCTCAGAATCTTTCTGTCTCAGCCTCCCAGAGCAGTGGGACTACAGGCACGTGCCACCATGCCTGGTTTAAAACCAGTCTTTCTTGGAGTAGAAATTCCAAGAAAAATGTGTGTAGATGCATACATCTGTCCATAATATCCAGGTCCCCAAACTTATGATATGTGTGTGAAATTACAAGTTATCTTTCCCTTTTTAAAATTAAGTAAGTTTATTGGTATGTTTTAGGTATACATGATAATCACATACATCACAGGGAATTTGTACCTGTACATGATATAACTTGATTCTTTTTTTTCCCATTCTCCTACCCTCCCTTCAATCCCTCTTCCCTTCCTTATTTATACAAGCTTTGCTTTCATTTTTTCTTTCTTTTCTCATTTTTTACTTTTCCTTTCCTTCCTTTGCCCCTCCTGCCTCCCAAGTTCCCCTTCCCATTTGAATATTTTCTTCCTATTTCACAATATCTATTATGCATTTTGGTCCTTATTTACACTTTTGGTGTGTGTCTGATTTATTTTACTTAAGAGCATGGTCTCAAGGTGCATCTATTTAGCTATAAATGTCTCAAGGTTATCCTTCTTTGAGGCAGAGTAGTATTCCATTATATTAAAAAAAACCCACATCTTCTTTATGCATTCATCAATTGATGGGTACTTGGGCTGTTCCCAAGATTTAGGTGTTACAAACTTTGCTGCTATAAACATGGCCATGCATATATTGCTGTGGTATGATGCTTTTAATTCTTTTGGGAATAGTTATCTTTCTTATATTTGTATCTATAAGGCAATTTTTCCTTTTCCACTTATTAGCCTTATGATATTGAAAATGTAATTAATTTTTCCAAGACTTTTTCCTCATTTATAAAGTAAGGATAACATCTGCATGAAATATTATGGTGCAAATCAGTGAAGTAACAAAGATAAATTTAAAAAGAAAAAGAAAGATAGAAAAAAAGAGTTATGGCTTGTGTCCCCTCAAAACCTCATGCAGTCATGGAAGTGGGTTCTAGAGTGTATGATATTCGTGGTTCAAAGCTGGGATTATGAGTGTGAGTGCTACCTCCACCCTAGGCTGGGTAGCTTGCATACAGTATAAGGAACAGAAAGATCTTCTCTTCTTCTTCTCCTTTTTGCTCTTGTTGCATTTGCTGTCTTCTGCCACCATGAACTGTTGCCCTCTGCCACACCACTCTGCCATGGAGCCAACTGGTTATGGACTGAAACCTCCACAAACTGTGAGCTACATAAACCTTTCCCTCTTTCATTTTGGCATTGGGTATTTTGTCTCAGCAACAAGAGAAAGTCATTAAGACAGAAAGGAAGAAAGGAAAGAAGGAAGGAAGAAAGAAAAGAAAACCTGACACTATAGTGGGCTGGGGATTTAGCTCAGCGGCAAAAGCGCCTGCCTGGCAAGCGCAAGGTCGTGAGTTCGGTTCCTGGTACCGGAGAAAAAAACCAAAAAAAAAAAAAAAAAAAAAAAAAAAAAAAAAACCTGACACTATAAAAAAATGGTTTTCCAATTGCAACTTTTGATCCACTGTGGGAATTTGGTAATAAAATGATTGGATGGATCCTGATTGAATGTTCATTGTATTTGGTAATCACAAGAACTGCTTTATTCTTAATTAGTTAATTATTTATTTTTCCTGGTGCTGTGGTTCAAACAAAGGACCTCACAAGTGTTAAGCAAATGCTGTAGTTCTGTACTTGTTGCCTCTCAACATGTTGCTATCATTTTACTTTAAACATTGAACCTGCCATCAAATAGAAAAAGAAAACTGTCTTAGTTATTTTTTTCTTATTCCTGAAAGAAAATACCCAAAGTCCAAAATTAAGGAAGGAAAGGTTTATTTAGTTCAAAGTTTGTGGAGGTTTCAGCCCATAATCAGCTGGCTCCACAGCAGGGTGGCACAAGGCACAGGGGCAACAGTTCAAGGCAGCAGAAGACAGCAAAAGCAACTAGAGCAGAAGAGGGGAAGAGCAAGGCTGTTTTCCTCCCCTATACTATAAGCAGGCACACACCTCCACCCGGGGGGTGTAGCACTCACATAATCTCCACGACCTCCTCTTGCACAGGATGAGGATGTTTACAATGTAAGCACCCTGACTCCCTGCTGAGTTGCTTAGTTAAACTTCTAAACTTCTCAAGTTGACACAGTGTATCAGCCATTGCAAAAACTTTCATATTTACTATCTGGTGCTCTTTAGTGACTCCTGTAGATGTGAGCCTTCTGCTCTCATCCTGCCTTGACCCAGAGACCCTCCCTGTGAAAGTCCATTGTGGTGTCAGTTTGAATAAGAAACACCTAGCGACTTGGTTTAACACAGTTCTGGGTGTGTTTGGATGACTGACTTACTGAAGAGGGAGACCCACCATGAATGTGGTAGCACCAATCAATAAACTTGTGGAATGGATGGACAAAAAAGAAAAGGATGAAAGTCTTGCTTTTGTTTCTTTGCAAGAGCCTTAGCAATCTTCACCTTCGCCTCTGGACCTCAATCTCCAGGCTTCCAGCCCAGACTCTTTAGCTTTCCTACACAGACTCACACCAGTGAGTCCTACAGTGAGCTCCAGCTCTATGATTTTACAGTGGATCCTCGGGCTCTCTGGTGTGCAGACGGCCCTTTTGTATTCACCCACCCTCACTCTGGACCAGCAAAGGTATCTTCTAATTGTGGGCACGAGAGGAAGATGCTTTCAGATGGTCAAGGCTGAGAGATTTTATTGCCAGATGATCTATACTTCAAAGGAGGCTAAAGGAGTGTATCATGTCGGGTTCACCAGAGGAACAGATTCATTACACAGACATAACATTATATGTTATATATAAGATTATGATATATATATATATATATATATACACACACACACATACATATACAACATTAAATATATAGAGATTACATATATATTTTAAGAAGCAGAGCTCTATTATGTTACGATACCCTGATATCAAATCTCAGTTGATCGCATTGTGAAATGGTGTTGTGTTAGTCAGTTCCAGCTGCTACAGCACAATCAATGGTGTATAAATGAGAGAAATTGATTTCTTACAGTTCTGGAGCTTAGAAGTCTGAGATCAATGAGGCAGCAGGCTCAGTGATCAGTGAGGGCCACCTTCTTTATTCAGAGATGGCATCTTCTCTAGTGTCCTCATGTGGTGGAAAAGATGTGGGTCTCCCCAGATCACTGGTCCCATTCATGAAGGTGTTCCCTCATGACTGAATTACCTACCTTACCATGTCACACTGGGGGTTAGGATTTCAGCTGATGACTTTTGGGGCATGAACATTGAGTATGTAGCAGTTTTAAATCTTTAACTTTTGTTCTATTTTCTTAGTGTACATGGGAGTATTTTCAGCAGGTTAGAAGACTTCAAGGTGGTGATGAAAGTCTACACCTTAGGGAATTCAGTTTTCTAAACATTGCAAAATCTACAGTAGGTAATTGTTTTAATTACTTTTTTCATTGCTGAGACAAAATACCTGATTCCCTAAGTTAAAGGAGGAAAACTTTATTTGGATCACAGTTCACTGAGGTTTCAGCCCGTAATCAGCTGGCTCCAAGGCAGGGTGGCACATGGCAGAAGGGCCACCATTCATGGCTGCAGAAAACAGCAAAAACAACAGTGAGGAGGAGAGAGCATGAGACAAGGCTTTTTCTTTCCTTTTATCTTATCCAGACTGCCAGGATTCGGGTGGTGCCAAACCAATCAGTGGACTGATTTAGTAATCAAACACCCTTAATCCCAGCATCACACACTCTAGATTCAGCCACCTCTGAAAAAGCCCTATGACCTCCTGAGGCTTTGGGGGGACATCTAGCCAAAAACCCTAATAATAATATTACAAAGAACATCCCTGAATGAGGAGAATCGCTTACAATGTCCTTGAAATGATTTCTTAAAACAGGAATTTCTGGGTTAAGATCATACACATTCTAAAGTCTTGATAGATACATGACCAACATATTCTCTAGAAGAACTGTACCGAAGTACTGAGCAGAACTGAAGAGGTACCTGTTCTTCACTCTCTACCCAGTTAACTAAATCACTTAAAGGCAAGTGTAATGAATCAAGTGATTCCTTGAACACTTCTTTTATCTGACTAGTGAGGCTGAGCATGAGGTTCACATTCAACATCCCTCTGTGAGAGGATTTCTCCCTCATTACCTCTCTAACCTCTTCATGCTCCACTTTTCCCCATCCTCTCAATGCTGCAGATACATGGACTTTATTTTATTTCTCAGATGTGCAAAGCTCTTCTGCTTTGAAACACTTACCTGTGTTCTTTCCTCCGCCTACAGTGTTCTATCCCAAAGTCCTTGCAGCCTTATTATGGGTTGGGGCCTTATTGTGTGTGCTGTGTGAGTTCATACGCCACCTCCTCATGAGGTCTTCCTTGAATTTCTGTGCTAAAGCAACCCAGTCTCTTTCTTAATGTCACTATAAAACTTTTCAGTTATCCTGCTCAGCTGTTTGTCTTTTCTGAGAGAAGCTTTGTCTATTTTATTCTCTGCTGCATCTCCAAACTTAGAAGAGTGCCTGCTGCATGATAGGTAGTCAAAGAACACATTCAGTGAGTAAATGAGTAAGTTTATTAAAAGTTCTGTTTATGAGTGAGAAATGCTTTGGACTACATCATCTGCCCTCAAAATCCATATGTAGAGATCCTAGTTCCACTGTGGGGGTGTTTGTTTGTAGGACTTTAGAGAGATAACCAGGAGGATGAGGAGACTGAGGCCCTATGAGAGGACCAATATCCTTACAAGAAGATAGAGAGAAGCTTCCTGTTCCTTGCCACCTATGTGAATGCATCCTGAGAATGATGCCATCTGCAAGCTATGAGAAGAGGAACTGAGCACACTGACACTTTGACCTCACACTGCTACCTCCAAAATGGAAAGAAAATAAATGTCTATTGTTTAAGTTGCTTAGTCTGTAGCATTTTGCTATGGCAGCTCTAGTAAACTGAGACAAGGAACATACAAGCATATATATTTTCCATTTTTGTTAGTGGAGCCTTCAGCTTTCCTCCTCTTTTGTATAATTACTCTTTTAATTTGTCAGAGGCAGTTTGACAGAATTGATGAGTGAAGTCCATCCCAGGGTCACAGTTACTTATGCATCTTTTTCCAGGAAATCTTATTAGTCTATGCTGGGAAATGATGGATGAGGATGTACTCTCATTTGTCTACAGACGTACCTTCATTTATCTACAGATGAATTTGATGCTATTTAGTGTGGATGTAATATTATTCATTAAAATTTGACACCCAAACAAAACTGAGGATCTGAGGTCAACAGATTTGCTGGTTTCAAAGCATCTGCTCTCTGTGTACTTCTTCCACTTGCTCCTTCCCAGCCACAGTGACCTGAGGGAATGGATCGTTGCTTCCTTTGTTTTCCCAGTGCTGTCTGAATAAGCTTATCACATGGTTTTTACTTGTCTATTGTTTTCCCTCCTCAGAACGGGTCCCTTCTCTCTCTCTTTTCTTTTTTCTTTTTCTTTTAACCAAATTGAACTCCACTAAACTCCACCTCATGTGTCATCTCTTTTGAGAATCCTTTTAAAAGTCTTTGAGAGCCCCAGCCAACTAATTTTTTTCTCCTAAAGAACTGGATCCAGAGTTTACAGGCCAGTGCATTGTGGAGGCTTCCATCACGAAGGTGGAAATGGAGTTGTGCGGCTACGTTCCCAGAACAGTTAATCTACAAAATAGGACAGATTTTGTTTGACGGCCCTTCTCCTAAAAATAAGTATGATAAGTTATTGTGCTTTTCCAATTGTAATGTGGTTGGTTGCTTATTTATATTACTTTGAAGATAATCAAAGAGCACTGTGTTCCTAGCATATACCTTGGGTGTGTAATAATTCTCTGCAGAATAAGTGAGAGAAAGGAAGGAAAGGGAAATCATGAGAAATGGCTGTAAAAATGGAGAGATAAAAGCAAATGGAAAAAGAACTATACTCAGTGACATGAATAATGCCAGTGACTATAACGGATAAATCTCCCAAGCTCAATGTGTTAACACAACAGAGATTTACTTCTTGCTCACACCATAGTTCAACATGGAACGGCAAGATAGAGAAGAAGAGTTTGCTCCACAGTTGTTCGGGGGCCACTTTCTTCCATCTATTGGCTCTGCCACTTCCTAGGTGTCCTCAGTCCTCTCCATTCAGGAGGGAAGAAGAACAGGAGTCCAGGTGGAAGCTTCTTAGGGCTTCGAACTGAACATGGCGGTCATCACTTTTGGCCAGTTTCTCTTGGCAATGTCTCAGTCACAGGCACCACCCACCCACAAAAGAGGGTGAAACCTCTTCTAGCTCTATGCCTGGGGAGGAGAGGAGAATATGGGTATGGATGAACACTAGCAGTCTAGTTGGGGTTGCATCACAAGAGGACAAGGAAGGATAAAGGACTTTGGACAAGAATGTAGTCAAGAGAACACTCCCTGGAGAAGGCAGCATTTTCTATAATGGCACACAGGTTCATTTTCTCAATAGATTTGCTGTCCTATGCAAATACATAAACTGTCCTAAATGAATATAATTGTGTGTCAATGTGGGAGGGAAAATGTGATTGGCTATCCTCCAAGACACACCAGAACACTGTGGCATGTATGTGTGAGTGCACAAGCCCTTGGTCAGGGCGAGGTTACTGGCATGAGTTTGGTTATTTTAAAGCTCAAGGTACAATTATCAGTCTCCTGAAAACAATTTTATCCTAAGTTAGTTTCAATTACTCTGAGTCTTTTTCACAGTAGCTGCTATTATGTCCTTCAAAATAAGCCCACTGGACATTTCTCAGAGTTACAGAGGGTGATTTCTTATCAGCGTAGGTGAGAAGTAGAAACAAGGATGGGAAGGTGGAGATCTTATGTGTAAGAAAGCTCTATTAAAGTACTGCATGAAAGAAAGGCATTGATAATGCAAGAGTCTGTGGTTAGTGCAATGCCATTATTATCATTATTTTAGTTTATGTTTTGCAGCTGAATTGCTTATGAAGTTGAAATACCAGTAATAGCACTTACCTAAGAGAAGTTAATTCATGAGACTTTTTCATTATTAAGGGATTTACAGACGAGCTGTTTTCCTGGTGATGCAAAAAAGGATGGCGAGTCCCTTTCAAAATTCTATTTGCTTTATGAGTCTGGTGTCAAGTGAGATTTCCAGTAAAGTGGATAATTTGGTTATTGTTGTAACTTTGCATTTGTTCCTGGGCCTGAATTCCTGTTGTCCTGTGGTGGTTTGCAGTACACATAAAAAATATCTGGAATTAGGTTGAGGCTTCCAAGTGAGACAGCTTGGAGAAACCACCCAAGGGGTTGAGAAAAAAACCACTGCCCTTTCATCAGCAGAAGGATGAGGCATCTTAACCGAAGCCACAGTCCTTAAATAGGCCCTCACTTCTTCCATGACAGCTCCGGAAGCATCTAGTGCTTGGTGTCAATCTGCATCTATTGCAAGGTCGCCAGCATTTCACAGTTGCTGTCATGACTTTGACTCCCCAGGCAGGGTGCATGATCCTGCTCACTGCCTTGGAGCGTGGATATACTTAGCTCAGCAGCTACGCTTGAATTTGGCAGAGCAGATTGTCATGACTTGGTTTCTATCCTGCCTTTTCTCTTAAGATAGGAGTTATTTTGGTTGACACCAAAGAATGAATAGGAAGCAGGTATAGTGAGAGTAGCAAAGGGTGATAAATAGTTTTTATGGTTCTTAAATTTCCATTATATGTTTGAGGAACTCACGTATGTATCTAAGAATGTAAAAAAAAAAAACAAATTACACACTTGTTTATGTGTACTGTCAACTAACAATTATGCTAGCCGAAAGAAGAAATCATGAAAGTAGAAGTAGAAATTCCATTTGCCCCCAGCTATTCCCCTTCTAGGTATCTTCCCAAAAGAGCTAAAGACATCATATCACAATGATACATGCATACCCGTGTTTATAGCAGCACAACTCATAAATTAAATCTTGGAAACAGCCTACGTGTCCATCGACAGATGAATGGATACAGAAAATGTGGTGTTTACACATAATGGAGTACTACCTTGCCATAAAGATAAACTTGAGTCATTTGTAGGAAAATGGATGCCCCTTGAGACCATAATGTTAAGTGAAATAAATCACACAAGGTTAAATATAACACAGTTTCTTTCATATAGGAAACCCAAAGTACAAATAAAGAGCAAAATAAAACATAGATAAGAGGAAGTAGGGAGATTGATCTTGTTTAAATGGGAAGGGGTTAAGAGAGGAGGCGAGGGGAGGGGAAGGTATGAAGAAAGGAATTAAGATGTGTTTTGTACAGGCTCCACCCCCACACAAGGAATGTAAGCGTTATGTACTGCAAACATGTACTAATTAAAATAAAAAAACAAAATTAAAATGAGGGTCGGAGAATTTAAAAAATTCTTAATAGCTACCAGAGCTGATTTCACTTCGGAAGGCAGAAGCTCACAGAAACACTTCATTGGGAAATGGGTGCTATATTTACTGGGCCCTTGGAAACATGCTGAACTGTCAATAGAGGAGAGTCATTTTTAACGGTTGGACACTCACTCTGCGCCTGACATTGTTCTTATTCTTCTATGGCCTGAAATAGCATGACATAATGGAGGCATTATATTTCCCATTTTACAGATGAAAAAATGAGGCAGATTTATAGTTCTTGTGTCAATGTGTGAAGTAACCCTAAAGCCAGAATTCAAACCCAGTCAAATGGAGTTGGAACACCATTGGATAAGCTCTTTCAAACTCTGTTGACTGCCAAACAACTTGGCTTATGGGTCTTTCTCTTTGTCCCTCCACCTGGCCTTTGTCGACTGTCCCCACCCCCAGGCTGTGTATCTAAAAAAAAGAAGAGAATCGTCCTCTCTCATGTGACGTTCACAGCTTTTCATCTCTGGTTCAGACAGCAGCTCTAGCTCTGGGTCAAAGGGCAACTTACTCCCCGGGAGGTCCTGGTGTCTATGGCAGAGGGTGAGGCCCAGTATTTGAAGGAAGTTAGAAGGCTCCCAGCCAGTGGCCAAAGGGAAAATGAGGGGTGTCTCTGTCCCTCAAACCCCCCAAGGACTCAGTAGGCTGGAAGGGAGGGCCTTCTTGGAGCAAGGTGAAGAAACATTTTGACTGAGAATAATTAAACCGCAGGCAACCACTCCTCTCTTTCTCCTTACCTTTATGCTTTTATGGACACGGAGAACATTTGAATTTCTGTATTTCAGGTATTAAGAAATTGAGATTTTCTGGCATTGTGTTTGCACTGAGCAGATGAAACCCGTGACAGTTTAGATATCTAGTTTCTGCCCTTTGAGCACAGGGAAGAGGGGAAGTCATGTTCTAGGACACGTAACAGGAATTCTTTCAGCTTGGACTTCAATCTGTCCTACAGGAAAAGTTTTGAAATTACACCTGTGCAAGTAGGAGATACTTGCTGTGAAACTATTCCAGTCTTACAGATCCATGTTGGCGACGTGTGTTAGAACATGTTCATGCTGCTGAGAGCTGTCCCATCCTGTGGTAAAAATTGAAAGGCCGTATGCTTCTTCCAGTATTTTTGTCATAGGCAATCAAATGTTCTTTAAAATGTTTTCTAGAGCCTGATTAATGTTCTTTCCAGGTGGTCTTCACTGCTAACACGTACTTGTCCTCCTAACACAAATTCATTTTTTATTAGGAAGAAATAACCAGGAGCTAAATCTAAAAGAAATATATGAATTGTAGAAAAATGGGCTAAGGCTTTTGGTACAACACAGGCTGTAGCTATAATATGAGATTACATCTAATCCTGTAAACTCATGGCTTCAAAAAGCAAATATAGCAGAAACAACAAACACTGCCTGCATGTGTGGTAGCGTTGAGTTTGTGGTCTGTAGAAGTGGCCACTTGGCCTAAGAGCAATTTTTTTTTTGCATGTCTGAATTCTCTAAAGCAGGTTTACAAGATTCAGTTTGTAATTTATAGTCACATGACATATGTGTGTATATACTATATAATAATTCTAGCAATTCAGATTTAATGATAGAAGGGTGAATGTCTTAAAATTGACTCCAAGAAAGGAAAACCAAACGAGGTCAACATTTCTGGCTTAGAGATAATTTTACTATAAAGCCATGTCATTTTCATTTGTATGTCGTATGTGATCCTTTGCTTTTAAGGAGTGTTTAGAATAGGTGAGAATAATGCAAGGTTATTTTGACCCACAAATAATTTACAAAATTCTCTTGGTGGCTTGACCTATGAGTAATAACTCTTTCCTCTCACAAGGCAGAGGAGAAAAATGGAATAGACTTTAATCTTATTTTAGTACAGCTTCATTTTTATTATCGCTACTAGATTTGCAACTTTAAATATTTCACATTTCATGCATATTACTTCTGGACTGGTTCCTGACTGATAAGGCAGAGAGGAAAGCCCTAGTTTTAGAGTCAACAGATTAGGACAAGTTCCTTCCTAATGTTTGCTATTGCTAGATTTGAGAAGCTGAGCAAGGTCTTTGTCTCTCTGGGCCTCAGCATTCACACTGTTAAAATGAAATTAATGAACTACAAAGTGTCTAGAAGTTCCACTTATCTCTAACTTTTCAGTGCCATGTTATTTTGTAAAGTCATAGATTGGTATTTTGTGGTTTTTATAGCACAAATATCCTAAAATGTTGACTAGATGGCATCGGATTTTCAAGAAAAGAGCCAGGTCAGTCATTCTATTCGTTATCTTGCTGTTTAAAGGAGGAGAAAGAATAATTTAGCCAAAACACTCACACAATCATGATTTGTATGGTGAGGAACATAACAACCAGCTTGCCTATTTCCTGGTTGACATGCACAGAAATTATTGTCATCATATGCTTCGTGTATTGCTAAATTTATGGACTATACTTTTGGAATGGTGTCTTCTGGTCGTTTTAATCCAGAGACCAGTTATGGAAAAATCAGCTTTCTTTTGTATATATACCTAATGGGCTTCAAATTCTCATGCAAATCAATCTGGTTATAAGCATTCTACCCTGGAACAGAGCAATTCAGAAGAAAGAGTAGTTTAGTTCATCATATTTATGGTCATGAAATTGTAAGCGCTTTACAATTTTTGGTAGGTTACAATAATATTGTATATAAAACCCTTTTAATAATTCCTGAGTTGCTAACTTCTGATGCAGCTCTTTCACTGTATCAAAAAACTATAAAAATAAAGCAAAATATTTGCTAAGAGTAACTCAGTGTAACATCTCAAGTTACTAGAAAACGTTTGCATATTCAGACACCGTGGCACATAAATCTAACTATGCCTACTTCTGGTTTAAATGTGTTTCAGGATTGAGCACTTAGTTGTCTGCGTGGTGTATTAATGCACAGCCTTCCCAAAGTGACTTTAGTGATTAAATGGTAGACTAATTTTGTGCATACACCTTCTATTGAAAATTTCAAAGACTCAGTGCATTTAGGGGGAAGGCAATGTTGTCTGAAAATAGATTGTAAAACTTGATATTGTGCACTATAATTCAAATTTGAGAATATTGGATCAACAGTGGGTATTTAACTGGAATTGACCTTGGACTAGAGGCTTATGGGAAAAAAAAACAACTCTCCAGCAAGATAATCTATACTTTTAAACTGAATGTACATGAAGATGGAACTTATGACACTAGCAGGTGTTGAGTAAAGCTTATGAAGCTGAATTAAAGAGCTTCATGACCAGCCAGCCCTGGGAGAAATGGGAACACTTTGGCATACTTAAAAGAGAATGTCAAAACCCTGCAAATTCCAAATAATTTTAGTAGATTTTTAAAATTTTGGAGGTTTTGGTTTAAACAAGATCTTTTAATATTTTAGAGTTGTGGAATAAACTCCTAGAAATATGTGTTTGTTTAATTTATATTTAGATTTAAAAATATAAAAATATACTTATAAATATGCTGTATAAAAAAGATGTATCAGTTACATCTATCTTTATATCTATTATTTGTGCATTTTTTTTTTTTTTTGTCTTTTTGAGACAGGGTCTCGCTATGCAGTTCAGGCTGGCCTTGAGCTCACTTTGTAGCCCAGGCTGGTCTCGAACCTGCAACGATCCTCCTGCGTCTGCCTCCCAAGTGCTGGGATTACAAGCGTGTGCCACCATGCCTGGTTTTGTGCATAAAGATGATAATGAATAGATTTTGGGCAAGGACAAGGAAGACAAAGAAAAGGAACAACAGGAAAGTATGAAATTAAAAAGGATGTTAAGTAAGAATTTAGATTGTGAATTTAATTTCATGGGTTTAGCAAATAATTCATGGAAAATTTTTATCTTGAATTTTTTTTATATTTTCTCTATGAGAAGTTACTATTAAATTGGCATTGTAATGAGCTCTATTTTTATTTCAGTATAAATCATCAGATAAAGTTCTTTTTAAAAATTTATTTTCTTTTCCAGAAAAGGAAATTCCCTCCCAACTGATAGGCACATCCAGCAGAGGTACAAGACAAGCGGGTTTCAGCATCATGTAAATTAGTAAATGCAGAAGTTAGCGTCCTGGTTTCAATGGTTGACTTTCTTCACTTTCTCCCTCATGAGTTCATTTATGTCTTTCTAAAACTATATACTTGGATAAAAATGAGGAATGGTATGGCCAAATGGAAAGGAATAATTTTTTCGTTAAGTACATAGCTTAAAATTTGAATTCAATTAGATATAGTATGAAGGGAGTATCTGTTGCTGGGTTATGCTGCATAAGGAATGACACTCAAATCTCAGCACCTTGGATGAGTAAAGGCTGAATTTTGCCCATCTTACAAGTTACTGCAGGTCACTTGTGATTGTGTTCCCTGTCCTCTTCGTTCTGAGATCCAGTGGATAGGAGTGCCCTGTCTAGGTACTTGATGGGTCTTGTGTCAGAGGAAGATGACACAGGTGTTAGAACCTTGAAATCCCTCTCAAAGCTTCTGGTTATGTCTCTTTCACTCTGTGTCATTTATCAAAGGAAAAAGCTTGATGTGAATTCAAAATCTTCCTCATGGAGGGACACTAAATGTTTTGAAAAATATAATCTATCAGAAAACATATGAAATACAATTATCTAATGTCTTGGTCACTGCAGGAAAGCTAAGTGTCAGCCTGACCAATGCTTTGCTGGCCCATCTCTTAGTTATAATTATCTTAGTTATATTTTTATTGCTGAGACAAAATACCCGACACCCACAAGTTACAGGAGGAAAGGTATATTTCAGCTCACAGTTTGTAGAAGTTTCAGCTCTTAGTTAGCTGGCTCTAAGGCATGGTGACATGGCACACAGGCATCACAGAGGATAAATTGTCCATGGTGTAATAGGCAGAAGGCAGTGAAGCAGCAAGCAGCAGCAGCAGTAATCTGTCTTTCCTCTCTCCCTTTATATTCCATCCAGGCTATAAGCCTGTTCATTATCCTCACCAAAAACTATGCTAATTCCAGTCAGTGGACTAATTTAGTATCACACACCCTTAATTCCAGTATCACACACCATAGATCTTCCCACCTCCAAAAGGTCCCACCCAAAGTACATATGGCTTTGTGTGTGGGGGGCACACATCTAGATATAAGCCCTGACAATTACCATATCTTTTGAAAACAAAGTAGAAAAGCTAAGGAGCAAAATTTGTGGAAAGAGTATTTTGTTGGCATTCATGGTACCAAATATTTTTCAAAGTAGTATTATGAAATGACTGTCAAACTATCACCTAAAGACCGTCTATTCCAGCAAGGCTTCCTGGGTTTGCTCTATAGTATCCTGCTTACCAGTACTTTCCCTCCGTTTCCCTTCCTCTGAGAAAGACCCCTTCTCCAGGTAATATAAAACAAGGAGAAACATATTTCATGTTTTTTTCTCCTACTGGATTGGAAATTATCTGAGAGACAAAGTTGCTACACAGTAAAGTAAAAGATATTGCCTAACTGTGAAGATCTTTGATTCATAACAAACCGTGGCTTGATTATTTTACTTACTTCCCCAAAATAGGAAATAATTTTAATTTCAAGATGTTTTTGTTACTTATCTTCCCACCACTGCTATGATGGTGTAAATTGTAAGTAATATTTAAGCATCCATTATACAAATATCATGTGCCCGTTGTAGGCCACATTCCAAGGCAAGGGCTGAGCAGTGGCACCTGGTGAAAACCGATCCTACCTTTTAGTAGGAATGATCCAGGCAAATCAAGTCATCACCCAAGCACACTATTAGAAACGTAACAAGCACCAAGAGAAAAACCAATGAGTGCTCTAAGGACAGAGATTTGATTTATTTTGTTTTTAGCTTTCCTAAGGAAATAACAATGGAGCTGATATCTGAACACAGAGAAAAGAATGGAAAGCATTTTATAATGGGTACAAAGACATTTGCAAAGGACCAGAGGTGGGCAGAAGGGAAAGAAAAGCCAACTGGGTGGGAATACAAAGACTAAAGCGGCACACAGTGTGAGAGGAAGGTTGCTCAGGGTCTTGTATATTGTGTAGAGGATTTGGGTCTTTAACCTCTGAATGCTTTTACTTGAGGTTTTCTTTTTTTTTGTGGGGTGTGTCAGGAATTGTACTCAAGACCTTGCACTTGACAGGCAGGTGCTGTACCACTGAACTATATCCCTGGCTCTCTGAAAGCTTTTAAAAGTGACATGCCAAAAATCTAAATCTTTTAAGTATCACTCTAGAGGTCAAGTGAGATGATTTGGCAGGTAAATGCAAGACAAGACACCAACAAAAGGTCTTTTGTATTAGCATAGATAGGAATTTCTGTAGTAGGAGAGGATTTACGCATATTACTAGATTCAGAACCCTTCACATTGACACACAATCAACCATAGCTTCTCCATCACCAAATTGCAGTTCTGTTTTCTCTCTCTCTCTCTTTTTTTTTTTTTTCTTTTTTGTCTTTTTGAGACAGGGTCTTGCTATACAGTTCAGGCTGGCCTGGAGATCACTTTGTAGTCCAGGTTGGTCTCGAACTTGCAAAGATGCTTCTGCCTCAACCTCCCGAACAAATTGCAATTCTAGACAGTACAACCTGGGTTGGTAGGGAAGGGAAAGACAAACTCTTTCCTGGTGAAGAGTTTGCTAGAAGTGGAAGTCCAGCAAAGATCATATTTTCCAGCCCTTTTGCACTGATGAGTGTGTGTGTGTGTGTGTGAGAGAGAGAGAGAGAGAGAGAGAGAGAGAGAGAGAGAACTACTTCTGAGCAATAGCATATATATATCAACATTTTTATCAGCATCTGGGTATAAGTTGGGTCTATATCAGGTGTGTCTATTCCATAATCTTCCCAACTTCTCTAGTGACCATGGATGTCATGTTGAAAAAAAATGGTAACATCACACGATAGAAGAATCCATGATTTCTGAGTCATGGATGTGGACAGGAAAGCCATCCAACTGTGAGCACCTGCACTACGTTTTAGTGACTAAGAAATAAATTTTGTTATCTCATGTAATTGGAATTTATGTTTTTTGTTAGAGTGATTAATCTACTCTGGCATACAAAAATAACATTTTACATGGGAAGAGGCAGCAACACAGATGCATGGCAGAGGAGAAGTCCCTTTTGGATTTCTTCTTGGAAATGAGGAACAACACCGTCTGTAGACCATAACTACTTGGTGTTTGCAATGAGTAAGTCCCTCTGAGTCTCACAAGTCCAATCCTTGGTCACATGAGACTATGATTGTCACATACAGCTAAAGAAAGTGTTTTTTCACTTTAATTTAATTTTAGCACATTAAAGAGAGACCTGTTTTGAGCAGAGATGTCCATTCCTTTACTTAAGTAACAAATATTTTGTTTATTGAGTTTTTCAATGTGCTTTGAAGTGTACCTGGGCTTTTGCTTGAATCGGATGTGGTAAGGTGACAGACATGGAGGCAGTTGCCTTAGAGAGATGAGTTTATTGTCACTGTCCATGCTGGCCTGCAATGGAAGCACTGGGATTGCTCAGGAGATAGGAGGACTTTGTGTCCATTTTCACAGGAAGGGATGGCAAAGGTAAGGTGCTGAGGAAGCCTTGGATTGAATAGTCCTTTAGGCAGGCTCTTGAAGAATTGTGTGAGTACTTCAGCATATAGTTTATATTAAAATATGACTCTGAAAACTACGCAACATCCATTGTGGGTATGACGGTTGAATGTGATAACCCTTAACAAATATCTTTAGTCTCCCCAGTTCCCAAAAAAACAGGATTCTAAAGTACAGTCCAATGCATACAGCTTCTCAGAGGTTCCCCTTTCTACTGCCAATATTTTCATGCTTCAATCATTCTAAGACCACCTTCCTTCTCAGTTTTGCTATCTGTTGCTACTCTTTCCATGTATTCTTCATTTTTTCCTATAGTTCAGTTAAAACAGTGGTATTGATGTTAGTTTCATCTTAAACAATTTTTAAGCCTTGGTACTTATTGGTTTAATGTGCTGATTATGTGGGTTTTCTTTCTAGTTTGTATAAAAATAAGTACATAATTACTAGGTCTTTAGCGCACCATTTGTGTCCCATGCCATGCTATGACACTTGAATTTCCACCTGTGGTATCCATGCCACACTTTGGGAAATCCCAGCTGGGAAGATGGTGTTTCAAGAAGACTGTCAAGAATCTTCAGGAAAAATGCCTTGATTCCCTCTCTATCTTCTTCATTGTTCCAGGAAGCCATCATGATGACTGTCCTTAATTCCCAGACTACAGTATGCTTTGTCTGGCTTCCTTCCCGCCCAAACAGGTTCTGTGCTTTCCATACTACAGTTGCTCTGAAAGTCCCACGTGGCTCTGTGCAAGGGGGACTAAGTTCTCTGTCCTACGTTCTTTCTCCTCATTGCCCCAAACCTGTGCTGTCTCCAACTTGCTTCCCTAGTGCTGGCTTTTGTCTTTATACTGGCGCTTTAGGATGATGCCTAGGTATCATTTTCCATTAGGATTAAGTTTAGTGCCATCCCTGAATGCTGCCTTTTAGGATTCTTTGGTCTCAAATTCTCAACCTCCTATCCCATCCCACTCAATTGTTGTCCCAGGTTCCTAGAACCCTAGTCAGGGTCCACAATTGCAGATTGTCCCTCTTCCAGTGTAAAAACAAGGCTCTTCCACATTTTCTTCCTGTGCCTACACATCCTCCTTCTTTCTGACCTTCTGCTGTGTTCCTACTTAACACACAAAACTCGGTTTCATCCCACCTCCTGGAAGCTGTTCTTGCCCTCCCTACACAGTGTTAGGTTTGTCCTGTTCTGAAGTTTCATAGTACTTACTGTCATAGCTGTAATCATTGGTCTAGACATCTATGTCTCTTGTTTATTTGAGTACGTACAAGGTAGGGAAGTTACTTAAGTTATCTTTGTTTCCAGCATGTAACACAATGCCTGGTTCACTGACAGTATTTAAATGATGTTTATGGAATGCATGAATAAATTGATAAGCTAGAAATGTACTAATTTGTTTATGTACTTTGCAATTGAACTTTGAAATTTAGTTTCTGGGTGTGATACAAAAATGGTAGGAGAGGGGGCTGAGAATTTAGCTCAGTGGCATAGCACCTGCCTGGCAAGTGAGAGGTCGTGAGTTCAATTCCCGGTACCAGAAACTGCCCCCCCAAAAATGGTAGGAGAATATTGCTATAATAAGATAATGTGAGGAATAAATAGCCATTGGTCTTTCCTCACCCTGCTCTACTGTCCCATCTCTTACTCCTGCCTCTACTCCTGGGCTGAGAAGATCCAAGGAATAATGAGAGCTTTGACTCACAAGCTGGAGCGGAAAGCGACTTGTGACCAGAAGCTAAATGTCATGTTCACGCCCAATCCAAAATCCACTTAGTAAGTCTTATAAAGAATATTGTTAGGGCTAAACATTAAAAGAAACACTGGATATTTACACAGTACATTTTCGCCTAGTTTAGGCTGAAGAAAAAAATGCAAGAGGGGGGAAAAAGCCAAAATTAAATAAGCCAGCTGGTTTAACTTCTTTTGCATATTTTCCACTGCAGTCCTCTCTTAGTCATAAAACCTTTCTCAACCACTTTACTGCTTTTCATTTGGCTGAAATTTTTCAGGTTTTTCTGCACTAAAACGATGCCAGACTAAAGGTGGTGTGGATTGTGCCTTGGGACTCTTTTCACCATTTTCCTCTCATTAGACACACACACACACACACACACACACACACGCGCGCGCGCACATGCACACATGCACACGCAGACGCACCCACACATTTTCTATCCAACTGTGTTTGGTTAAAACCAGTTTTTGATAATAGCTACCAAGAAATAAGATCTCTGCACTTCTCTGAAAAATGAAGTGGATCTTGCTTGAGGTGTAAAAAATGTAGTAGACGTGGCTTCCCATCCCCCCAGCCAGCCAGGATGCCTCCTTTCCCTTGCCCACTTACATCAGGGCTTCCTAAGAAGCCAGGGAAGCTGAGCAACAATAGCTCTTTACGGAGCCAGGAAACAGACAAGGCCTAATTTTCCTGAACTTTTCCACCCCTGCTCAGTCCTTAGAAAGAGTGTTTTGATTCTACGCTTGGAGGAGGAGGGAGAAGAGGATAAGGGAGATTTCTTATTCAATTTGTCTCTTTCTGCCCTTAGAGAGAGAGAGAGAGAGAAAGAGAGAGAGTGAGAGAGAGAGAGAGAGAGAGAGAGAGAGAGAGAGAGAGTGTTCACTGGGGAATTATCAATGACAAAAAAATATACCGCTTGGTGTGGCCACATGCATGTGCTCGTGTGTGCCTGTGTGTATACATATGCATTTAGCAATTCTGTTTTAAAGGGATTGCTCAAAGAAAGAGGCCCCCCTTTCTTTTGGAAGTTGGGTGACTTGTTTCTCAGAGGCAAATCTGGCTGGCATTGTTCCAGCAGCTCACTACACTGGACAAACAGGCTTCTGAAGGGGACTGGGACACTTGCGGCAGTTCAGAATTTCCCAGTGGTGAAGAGTAAAATTAACTCCTTCGGAGGATAAAGGAGGATGCCACAAGTCCCTCAGCCCTCAGACAGGTACCACGCGATGATGCTGTCCGCCAGGTGATACTGAGGCCTTCCATTCCACGAATGCCTCTTGCCAGGTTTTATTTGGATAGAGGTCAGAGGTATGGCTGGCCCGGTGTTTTGCAAATTGCATTCTGGAAACCTCAGTCCTGTGAATCCATTGCCTTGTGAGTTTCTGACAGAGCAGCCCGATGCAGCAGATCCTTTCTTTTTGCAGGAGCTGGCGAATGAGAAGTAAATCAGAGCTCTGAGCCTCGCCTGCTAGGCCGCCCTGTGCACACAGAACTCAAAGGAGACATTGCTCTCCCTCTCCCCCTCACTAACAAAAGGCCCTCTAATCCCGCTTTCCTTACACAGAAACAAAGTGTAAAGCCAGCCTAGGAACTGCAAATAAAAGGCATGCTGGAGGAGCAGCTGGCACATTAGTGCCCCCCAAAGCACTTGCTGGCACCTCAACAGGAAACCAAATCGCCCTGTCTCCGTGGGGGCTGGGGATGGATTTAGTTTTGCAACAACACAATGAAGTATATTTTTACCAAATAAATACAATTTTGGCAGAAGTGTAAGCATCGTTAGCCAGTAAAGACTTTGTGTACTGGCTCTCAAGTCTTCATCCCCTCCCCAGCCACGACTGCTCCCACCGTGAATAAAACCAGAGCTGGGAAAAGCAGCGATCGCCCACAAGTGCTTCAAGTCAGGAAAGATGCCTAGACTCTCATTTTATGACCAAATATATCTTTTCCTGATTAGCCGCTGCCTAAACAACCCTCAGTGATTCTGTTGGCGTGTTCTGGAGTCTTGAATGTTGCCTGCTAGCTAGCCATGTTTGCATTTAATTTTATGCTTTTGAATCCTGCGTGTTGTGTGTTTTACCTTTTCTCAAAGCAAACCCAGCCCAGCTCTTGGGAAATCAGAGGCAGGTTAAGCAAAGAGTTGTGCTTAAAAAAGCACATCCCTTCCTGGTATGACTTGGTGTCAATGTCCGATGATTCTTTGGGACCCACGAGGAACCAGTTTCAGGAGCATGGCCAGTTTTTCTCAGAACTTCTGCCAGGCCCATGCTGGGAATTCGCAGCTGCTGTGTGTCAGCTCTTTGGAGATTTATTGAGAAAGTGTAAGTTTTAGTTAATTCCAACAGCTCATGAAGTCACATGGAACTATCATCCAAGGGTCCAGATGCTTTCTCTAAGGGAGAGATAACTAGAAGAGAGAAGCAAAAAGAGGATTCTGAGAGCAAGAAAACAGAATCACAGAACAGAAAGAACATTCACATGGGATTCAGGCAGCCAACCGGGGAAATCCCGGAGAAAGAATCTCTTCTCTTTTTCTGAATGCACTCCCAATTCCCCATGGCTCAAAGCCGCTCATAATTGAGCTTTGAATTGGAGTGCCTCCCTAGGCTGCCGAGTGTGATCACACTTAATTTCAAGTAGCAAAGTCCATTTCAACCCATATTTTCACACTGACAGGGTGAATCTGAATAATAGCTGTATTGCAGCTGGTTTTGGAATGATTTGCTCAGCTGACATGAATGCTACTTTTGAAAAAGAGGATGTGTTTAATAGTTCAGAAACAACCTTTGCCTGACCCTAGAATCACTTCAGGAATCCTGTTAAGGGCATCTCTTTGACTATGCTGGTGAGAAAGGGTTATTGTCTCCAGTTATTCCCTCCTGGGTCCAAATCACTCTGGCTCTGCTGGGATATTTCACCCCAGCCTACCCTAAACCCTGTCAAAATGTCCAGCTTCTTTTCAGTTCCCTGACACCTTGGTGTAAGAGCCAAACTTGATTTTCTTTGTCTTCCTAGCTTCTGACCAAGCCTTCTCTGGGTTTCTTTGGCTTTGTTTTAGAGCTCTGAATGGGAGTAATTTTGCAAGGTTGGTTCCTGGTGCTTCGGTCCAGTGAAGCCTGACTCTTTTGAGGTCCAGGATGGCAGAGCAATTCCAGATCCCATGTGAAGACAGAGATAGAGCAACTTCTGGAGGAAAACTTGAGCCTATCTCCTCTTCTGCCTCCTCAGCCTCATTAGGAGGCCCCCATCTCCTCCCGTCTCACTGCCGTGTGCTCTGTCCCATGCACATTCTTCACACAGACTGGAATGACGGCAGCTGGCTGAGCCCAACCAGGATTCGCCCTGGATCTGAACAACTTCCATAGAAGCACGTTCTGAAGGGTAGAGTTGAACAGAATGGAAATTCCTTTAGGAAGCTCAAGGTGGGAGTGAACATCAGAAACAAGGCCACTGCCCTTCATTGTCTTTCCTTAGAAAGTCCTGGGCTCTCTGGATTTTAATTGCCTGTCTGGGTACGAATTCCAAGTCACTGTTTTTGGTCAAGATCCCTCCTCATCTTTAGCAACACATTTACTTCAGTGTTACTGTCTCTCATCCTGTACGTATGGCTGCTCATCATCTTGCCTTTCCTCTCTCCCATTTCTCTTGAACTGGGCCCAGCTTATAACCATACTACTTCTGTTTATGGTAGCACCACTGTCTTTACCATGTAGGGTCTTCTTTATAACCTCCCTTTCCCCCAGCTTGTATCAAATTATTCACCAAGTCCTGTTGATTCTTTCTTGGAGAAATGGCTCTCAATATTCTTTCTCCTTCCATTATTCAGTTATCATTTAAGGCCATATCCCTCAACCATTGCTTGACAGACCTTTCTTCCTTTAGTCTCTTTCTCTCTGATACACACTGTGAACAATTATCAAATATATCTTCCAAAAGAACCCTTCAGACATGTCACTTCTTTATAAAATTTTTACTCTTATTATCTCAAGATTGAGTGCAAGCTTCTCAGGATCATATTCAAAATAGAATTATTTTTTTCAGTCCGAATCCAATCTACCTGTGAAATCAACAAGTTTTTCAACAATTTTTCTACTACTACTCTATATGAACCTTTCATCAGCCATAAAATTTTTTCTTGTACTCTCTCCAAATGGAATTACTATTTAAAGGTAGATAGTATAGGTTTGATTCCATAGTTTGATGCATTTGTTAATCTTCAGGCATATCAGTTTGTTTCCAGGAGCCTTAGATTTTTAATCTATATATGGTTTGTAGGTGAAGCAGAATTAAGATCCTGCATTAAAACGTGTAAAAAGTGTGGTAAGTTCTCAGTAAAAGTTTATTATCAGACAATGAGCTGGAGTTCTGACATTAAGCATTAAAATAACCTTTCAAAGCCAGACATCTGAAACTCTTGACCTTTTTTTGAAGCTTTAGCTTTTTCCTCTTGCCTTCTTTTGTATGAACTCAGGAATAAAGATTAGCTTCCCCCTCCTTGGACAACACAAGCTCTGCCCAGCGTCCATGCTTTGATCACATATCTACTACTGATGAGGCTCTTCCTCCTTTGCCTACTGAGATAAGTCCACTCAGCCTTTGGGAAGGAGATTCAAGGTCTTCTCTTCTGTAGACATTCCTTACTTTCATAGGATAAATGGAGCCATTCCTCCTCTCAGCTCCTTATATCTGTAGTTTTAGGCCCTTATTTATTCTCTTGGTCCAAATGCTCACTCAGTACCCCCCAGGTCATTTTATTCCTTTCCAATTCCACTGCACTTAGCTTGGGAAATGCTCAATAAAATTCTATGTCATTGCTGTCATCTTATTCTATTTTAATCCAGAAGAAAATGAGATATCAGAGATCACCCTGTATTTGAAATTCCTGAATAGATTCCACATGCCAAGCTGCTAACCACGATCCATAAGGAGCTGTAGGTTATGGACTGAAGGTTTCTTCAGTTTCCTCAGGAAGGTTAGGGTTTCCTCACTGTGCCCCAGACAGACTGGCCATGTCCCACCCTTTCAGACACTAACTCATTCGTCCTCAGGGCCATTTCACATGCTCTTCCTAGGAGCGACTCTTTCCTTAGCTCTTCATGTTCCTGGCTTTTCATCCATCAGGTTCAGCTTCTTCTATGAGCTGTCCTTGACCAATCTGCAGGAAAGGTTATCCTCACACTGTAGCTACTCTGTTGTATACTCTAGCATATACTTGTTTATTGCTTTCCCTTGAAAAATTCATCTGTATTCTTAATTGTCTTGTCTCAGCATTTATGTCTGCCATTTGAATGTAAGTCTCCCTACAGTGAAATCCAGCTGCTTACCTAGCCTTTCAAGGTCTGCCTCCCCGCTCCGTCTTCAGTCTGTCTTCTCTTTGCTCCCCACACCATGATCTTATTGGGGGTTTTTCACACTTTTCAGACACAACAGCTTCATTCCGACCCTAGAGTCTTCACACTAATCAATTCCTCTGTTGGAAATCTCTGCCCTCAGCTCTTTCAGTGGAGTTGCTTTCCTCCCCTTGAGTGCTCCACTTCTCAGCACAAACATCTCATCTCAGGATTCCTCTTCTCTCGGACTTCCCTGGAGAGAAGCCTGGTTCTACCTCACACTATCCTTTTAATTCTCCCAATAGGATTTATCCTTTCTTAAATATCTTATTTTTACCTAATATGTCAGTGACCTTGATAGGATAATGCTAGATTACAGTAAATGTCTCTATAAATTTGGTTGAATAGACAGAATTAATAGGTAAATACTCTAAGGCTGCTTAAGACTTAAGTAAACTTAATGGAAATGTTTATCTCTGTACTTATCAATTGCACAGATTAGTGTGTCAGCTGCTATTCCGGTATAACAGATCCCTCACAACATTTCAGGGCTAAAAATAAAATCTGGCTTACTGCTTCTATAGGTTAAGAAAAATGAATGTAGCCTAGCAGGGTATTTTGACTCAAGATATCTTTTGAAGTTCTGCTTAGGTTGTGGGCTGGGGCTGAGGCCTCATTTAAAGGATCAAGTGGATGGAGGTTCATTTTAAGCTCACCCATGAAATGCTGGCAGGTTTAGGTGTCTTGTCACATGTACCATAGCAATTGCTTTGCCCGAGATAAATGATCCAAGAATATGACAGACTTATACCCAACATGGAAACCATGGTGTTTTCATGACCTGATTCCAGAAGCAACAGCTTATCACTTATACTGCAATCTATTTGTTAGGTGTTCATCAGTAAGCTCAGCCAATAGTCAGGGAGAGATTATTCAGAGCATAAACACTTGTAGGCAGAAGTCACTGGAGGTCATGTTAGAAGGTGCCTATCATAGTCACAGACTCTTGGTTGGCAAGAGCCTAACACAAATTATTTTTTAAAAAAAAAACAAGAAAGGCTTCAGAAGAGTATTGAAGAATCTCATAGAACTGAAAGTAGAGGACTTAAGGCTGTCCCAGACTGCATGGAACATCACTCATTTCTGCTTTTCCACTTGCCTTTACACTCATTCCAGAACACCAAGCTCCACCAATTTCTCCTCCACCTTCACAGACGTTCCCTCTCAGACTCTTGCTAACTTTCCTTCTCTTTCCTGATGTTTAAGGACTGAAGTACTTCAGGGCCCAGTGACAAACCGCTTCTCCTCTGCATCTAACCCCACTTCCTGAAAGATGTCATACAACCTCATGGTAAAATGTATACAAAAGGATTCCTTTATTAGTGAAGATAATACAGGGTGCCGTAATGAAAAATTAAAAATATTTAGTGAATAAATATGATAGACACTTATTTCTAGCTGATATAAAGTTCAGTCTGAGTTGGTTCATGGCTTTCTTTGAAATAGAGATACAATTTCCTTCCATTCTTTGGTCCTAGGCTCTTCAACTTAGAGCTTTAAAGTTTGTCATATCTGGCTACAATGAGAAAAAAAAAAAAGGTGAAAGGGCATGGAGAGTTAGGCATGAGGAGTTTTTATGTATCAGACTTGGAATGTCACCGACTTTTGCCCATAAGCTGTCGGCTGGAATTCAGTTATAAGATCAGATTAACCTGCCAGAGTGGCAGGAAACTTTGCACATAAACTGAAAAAGAGAAACAAACAAATTTAAGGACAAGTTTTTAATCACACTTATCAATTCTTTTTTTATTTTAAAGAGAATAATAAAAAAGAACAGTAGCAAAATACCAACAACATGGACAAAAACAAAAGAAAGCCAAAAATAAAAACGATACAGGTGTTCAGAACAAAATGATGAGTTAACAGTGGCTGTTATATTACATAGTGCTATCCTCAACGAAGTTGCTTATCAATTTTTATCTTTTTACCTCTTACCTTAATCTTGTTGTCTCCTTTTAACCCTAACTCACACATCTCTTTGTCTAGTTGGCATTTACCCGGGTGAGAGCCTACAGACAATATGACTAAACCAAGAACAGCAGTATGTTTTTTGAGATTTCAGTTTAAAATGTCTCAGGGAAGATTCTTCCCCGCTCTGTCTGGGTCAGCTGACGACCTCCATAGCCAGACCCCTTGACCGTCACTGTGGCCCAGGAAAAGGGATGTTCTGATTGGTCTTGCCCATTCTGTGACTAAGAAGACTGAAATTCACCACCTAAGCTGGAGGCAGCCAGTGGAGGAATTGCTGTGGCCTGAGCAGACACCACAAGTTGTTCCTTCTGCACAAAAGTGCTGATGCTGACATACAGCACGGAAGTTGAGGTACCTAATGCCAAGGTACAAACCTCAAGTCAGCAAGTCACCCATGTGAGAGCTCATAGCAGACATGTGGCACTAATTCTTTTCGTTCATACATTTTATGCTTCCATTCAGCGTTTATTAAGAATCTGATATACAACAAGAACCTGTGTGAGATGCAATTGTTTTGCTGGCATGTGCTAGGGACATAGTATTTAGGAAGTATACTGATTTGCTGTCATAATCTTGTAACTCAGAAAGAGTCCTGCTTGGCTTCCTCTCAGCATGATGATTCGGTCTAATTAGTGTGACCATCTGATCCCTTGAGAGGTTTCTGCCGCTGATTCTGAAATGCCTTTATTGGAGGAGAAACACAACCTAGATTTCCATCAGTGTAGCACTTAGCATAAAATAACGTAGGGTTTCCCCGATCTTTTTTAATGAAGATGGCTGAGGAGAATCTGATTTCAACCCCATTTCCTCCAAAACTGTGGTGAATAAGTTGCACTTATAATTGTTCGAAACAGTATCTCTCATATCTCAGCTTTGTCAGTTCCCCCAAAGCAGGAGAGCTTGGAGATGGATAGGTTAGGGGTCTGATCTAGAGTTTGATTGCAAATTGATCCTCTTACTACTAAAAGCATTTTAGCCACAGACATTGAACGGGTTGAGTAAAGCACTCGCATTTCTTTTTTTTTCTAATGATACCTTCAGGGAATAGTTCTCAAACTAAAGTTCTCCTGACCAATAGTATCAGCATCACCTATAAACTTTTTAGAAAGGTGAATTTTTGAGTGTCACTCCAGACTTGCTGAATCAGAGCTGCAGGGGTGAGGCCCAGCCTGCTGTGATATAACACACTTCCCAGGAGACTGTGATGTCAGCTAAAATTTTAGAACAGGTGACTTTATCTTCTCCACAATACTGATTTCTCAGAGGATGAATAAAATGGAAACTTAACCTTTTCTTGGCTCTACATTTCTTATAGTCTTTTGTACAAAAATTAAAGTGGTTTTAGTCCACTTGATATCCTACTTTTAATAACTTTATCGGGAGTGAAGAAAAATCTGTGCAGTGGGTGTTGCCTATATTTTATCTCTTATTCAGTCTGATAGAAATGAAGGCATGGCTTTCAAATGAACCTGTTTCACTCCCAGTTGTTTGATTGGGATGTAAGTAGAAGGAATAGCTTTGTTTTTTCTTCAATTCCCTCTGAAAGGCACATACCAAGAAACATATACCCAAAAAGTCAACAAATTTTGCAAGACAGAAGAGGCAGCTAGGTTGAGATATGGACTGGAGCTCATGTTATGGTTGCTGTTTGTCCATATTGATTTAAATAATAATGATAACTACCTTTTGAATTCCCCTTTCAGTAAGTGAATATGAAAGCTTTACTATTAAGGTCCTCAGGTGATGACTGAAATATTCACAATTATATTTGACTACGTGTAGATGTTCATGTAGGAAGAGAAAGGAAAGGAAGCAAAGACTATCACCTCAGATAACAGAAACTGCTAGCATCACGAAGAATGATAGGAATGACCCTTTTCTCAGGACTGTCACTCTAGAATTGGTCAATAATCTCAGCAAAGAATTTGTCTTCCAGGACCATTTAGGGACTTTCTGCTTCCCCAGGCAGTCTCTGAGTGATGAGATTCTAACCCTCTTTCTATGTGAGCTCTTTGGACTAAGAATAAAAAGCTGTGTTTCTGTGAACATTAAGACTTCAAAGATGGAGGGCTGGGGACGTAGCTCAGCAGCACAAGTGCCTGCGTGGCAAGTGTGAGGTCCTGAGTTTGATTCCTGGTACAAAAAAAGAAAACAACAAAAAACTTCAAAGATGGGAACCAAGTGCAGGCAGTTCCTCATGACTTTAGACTCATTTGGGAAACTGCCAAAGGGGATTTTGCACACAGACCTGAAGTAGTTCAACAACATAGTTCTAAGACACTGCTGCAAGAAATGCTGGTGATCATGTATCTAGTCAAACCCTTTATTTTATGAGAAACTGAGCTAAGAGAGCTTTCACAACTTATACAGTTGTGTAGAAGATTCCCTTATTCCCTTAGCCATTATATATTTTAACTAAAATTTTTTGAAACTTTTCATCTAAAAAAGCTAAGCATTTCCTCAAATAATTTCTATTAAAACTTGAGCTCATTTTGACATGTTATTAGTACTCCTTAATGCATTTATTCTCCACCAGGTACAATTCCCAAGAGCTATTTGGGCAAAGCAGGGTTTTGGGGGGCTTTACTTTTCTTTTTTGTGATTAGAGGTTATCTAGTGAAATAAGTGGTAATTGTAAGACTTTCATGAAATTCATAGCACTTACCCAGGCATAATAGCATATACTTGTAACCCCAGCACTCTGGAAGGCTGAAGCAGGAGGATCACAGGTTTGAGGCTAGCCAGGGCAACTTAGTCTCGAAACAAAAATAAAAGAGAACTGGGTATGTAGCTCAGTGTAAAGACCCTGGGTTCAATCTCTGGCATTACAATAAATAAACAAGTAAATAACACTGGGAGAGTTCTGAGGAAGCGAGAGAAACATTGTCACCTCCTAACTGTACCAAACAGCTTTACAAAAAGCCAGTAGCAAAGCTTTAAATTCTCTATGTCCTGGTTAATAAAGAGGACACTTTAAATAATTGCCACCAGAGTCTCTTATTTCTAGCAGCCACATATCAAGTAGAGACTGACCCAGGATGTGGCTGAATTACAATGAATTCACTGCTTCATCACATTTTTCAAGTAAAAATGATAACATGTAATTTACATTGTTTTGTCTTAAGTCTTTAAGGTCTGTTGTATATTCTGCATGTTCGTCACATCTCCATTCAGAAAAGTCAGGTTCAGGTCCTCAGGAACCGCACATAGGTTAGTGGCTGCCATACACGACAGCATCACCCTGGACCACAAGGCTAGGAAGGTCACTCAACTCCTCATCAGCTATAAAATCAAAAGCCGGCCTGAGGAGATCCTCGGGTCCCCATGTGTAACTGAGCAAGCAGGTAATTAGTTATTAGTACTTACTCCTCTTTCCTTACCATCTGTACCTCAGCCCACCCCTAAAAATTCACTGGGTCTATTTTTGGACAAGTTAGATGGTAGAGAAGAAGAAAATCCCCAGTCTTTGAGCTGGAAGGGGCTTGCTGAAGCTGCAGGAAAATGGGAAAAGAAAGGTCCCTGAGCCAACTCATAAGCACATCTGTTTTCCCACTTTCCCTGAGAACAAGCATGTTGCTTTAGGACTGATGATGTGCAGAATTTACAATGGGTTGCTTGGTCTATAAATGAGAGATGACTTCAGACTGGAGTTAGCCAATCTGCAGAAGAGATAAAAAATAAAGAAATGCTGCTCTACTCATGTAGATGTACTCTGTCTGAAGTCTGTAATTTATGTCTTTAAATCCCAGTAATATTGTATTGTGGTAGGTTAGAGGTTGGCTACTTCTACACCCCAGTTTACAATTGTTTGGATTGTGACCTCTATAAAAGGACAAGGCCACACCAAGATGGTGGGCCACTGGCACAGTGGTGTTTGAAGTTTTTGTCTTCTCATTTGGTTGGACTCTGGGTAGCTTCTTCTTAATCCAGGACCTCAAAATTGACAGAATACAGAGGCTAGTAGGTGAAATAAGATCTTGAGGTTTAAAATTAAATAAGGAATCTGGCTGGTTACCTGCACAGAATCTTATGGACAGTACATGGGCTGGAAGTTTTTGGAGAACTTGACAACCAAAGATATCCCAAGCCTGTCCTGATATAGATTGTGACTGTCAAACTCTTTAAGTAAGTTTCCAAGTCGCTGGTCCTAAAAGTGGATTGCTAAAGTTGGGAAACTCCCAGAAAAAAATATGAATACCTACGTCAGATGTGATGTTGAAGGACAACAGACAGAAGACATCCTGGAGAAATGGTGTCAAGGGCCATGAATGAGGGCAATGGCAGTGAAACTGTCCCAGGGATAAGAGCTATGGACTGCCAACGAGGTCAGCAATAAGTTTCCCCTTCACCATAATCCTGTCATGGGTGTGTTCTTTCTACCTTGCAGAATTGGATCATTGCAGGAAATTAAAACAGGTGCAATATTTCCTCTCATTTACAACACTGAAAACAGAAGTTGTGGCTTTGTTTTGTTTTTTAGTTTCTGTATTCCCTTCCTTGTGTCTTTGTATTTGGACTAATCGAGAACTTCTCTTTTGGTCTTATAGCAGCCAAAGCCTAAGCTCAGCAGAGAGGGATTCACACCCAGAGAGTCTGAATTTTGAGCTCTATATAGTAAATGGATGGAGCTTGTTCTATGCACAAGAATGAGAATATATGCATGTTTGAATATCTGGAAGGGTGGCATCTACTATTTGTAGTATTCTAACAACTACCCTCCTTTTCTTCCTTACCATAATCCTGGGCAATGGCAAATCTGAAAATCTATATTTCTGAGATTCCTTTCTATATAGGTAGGGCCATATGTCTGGCTAGTGAGATGCAATTAGAAGCAATCCAAATAGAAAGCAAAAAGAAAACATCTTCTTGTACTTGTTTTTCTTTCTGCCATTTGAAATACAAGTGTATGTTAGAAGTATTGTCTATTCTAGACCATGAGGTGGCCTTGCTGATGAAAGTCACTTGGGATGTAAGAAAAGGAAGACATGTGGCTTCATACGACTTTGCAGACCCTATTCCAACCCAGGAATGCTACTTCTAGAATTGTTTAATGTGTGAGAAAAAAAAATCTTGTGTGTTGAAGCAGTTGAACTGCTCTCTGTTACCAACAGTGGAATACTATTCTGTTAAGAGTTATTCATAGCATATTATGACAGAAATGAATAGGAGGTAGGAATTATTACCCCCATTCTGTAGAAGAGGAAACTGAAGATCTGGAAGGTTAATTAGAGAGAAGCCACAACTAGTACAGTGGCAGATCCAAGACTCCAGCTGAGGCTGGTCTTGAAGTCTCAAGGCCAAATCTAGGTTTGTGCTACACCTCATCGCATACAGAAAACTCCATCTGTAGCTCTTAGATATGGATCTGGATGCTGTTTCATCTTAAAGCAGTTTTCAGTGGTCCCTAGCAATAGCAGTGGTAGTTTGATCTTGCTACTTGCCAAATGAACACCTGTTATCTTAAGGCTGGAAACCACTGAATTCTATAGACTAGTTTGTGTGGAATGCAGCATTAAAGCCATAACACACACTTCGAAGTAGACCAGCTCAAAACACTAGGATCAATAACATAAATGGGAACAGAACAATATTGAATGCATTTCCATTCACCTGGCTGACAAAAAGTGCTTGCATCTGATTTGGGTAATTCTCATATGACTGAGGACAGATTAAGCTCTTTCATTTATGCATGTAACATTTTCCAAACACATTAATGCTTTACTTATGTTGCTTAACCTAGTCTTTAAAGTAACTATGTGATATCATTATCTCTATTTTAAAGATAAAACTGTGGCAAAGATTTTGTATAATTTGTCTAAGGATATATGTGTTAGAAATTTCTCACTAAGGCAACAGAGAAAATAATTAAAAGAGAATTTAATGACTTAGTTGAAAAATCAAGAAGATCAGGCTTAAATTGATCTACTAAAGTTGCTTATCAGTGTCACAACAAACTCAACTTCTGCCCTCATCTTCATTGACTTTCAAGGGGGCATCCTCTTTCTAGGGCTAGTTCACTTCACGTATGCAGTATGGTAGCCAACAATCCCTGATTTGATAATTTTTCTGTTTCAGCCTCAGTAATTGTGTCTTGCCTGCAAGTTCTCTCCTAAGAGCAAGAGTGTTCTAGCCTAGAAATGATCACAAATGAACATTCACAAATGAACCTCATTGATCCAAATAAAGTCACATGTCTACTCTTGAACTAATTAAGGATCAGGAAATTGGCATTGATAATTCATTTAAACCAGTGAAGATTCATGGTAGTAGCTGTGAAAAATGCCAATTCTACTCAAACTACGTGACTAAACAAGAGAAAGGGCAGTTTTAAGAAGGAAATCAGGCTACCAATCCCATGAAGAAGAGGCACGTGAGCCAGAATTTGGGTCCAGAAGTTTCTGGCTTGTAAACTCATGATTTGTCAATAAATAATACAGTTTCTGTTCTCTAGGTGATCCAAGTCCTGTGAGAGACAGGTGAACTTATCATGGTAATATGTCACTGCTCTGAGCAACATCTATGGCAAATGTTATGGAGCATACCATGGTGACAAATGGCAAAGCAGAGTCTTCAAGAGTCTAACCAATCTTTATTTCTACTACCATTTGTTGTGTGATCTTAGCTGAACTATTTTACCTTTTCTTACCTCAGTGTCTTATCTGTAAAATGGAGTTAATAACAGTAGCCACCTATAAAGTTGTCGCTAAAACTAAATTTGTAAAGTGCGTAAAATGCGTGGCATGTAATAAATAATTGTTAAATCAAAGGGATAGGGAGCAACTTTTATGTAGGTACAACAGTGGTGGTGATAATGACAAAATCGCCCACCTCTACTCTGTTTCAGGCACTCTGTGAAGCTCTGAGGATGCAAATGCATGTAAATCACAGTTTCTGTCATCTTCTGTTATCCAGGAACTCATAGCTGGCAGAGGGAAGCAAAAATGAAAATATGATGCTGTAAAATACTCAGTGCTATAAACTCAACATGGCATTTGAGGTAATCTAGGGCCTTCCAGGTGACTGGGGCCTGGGGCCTGGGGAAGGGAACTGTGAGGAGTGGAACTGCAGTATTCCATATCCAGTTATGCCTATCTCATTTTCTAATTTGAATGGTAATTAGTGAGAAATCTTATGGGGCTCAAGGAATTGAGAGACTAACATAATTATCAATTCATGTGTATTTCTTCATCCTTAACTGTCTAGTTTGATTCCATCTGTTGATTGTATTAGATGCTGGTTGCATATCTGAAGTATCACAACTGCCATGTAAAGGTGATAGGATGACTTCTCTCTGTTTCTCTGTGTGTAAAAATAAAACAAAATACATCTGTAGAAGCTTCAACAGAAACACCTACCATTCAAATACTTGAAAACTGCAGAAACCTTTACTTCCTGAAACAACACTTCTAGCAGAGTTAAGGAAAAAAACTCATCTTCTTCAAGAAAGTGTTGCTGTATTTCTTTTTCTGGCCCCCAAAATTGCTAGGAATACAAGAATCTAGAATGAGTGATGCTGGAATTAAGGGTGTGTGATTACTAAATTAAGGCCTCAGATTGGTTTGGCAACTACCCTAAGCTAGGTAGCTTAGGTAGAATATAAAAGGGGCAGAAAGATGCTACTATTGTACCTTCTAGTTTGGTGCCTTTTGCCTTCTGCCCACCATGAACTAATTCTCCTCTATGATTCCCCTCTCTCATGCTACCCCGCCTTGGGTTAGGTTAGCCAGCCAATCGTGAACTGAAACCTAAACTTTCAATATATCTTTCCTCCTTTAACTTTGGGTCTTACGTATTTTATCTTAGCAATGACAAAATCTAAGACAGTAGTAGAATGGGCTTTTTAGTTAATCAGCTGTCAACAAATTTAGTGAAAAAACCTAGTGAGACTTCTGAATGTCCAGTAGCATCTGATCAACTGTTTATCACATCTATAATGCTCTGACCCTTGCATTTGTTGGCAGATATATTTTACAATGAATAGTCTTCAACTGCACAATATTTGACTCCCTTTGTATGTTCCAGATGGAATCTGGGTGTAGTCCAGTCAGAAGGATTTCTGAATGAGCCTGTTTTAGTGTCAAGATTAGAATTCAATAGAGATTAATTTTTCTTTTTGGATTTGGGCCCCCAGTTCATCTTGTTTTAGTTAGAGAACTGGGTGAGTATGCTCAGCCCCACGTTCATGAAATAGAGAGTCATTCAGTAGAAAATGTACCTCTTTGTTACCTTTTAGTCTTTAAAAGTGAAGAGATAGTCAAGGCATATCATTGTAAAGATGGCACTCTCTCCCTCTTATTGCAAGAATCCACTAATAATCTCAGCTAAGATGACTACTGTTACAAAAACGGTGTATGAGAAATCTACCTAGATGGTCTACCTTGAATTTTCTTAATTCTGAGCATTAGATTTGAAACACATTCAACAACAGCCACAAAACCTAGCTTCATTATAATAGTAGAATTTCTCTCTCTTTTTTCTTTACCTAGCTACCCAAGTAAGATGGAGGTTTTTCCAAGAAATTCCAATACTGAGGCAGGGCTCAAGCAAACACACTCACTTTCCTACATATGAGCCTAAAATGGCTGTGGAATGATAAGGTGATAAGATGAACAAAGCAACACCAGCAGGGTGCTTTTCTTTTCTTCTTTTAAGGAATAATAGGTTTATTGTGCAGGCCTCCAAATGACAAAATTGCTTTCTAAAAATGCAGTTTGGAAGCTAGTTGATATTTCATTGCAGTTTAAAAGCCCCTTCCAAGCTTAGATTAATGCATTGATAATGGAAAACTATCTGGACATGTTATATGTTCTCGATGTTAATCTGAGGCTTTCATGAGTATCTACACCTTCAGACCTTCACAGTAGCTAAATCCTTAAATCTTTTCTGAAAGAAAGCAGGGTATAAATAAGTCCATTGCTTAAATTAAATTAAATAAATATAGTTGCTCCACATTTGTTGAGATGGCTTTCAATCTATAGGGTATCTCTTCCTCTTGTCTAATCAGCCTCATTAAAGATGCAACTGTACAAAATAGCTTTATAAGAGTGTTAGAGTATGATATAATCCAAATAAATTATTTCTTAGGGTATGTTAAAGATCTAGATAATTTTATTTCACAATGAGCCAAAGGTATGAGCTTCATTTTGCTGCTAAATTTTTCTTTAAAAAGATAGAATTTGTTTTTGCTGGAGAGATATTTATCACAGGGTGTTTTGCTTATGGTTATTTTCATATAAACATAAACATCTCCCAGACACAGAATTTCTTTTTTTTTTTTTTTTTTTTTTTTTTTTTTTTTTTTTTTTTT
>NW_004955405.1:29495277-29519880 GCF_000276665.1 Chinchilla lanigera | reverse complement strand
TTTTTTGGTTTTTCTCCGGTACCGGGAACCGAACTCACGACCTTGCGCTTGCCAGGCAGGCGCTTTTGCCGCTGAGCTAAATCCCCAGCCCCCAGAATTTCTTATAAATGCCAAACAAAAGAAGGCTCTGCTGTTAGTGATTTCTTATTCATAAACTGCCTGAGCCAATGGCTAATATCAGTGACAAGATTTCTACAGTTCAGGCCATTTCAGTAACCATGGAGGGTAAAGTTTGAATACTTCCAGTACATGGATAACTGGGCACGTACAATTGAAAACTTAATTGAGCATGAGGTTTTTCTATGTAGTTTAAAATGAATCTTCAAGCCTTGAAACCACTAGGCCCAGAATTCATATGTTTACAAGTCCTAATGTATTTTACGAGAAGATGTAATCAAACTCTGACTTGTCTTTTTAATGGTGTCAGTCTAAATTGCAAACACACAGAGAGACAGACTCTCCAGCGGACAATGATATTCACTTGGAAAGAAGCAGGAAACATTGCAGTGAGTAACATGCATGCCATGGAAACCATGGGCATAGTCAACAAGGTTGAGTCAAGGGGAAGTTTTTAAAGGCAAAATGAAAAGGATTACATAAGCTAAACTGAAGCAATAATCCTGGCTACAAGTATCAGTAACAAAGGTGGCATTGTTCCAGGGCTGGACAGGTAGTTGTTAGACAGATGTTCTTGAGGTATTTTCTGTGTACGGTTGTGGTAGCCCTTGTGCAATGCTGTGGTTCTGGCAGGCTTTTGTGACATCTCTTATTATCAGGCATATGTTCATGAGAGCCCTGTGCCCCATCACAGCCTCTTGACTATATTATTTGCTGTTCTTGTGAGGTTTTGACAAAAGTGACTCCATATTGACCCTGACAACTTTCACACTACTCTACTTCTTTTTAAATCTTCCTGTGTTGCTTCTTTTAGTTTGTTTCCTTGCCTTAAGAATCATATGCACCACCACTGCCATGGGGTATAATTCTAATTTTCAAAGAAAAACTTGGATTTGAAAGCAGTTTTGTAATTTTCCCCACACTTTGGCTGGGGCAGTGATTGTATTCAGTCTGGCTTTTATGGAAACACTGTCATTAAAACTTCTCATGGTCTCTGGGGACAGGATTTGGAAACATGACACAGGTCTTTCTGATTAGGGTTATGACAACTCTTACTCCTTTGCATTGGTTCTGTTTTTGATTTATAAAATCTCCCAGTTAATCATCCTTTCTTAGAGTTATTTTAAAAATTCTGAATTGAAATTATAAAGGAACTAGAGGAATCTTAGGGAACATTCACACAAGGAATAAATTTGGGCCTCTACCCCAGGCAGAGCACAATCCATAGACCTTTCCCCTTATTTTTCTATCCTTTTCTTTCATTTGACTGGATGCTTCCTTCCGGCTGTCCTCTCATCCTCAGGGGTCTGATCATGCAGCTGAGAATTGTGTGTCAGCTTCCTGTCATTCTGTACCCCCTTCTGTAAGTCTTCCATTCTCTTCTCTCTCCCCACTTATTTTTCTTGACTTTTGGTTGCTGATCCTCCTTGAGGTTGCTGTGCCGTCCTTCTCTTTATGTCCTTTGACCTTTTCCCTGCTTTCCATCTAATTCAGCTATTACTTAAAAGTCATCCCTTACCCTTGGAAGGTTTGATTAATGTTACTGTTTCCTGAAAATCAGTTCAAGTTGGGACAACTCTTTTTCTGGGACTTTTCAGAACAAAAACTTTTGATGGGGCAAAGCAAACATCAAAGCACCTCATTTTATCTTTCAAGAAATAATTGCTTTGGTTTAGGGATGATAGCTAAATAAGTTGTGGAAAGTAGATAAATAGGTATAGGAGGCAGATGGGAGATCAAACTATTCACTGTTGATAAATATTGATAGTTATAAATAAAACTGTACTAGAAACCCTGGTTTGGTCCTTGGCCAGAACTGAGCTTCTATCTTAAACTCTGGATGCTGGTTATGGACAGAACAGCTTATGGAGCTCTTTCTCCAGGTGTCTCACAGCATGGGGGACAGAAGAAAGTGGGTTTGCTAGAACTTTTGTTTTTCACCTTGGCTGGTGCTGTTTGAACACCATACCCTCTGGAGAACATTATGGTGAATACAAGCACACAGTTAATGGTTAAATGGTTAGACTCAATCCCTTATTTTATTGATTAGAGCAAATCATGTGTGGGAATTATTTTAATCCATTCCCTTTTCTAATACACCAATACATTTTCTGTAAAATTCTGAATGAGTACCTGGTGACTTTATGAACATCATGGACATTAAAATGAATTAGATATGGACACTGACTTTGGCCAATGTGGTACAGGTGAGTGAAAATTAATCATAATCATATGCAAAAAATTATTATCTAGGAGTCTGGCATGAAAAGATCTCATAGGGTAGAGCTATTTTTGTTTGGTAAATGCTTTGATAAATCCAATTAGGCATAATAGGTCAGTTTTGCAAAGCCGAAAGCTTATGAAATTTGGAGGACCTTTTTTGAGAAAACACATTGTGAATTAAAAATGTAGCTCAAAAGAGAGTATGTAGGTTGAAATGAACCAAAATCTTATGTCCCTTATTTCTGAGAACTCTTGAGGCATTTTCTTAGAAAGGCTTTGTGTTAGCCACAAAACCTTTCACTCTTGAACAATCTGAGAAACCCCAACAAATTAAGCACATCTAAGACTCATATATTCGTGTCACTTGCATCTGTGCTTTCTATCAAAAGCAGAACCCCAAGTCACCAGGCTCTGTCCATTACACTAATGACTCCTGGTGCTTACATGGTTGTTGTCCTCTGACCTCCTTTGACCTATGCTCTTTTAAAAATCTCTGCTGTCTGCTAGGGTGATGACAGGTGCCAATAATTTACCATTGTTAAGACGATGACACAGGCCTATGGTATAATATGCCCTCCTCCCATGATGTCTGCCTTCCAATCCCTGGGATCTGTGAGTGTGTTAGTTACATGGCAAAACTGACTTCACAGGTAGAATTATGGGTACAGATGAGATGGGGAGACTATGGGAGGATGTTATTACAAGGGTCTCATAATGCTGAGACAGGAGGGTCAGATTACAAAGGAGAAGAAAACTTGGCTCTCTCAACAAAGAAAGAAGGAGAATAAGGAGAAGAGGGAGAGAGATTTTGAAGATGCTAAATGGTTGGAAAAGGCTACCAGGACTATAGACAGGTTACAGGTGAAAAGGCAGGGAAATAGTTCTCCCCCAACCCTACAGGACCATAGCTCCAACAACACCTTAATTTTAGCTCAGGGAGACACAGCTGTAGACTCGTAACCACTAGAACTGTAGAATCATATATTTGTATTGTTTCAAGCCCTATTTTTGTGGTCATATTACAGCAGCAATGGGCAGCTATTACTATGCTGATAATTCATGGTTGATTCATTAACCTCAGGAATTAAAAGCTAGGATTGTGTCTGAAACTTTAACTCTTTTCTCCCTCTAGTTTTCCCTCTCCTCTTTGTGATGGCCCAGACTCTCAGGAGCCACTCTTTGACAAAAGGTCACAGCAGTCAGTGGTCAGAGATGGATTGCGGCTTGCACACTATCTTAGTGGAATCCTTCCGTGAGGTTGGTATGCATGTGTTTATTGCTGTGGTGGCAGCTTTGTAGGGCCATGGCCTTGGCGGTTGTTCTGTGAGTGAGATCTTTTTCTCTCAGAACACTAAGCCATTTCCGGAACGTAGCCATACTTATATCAGAAGATATTTCCAGTCTTAGCCACTCTGAGTCAGACCCGTATGTTCTCCTGATGTGCTGACTTCATCACCAGTCGATGTTCTTTCTCTAAGAAGCATCTCTGCCAAGATACCTCAGCTGGTGTAATCTCCATCCACTAAAGTCTTTAAAAATCCATTTTATCTTAAAGAAAAATAACAAGGTAGATATCTCTTCCCTGCTAAGGAGAACATTTGGTCCGATGCAAAATTTCCTTTTCCTGGGACCAGCTCTGTACAGTAGGGATAATGAGGAAGAAACAAAAGACACCTTTTCACCTGCCCTAGAGAAACTGGTGCTGCTTCCCTTTAACTTACTCTAGAAGCAGGGACAGTTCTTTACCATGAAGCTAATTTTCAAGGTGGGAAGAAACAGCTCGACTGCTGAAGGTTGTCACTGAAAGAGTGAAGCAGTGAAGAGTTGGACAGTGTTCTCAGGAAGAGAGGTTAGGACCACTAAGGTCCCCATCTCTTATGTAACCAGAAGTCAAATCTTCGCTAAGTCTCAGCTGGGCTGCAGCTGGGCTGGATTCTGACTTTAGAAAATGCAAATATATGGAACTGCCATTTGCTAAACGCCCCAGTTTCCCAATAGGAAGATGTGCCAAAAGCTGTATTTGAACTGATCTTTTGGCAATTTGAAGACAATCTTTTAAGCTGTCACCTCATTTACTATCTTTTGCTATTTATTTTAAAGAATTTCAGCTGTATGGGAGTGCCTTAATTCTATTCCCTGTTGTCCTGGGTTATTTTTATTTTTAAGATATTTAAAGTTTGAGCTCTAATGACAAGAAAGAAAAAACATATTTTTATATCACTACCAACATCTACCCTTGTTTTAAATGTCTCTCCCACGCTTTTATCTAGGCAAAACTAAACAAACACAGAAATAAACAAAGGCTTGAAGAGTTTTAAGGAAATTTATTGGACACATTCTGTCTTCCAGGCACAGTGCCATGTGGTAAAAATAGAAAAATGAATTAAACCTACTCTCAGATTCAGAGAAGCTCCTAGGTTAATGGTGGAGAACACCATAGAAAAATGTATAACCATTCAGTCAATGTTTGGTTTCCTGCTGTGTGCATGTCTCTGTTGTTTCAAAATGGAACACCGTGGACATGAAGGTTGCCCACATGTAGCTTAGAATCTGACAGCGAGAGAGAGTATTTGAATTAATTATTGGAAGTATGATTGATGTTTCAGTGGAAAAACAAAGCATCTTATGTAGATGTTGAACAGGAACATTACTTCAGAGGTGAAGGGCAGGACAAATGTCCATTTGGAAATAGTGGTGACAACTGGGGGTAGAATGGGGGGGGGGGAGATCTAAATTAGTATGCACAAAAATGTCCTTGAGGCTTAATGTACGATGTATCCTGAAAGTAAAAGTAAATTATCGGGGAGCTGGAGTAGAAAAAGGGGAGAGACAGTTGCATGGGTCATGTTTCATAATCTTAAGTATAGGTGAACTCTCTCAAGAACAAAGGGATATTAATATGCAGAATATTTTTTACAATAGCATAAATGTACATGCTGGGCATTGATGTAGGTGTTTACTCATTCAATAAATGATTACTGAGCATATTTATTATGTGCTGGGTAGACACTGAAAACAGAAGTTTGAATAAGAATAAGCCTGGTCTCTGTATACACATCAAGTAGTTTGTGTTGCTACAGAGGCAGACAGAAAATGTGATAAAAGCAGGAAGACAGGCCTGATGGGAAAGACTTATAACTCAACATTCTGGGAGGCCAAAGCAGGAGGATCACAAATATGAGCCCAGCTTGGGCAATTTAGTGAGATCCTGTTTCAAAATAAAGTAAATAAATGCATAAATAACTAGGCTGGGGGATTTAGCTCAGTGTGAAAACCTAGAGTTCCATCCTCAATACCACAAAAGTACATACATATAGATTCATTCATGAGTAGAAGAGATGAGGAACCAATCCTATGTTCATATTATTTAAAAAAGAACACTTCTTAGGCAGCTCTTCTGAGATTTCTGGCCAAAGTCAAGTCTAAAAAACTAAGAAAGAAGAACTAGCTGGCTGTGGAACTCCACCTTGGTCATACGTTATAATCCTCTGGGCAGAGATTTACATCATAAGTTCCTGAGGTGCTTCTCAGATGTGACTCTATAGAGGTCTTGGGGACCTAAGAACCTAAAATTTTTAAAAATGTTCCAGTGATGTCATAGATATTCTGCAAATAGCACTTGGGAGCCATTGAGGCAGCGTATGGTACCTATAAAGCCGCAGGCACATTTCTCTAAGTGTGCTCTGCAGACTATTAATTGATGACATATGAAAAAGGGCTGGATGTGATTGAATTGTCCCCCATTTCCTCCCCCTCCAAATCCATATGTAAATTCTAAGCTCCAGTACCTTAAAATATGACCTTATTTGGAGATAAGGTCTTTACAGAGATAATCAAGTTACAGAGAGGTCAGTAGGGTGGGCTCTAATCTAGTATATTGTGATAGTGTCTGTGTGCGTAGGCAGGCAGTGGACACAGCTCTAAAGCAGGGGCTCCAGGTCAGCCCTCTACAAGTCAAGGAGAGAAGCCTGGAACAGGTCCCTGATGGTTCTCATGTTACTGGGATGTTGGGGTCATGTTTCACGATGACAAAGCATGAAACCACAAAGGAGGTACGGTGCAAGTAAATTTAATTTTAATATATAAAGACAAGAAAGTAAAAGATATAAAGGCAAGAAAGTAAAGCTCCCACTAGCCAGGAGAGGTTCAAGTAGGATACCCACAAAGGATTCCTAAGGGTTTAATGGGCTGTTGTGTGAGCAAAATAATTTCTACCCTATAGGAGACTATATGCTTTTTAGTGTCCAATTTATACAGCGTTCATACAGAGTCCATGCAGAGTCCATGTACTCTTGAGCCAATGGCCTCCCTGATCAAGGAGGTTCCAGACACCCAAAGGACACATGACAGATTTTTTTTCTAAGATCCACAGAGGGCTGTGACTTATCAGACTCCGTTTGGGGGTCCCCGACTCCATTTTTGGACTGCTGTCCTTACTGCCTCATAGAATTGTCACACTTGTCTCACTAATTTTTTTCACACTCAGAAGAGCCAACCCTACCAACACTTTGATATTAGACTTCTAATTTATAAAACTGTGAGGCAATTCATTCCTGTGGCTTACGTCAATCAGTTGGAGATACTTTGCTGAATCAGCCTAGGAAACTCATACAATGCTTACATCTATTCAGGAAAGTTAAAAGGATTTGCTTTAAAAGGAAAGGTCTGCAGAAGCTCAGATGTGTAAATGTGTCCCCTAGCTATTTCAGGTATGAAATAAAAGCATATGCATCATATTAAAAATTGATGGCAGCATGCTTCCCATTTGTCACAGATGATTTTATAAAACTGGTGCTCTGTGATTGAGACACAGGGAAATATTGGATATATTTCTTTTGAGGAATCAACTGTGTTCTGGATCTCTTGAGAAAGGTCAGCCTCATAGAATTCAGCTACCTTGAGTAAATAAGTGTGAAAGTTTTTAATGCATTTAGTTCAAATCCATTACATCTGTTGGTAAAACAAACAACTCCAAATAAATACCCTACTCAAATTTATTAGAAATCATTTATCTTGGGGCTGGGGATTTAGCTCAGCGGCAAAGCGCCTGCCTGGCAAGTGCAAGGTCGTGAGTTCGGTTCCTGGTACCAGAGAAAAACCAAAAAAAAAAAAAAAAAAAAAAAAAAAAAAAAAAAAAAAAAAGAAATCATTTATCTTGATCCACAACGCTTTGATTCTATTAGTTTATATCAGTGACTCAGAAGCAGCCATTTGAAGAGAAAAAATTGCCAAGAAGTATTCTGTTTTCTATATTCATGGAGCAGTTCAGGAAATGTGGAGGAAAATTATGCCACAGTGATGGTATCAACTGAGCACACAATATATATTTATCTTCCAAGAACTCGTTTATTTCCACTGCCGTTCACTTGTACTTTGCCAAAACTGATCCATCTTCCTTGAAATGGAACATCGGGTGCAAAATGGACCACAGTTATTGTCAATGATTTAAAAAGCAAGACTGCAAAAAATTTAACTTGGGCATTTCAGTTACCAAACATGCACATGCAGAATACAAGAAATGTGCACCAGCTGGACACAGACTTTAAACTGCAAAATTGCAATCATTCAACTTCTTATTTACTGATGTTTTTTTATATTATTTAAGGTTAGACTTATACATATGAAAACATTAGGCTTGGTATTCAATCTATAATTGTGACAAATGTTTGTTACTATACCCGGTAAAAGGCTGGGATCAGGGAGAAAAACATTTATCAATCTTTGCTTCATATTGGTAAGTCATTGTCTAACTATTCCCCAACCCATTTCATCTGCCCCTCTTAAGGCTGAAGCCTTTCCAACCATCCCTACAGACACAATGATCTCACATCTTCATCATCATTCAGTCTTTGCTGCCAACCTGATCAGTCCCTCATGAAGGAAAACCAGCAGTCACTTCAAACAAAAGTGTAGTTTCATTGGTTTTATTTTCAGAGTCTCTGATTTGGTTGTTAAGTTGAAAAAGCTGCATTTTTAACACATATCGCATGTGAGTCTGATGGTCAGCAGCTGAGCTAATGATCAGCTCAATTTGAGAATCAGTAGTCCTCATTTGGTACTTACAGTATGCTGACTCATACTATGAGTAAGCCTTCTCATTTGGGACTATCCTTTCCCATTTGTCACAGCATTTTTAAACAATTTAAAGATTATGATTTTGAACTCTGGTGTCTTAGTTAATTTTCTCATTGCTGAGACAAAGTACTCAACACCCAAAGTTAAAGAAGTAAAGGTTTGTTTCAGTTCATAATCTGTAGAGGTTTTAGTCGGCTGGCTCCAAGGCAGGGGGCAAGATAGAGGTGCATCACAGAGAAGAAATGGTCCATGGCACGCAGGTAAGCAACCACAAAGCAGCAAGCAGCAAGCAATAGCAGCAAGAAGCAGCAGCAGCAAACAACCTGTTTTCCCTTTTATCCCTTCTGGACTACCTATTTTGAGTGCTGCCACCCACACTCAGGGTGGGCTTTCCCTTTATTTACACCCAGAACTATGCTAAACCAATCAGTGGACTAATTTAGCAGTCATGGACCCCTAATCCTAGCACCACACACTCTGGGCTTAGCTACCTCCAAAATGCCCCACTTATGACAGCATGGGGCTTTGAAAGGACATCTAGATATAAGCCATGACATCTGGAAACTTATTTGAATGTTAGTTTTTAATGTCTAAGAGCACTTTTATCCTTTGTAAAAGTTGTCCATCTCCTCTAGCAATTCTGTGTTATGATAAGAATATGCATCATGGTGTGTAGATTGTTTTCTCCTCCCTCTGTCTGCAGAGTCCTCTTGAGATATTTGTGATTTTCATGACTCATTCTTGATTCTAGTTGCCTGGGATTTCTCTTGGAACTGTGAAGCCACAGTAGTGGATGGAGATACAGCAATCTCAGTCTCTGCTAGCAAACTGTCTGTTTTCAGCTAAGGTGTCTAGAGGAAGTCACTTCCCACAAAGCTACAGCATGTTTCATTAGTCAGTCTCAAGGTGGAAAGGACTTGAACTTATGTTTTCCACCTCTTCTAAACTCCTCCAAAGCCAAGGAAGCTGACAGGTACACCAGAGATGGTCCCCCAAGCTAGCTGAGTTCAGGGGTTCACAGATCTATCACCCATAGCCACAGACTATCCAGTTAGCAGGCATTCTGATTCTTCACCCCAGGTTCATCATTGCTAATGCATGGGAATCACCTTGTCTCTGGATTTCTCCAGCTGGATCTTTTTTTTTTAAAGAGAAAAGAACAAAAACAAATTAATAAACACAAATACACAAAACCACACAAAAACAATAAAACCAATACAGAATTTTTAACATGGTGATAGGAAATTAACAATGGTTATTGTATTACATATTATGTTCAAATTGGCTACTCAGATATCCAGATATAGGCATGTAAGATTGATCAAACAATTAAACATTAACCATTCCTCTCAATAAACCAATAGAAATTAGTAGTACAATTATCTTAGCTATCTTGTGTATATCTATATCACTATATCTCTATATCTCTATATCTCTATCTATATCTATCTATCTATCTATCTATATTTCCATTTCTTCTTTCTTTCTTTTCTCTTTTCCTTTATCCTGGTTGTTCTTTCCTTTTGATTAGTGCTTAGTTAGTTTTCTCTGGTTGCTAGGACAAGTTACCCAATGACCAAAATTAAAGAAGGCAAGATTTATTTAGCTCACAGTTTGTGGAAGTTTCAGTCTGTACTTGGCTGGCTCCAAGGCAGAGTGGCACATGGCAGAGGGCAACAGTTCATGGTGGTGGAAGACAGCAAAAGTAACAAGAGCAAAAGGGAGGAACGAAAGAGGGAAGAGCAAGCCTCTCTCCTGCCCTTACATTGTATGCAAACTACCCACCCTAGGGTCGGTGTAGCAGTCACACCCACGAATTAATCATAACTCTGGAAGCCTGACCCCTTGACTGCATGAGGCTTTGCGGGGACACATCCAGACAAAAACCCTAACAAGCAGTTTCTTTCCCTTTCACAATATCTATTGTACCTTTCAGATTTTATTTACTCTTTCAGGTTCTTACACTAGGAGACGATACAATGTTTACACATGTGGGTCTGATTTATTTCACTTATGTGTATGGTCTCTAGTTGATCCTATAAAAGCCTCAAGTAGAAATAACTCCAGCTGGATCTTGAAGATGAGAAGGTTTGAATGCAAACTCCGGTCCCTCCCTATCACCTTGCTCCCAAAGTGCTCTGCTTAAAACAGGTGGCTGGAGGTTGATTAGAATTAGAATGGGGGTTCATGGGGAACAGCAAGTTGGAAGTTTTAGCCACCATTTTCCCCAAGGTCTTATTGTTACTGAACTTTTTCTGTGCCTGCCTGACTTCTCCAACTAAGGGCCTTTGCGTATGCACTCTGTCATAGCGTGTTTGAGCTATTAAAACGAAGTACATTAGACTGGATAATTTCTAAACAACAAATACTTATTTTTCACTAGAAATAAGTGAAAATAAGTAAAAAGATTTTTTTTCTATTTTTCTAGAGACTGAGAAGTCGAAGATCAGGGAAACAGCAGATCTGGTGTCTCCATTTGGCTCACATTCTGCTTCAAAGATGTTGCCTTGAATGTTATATGCTCATGTACCTAAAGGAGTGAAAGAGCTCTTTCAAACCTCTTTTATAAAGGCACTGATTCCATTTATAAAGGTGGGGCCATCATGACCTAATTACCTCCCAAAGTCCCTAACTTGTAATACCATCTGCTTGGTGATCAGATTTCAACATATACATTTTGGTGTGGTACAAGCACTCATTCCACAGCACCTCCTAACCTCACTATGCTTCACTTTCCTTATTTTTGAAAGCAGAAGTAATAATAACCTCCACATAAAATTGGCATTTTACGCACAGCTGCCACTTAGCCCTCACTCTTTCTGTGCCAGGCACCTGGCTAAGTGCTTTGTAATTGCTAATGCCAGATGAGATAATCCAAATAGCTCCGCACGCTGCCAGGCACAGATGGGTGTTCTGTATATGCCAGTTCTTTTTTGTTGCTGCTCTTAGCTGCTGACCTCCGTGGGAGTAGATTCAGTCTTGCACATTTTTACAGCTTCTGTAAAAATGTATTTTGTACACTCTGGTGAATTGGAGCACTCAACATATTTGTTGGTTGACTAGCTCAGTAGATCATATGCTTCCAAATGGCAATTTCTTATTTTCCCTACTTGGTAACCTCAATTAATTTTACATGTTTCTACGAAACCTAGCTAAAAGTTCATTTCTTGTGGAAACTGCATGCATTCTCTCTCTCCTCTCACAGAATGTTTTACACATTATATAGATTATTGAACCCCAATGCTGCCTCAAATTCAAGTTCCTGCTGCACATAAACTATGTCTTTTTTGGGAAACTGCCTCTTTTCTACTCCAACACAAAGATTAAACTTTTGAGGATTTTTCAAAGGAAGCAAGAATTGGAAGAATCTCTTCTTCATTCTTTTTCCCAGAGGGAAAAAACCATCAGACCAGGAATGGGTCCATGAAACCAAGACAGCTATAAGTTAGAGGGTACACATACAGAGTAATTTGATAGAATATTCTGGTTAAAGTGTTAAATTGATCACTTTGGGCACTTTGACTTCTCCTATTTTGCAAGTGAGTTTTTCCCCACCAGTTCTCATATTCTAATCTGCTCAAATAAGTTTTCATTTCCATCTCTGACTGGCTTTCCCTTTAAATAATTAACCAGTATTTTAGTACAGGTAGCTTATATTATATAAAACTTCTGTTTATAGATGTTTCATATACATCTTTTTGTAAGAAAGAAACAGGCTTTAACTTACTACCAGTAGTGACACAACCAGTAGCTTCTGGGCTTCTGCTTGATATAATGCACATTTCTTTCTTGTCTAGTATGGGCTCTTCCCTGTGTTATAAACTTTCAGGGGAATCAAACCTGATTCTGCCTTCAGTGGTTGGAAAACTGTGGAAGTCAGGAGGTAAGAGTGTGGATTTGGACATCTCACTCCCCAGGATAGGTGTCCTGAAATAGTACTTATATGCTCTCTGAGCTCATAACGAGTCTGACATACAAGCTTTTAAAAATATATGAAGTATTGTTACTGATACGAAAATGAGATTTTTGCAAAAATTTACTAAGGTGGATGCTCCTACAACACAGAATCTTCACTTGACTTATTTTTTCTAATACTGTACATTATCTTATTACAACTGTGCAGCTGGATCCTTCAAGAATGTGAAATCATCACAGGACAGTGGCAGCCCCATTAGGAAACACAATTCTCAACCATCTTGCATCTAGGTGCCCTTTTGTGATTGACTAATTCCAACAGCATGGGGACAGGTGTTTAGAAACAAGGACAGAGTCCCAAATTTGCCTTGTCTTGGACCAGTATAGAGGAAAAAAGTGGTGGCACCATGACATGGAAAGATTATGGCTCTGAATCCTAAGATTCACTCACATTGGTCTGTTTTTATAAACGAAAATTATTGAATTTTCAGGTCATTGAGACTTGAAGTTTATTTATTACACTGTGTTGCCTTTCTTCAATTAATACTGCTATTCAACAAATTTGTTGAAGAAACAAAAGAACTTTGTAACTAAAGCACCATGACTACAATGCCACGAAATACCTAAATATGGATTTACAATAAACTTATTGATCTTATTTTATCCATTTATTTTTGGCCTCACATCAAAACAGTTATAATTGATCATAATGTAAAGTGGAGCAAGGAAATGGAATAGTTCTGAGGCAATATAATGGTTGTTAAATATATTTTGTAAAGTATACTGAATCTTTGTGAAAAAGAAGTAAGAATAAGAATCACAGTAGAGTGGGGGAGGAGAGATTCTCGTGTATTGGAGTGTTTCATCTTAGCGGTCAACTAAAGAATGAAATAGAAAGCATTTTTCTGTATGCTTTTTGTTCAATCTACTGCATATTTTTGTCTTTAAAAAATAGTATGTGGGACTGCAAAATACGGCCAATAATTCCCTTGGTAAACTAAAAGGGAATTAGAAAAGGCTGCTAATAGCTTTTCTGCTTAGAAGCGTAATGTCTTCCAGTGAATTATTTTATGGATGAAGTATCTGGAATTGCTCATGAGTAGTGGATTATAGATTTTTTCCCCCTTCTTTTTTCTTCTCTCTTTTTTCTTTTTCCTTTTTTTAAACTGAGAAAATGTAATGTAATATTTTAAAAAAGAGCATTTTATCTGGTGGTAGAAATGTCAGCCACATTTCAATTTATTCTTAAGCTTTCCCTAAAAGGAATGACTTTTATGCATAACAATAGCCTTGTTTTTATAAGTGGCTGGTAATATCTGCAAATGTGTAGGGCATTCATTATCCCTGAGCTCTTTTCTCCCTGGTAACACACCAGGAAATATCAGAGTGTTGTTATTTGAATTCTTTCTTGTGCTCTGACTCCCAGATGAATTGAAATTCAACTTCACAGTCAAATGAGTAGCCATTTAAAGCTCAGGTGTGTATTTCTTAAGACCCTCTCAAAGGATATATAACTGCTTATGTCTTTCCTAAAGACAGCAAACTGAATTTTAATTGGATCTCACCTTTCCCAAGAGATCACTATGCCTCTACTCCAAGGCCATATATTATAAAGCTTCAGTATGAATTGGAACATGAAGCCTGTGTTTGAGTTTAGTATTTAAAGTTGAAGTTATAGCAGCTGACACCCCAGTCATTATGGCAACTTCCTAATGAAAATTTTATTTAATTCAAGTCTCTGAATAAATGAACACACACATGTGTAAATAACTTACATGTCAAAATTATGTAAACTTGCAGATTGTTAAAAACAGTTTGTTTTGCAGGAAATAAGTCTCAGCTAGGGTTGGTTCCAAATTTTTCTTCTTTCAACCCCACCTTGACCTTGTCATATGGAAAAAAAAAATAAAGCAGTGGAAAAGATTTTGTATATATATATATATAACTTACTCATTTCAAACGGCATCTGTGAGATCCTTTTGTGACACAGAATAAATATTGTTATCAGAGGGGCAGAGACTGGCAAGACATCTAAAAGGAAATCAAGAGACTTGTGGGAGCTAAGTCACCAACCCAAATAACAGAGCCGTGTGCCTCTTTGTTCTTTATAGTTTAATAATTTGCATATAGTTTAATAACTTGCATAAGTTTCCTAAGATAAATCAAGACTCTAAGGACCGATGTTAAAAAATACTGTGAAAACATCCCAGAGCATGCTAAAGGGTGAAATTCATACTTTAAAACTCTGAAGGGAAAACATTATGGTCTTGCCTTATGTCATAACAAAGTAGAGCTTTGTCTGTTATGCTTAGTTGAGATGAGCTTTTGAAAGTTTCTTTATGGAAATTTTAAGTTGTAGCTTTATTCCAGCTTTATTGAATGTTTTAGAAATCTGGACTTCGCCCCCTTGAATTTGTAGATGAACTTGTAGAACCTGAATGCCAACTGGGTACCAGGATAAAGAATACGTGTCTTAGTTTTTCTGGGGCATGGTATCCACAATTGTAACATCAGGGGACTGAAGTTGATAATTTCCAGACCAGTTAGAATTAGAACATTTTGTGCTTCTAAATTTCAAGGGGTCTCTTCTCTATTTACACAAGGCTGAAGGTCACCAGCCTGCAGATATTCCTGATTTCAGCATTTTTCTGCCATGATGATGGAGTATCTGGATTACACATTTGGTACACTCGGTACTGAAGTCTTTCAGAGGCTTCACGTTGTCCATTTAGTTTTACTTAATTGTCTTCCACTGAACTTGCTTCTTTCATGATCTGTTTTAATCTTTGAATTGTGTCAACAGCTTCTTAGTGACGACTCTCCAAACCTTGGCGTTTTCTCCTAGTTTTCATTCTCCTTATCCATTCTCTCTTGTCCCTAGCTTTGAATCAGTTGCACAGTTTTGTTGTGTTCATCTCCAAAAGGTTAAGACCAGCTCTACAGAGCAGAACTGCAGAAGTGGAAGGGATTTCATTTATGGCTTCACAGATCTCACAGAATTATTTCTAGGATCTTAAGAAATATACACACCATTCCCAAAAGTGGATGAAAGAAAAGAATCAAGATGTGTTATGTACATGTGAAGAAAGAAATGTGAACATTATGTACTGCAAACATGTACTAATAAAAAGAAAATTATAAAAAGCAAAAGAAAACAGTACTCATACAATTTTGCATATAATTTCCAAGGAAGCAAAGATTTCGTGAAGTTCAGCCTTACATTTCAGATTACGAGTCCTTCAACCCAGCCAAAGGTCCCTGGAGGCAGAATTTCACTGAGTAACAACCTTAATTACTTGAGTACTTCTAGCCACCAAAAGTCTTCATTTGGAGAACTTTTGCTTCCCTTGTTTGTAATGAAAGTTTTATTGTTGGAAAGTTTATTTGGGATTAAAATCTTTGCCTGTGACTCACAGTTGACCTAGGACTTCAGTACTCAAAAGTATCTCTCCCACACCCCCACATCTATTTTTCATGTTAAAAATGTACCATTTCCCCAGCTGTGGCTTTTATTGCCTGCCTTCCAGACTCACTTATTCTGGTCATCCTTCTCCAACAACTTTGTCCAGACATTCCTTAGGTGGTTTGATTTAATTTTGGTTCCTTCAGATGAATAACATTCTCTACATTTGATACAAATATGCAGGGCAAAGTTCTTGGAAAATTTCTCTCATTAATAGCACAAAGGACTTTGGAGTCACCTAAACTTGGCTTAAGTCTTGGCTCTGCCATTTGTCAGCTTTTTTGTCCTCCTGATGGCCATTTAACCTGTTTAATTTTATCATCTCTTATTAAGAATAGTTATATTTTCATCATAAACTGGGTATTTTAGAACATACTAGGCACACAATAAATGATAGGTGTTAGTTTCATTGATTCAGAGTAAGAGACTATTTGGGATGTAATATTATACTGAGGACCAGCAGGTAAAACCCCTTAACTATTTTTAACTAATATTACACTTGGCCTTTCTTATCTCCAAGTTATGATAATAAATTTTTCTATATAAATGTAGAATTTCATGATCATTTATTTTTTTGCATTAGGTTTGTTGCACATGCTGTGCTTCTGAGATACAACTGAATTCTAATCCTGTCAGGTAGTGTGTTGTTCTTCCCTTACTGGGGCTCTTCAGTCAGTGTATAACCAAGCTCCAAGGCCCATAGTGCACATGAGCCGCTGCTCCCGGTGTTGACTCTAACAAACTGTGATCAGATTTTGCCATGTATTTAGAACATGACATTAGTGCGGCACAAGCTTTTTGTGTGAACTCACACCAGCTCAGTTGTTCAACTGAATTCTTTTGAAATGCCTCATCCTACCCAAAAGATAGAAACTAAGGATCAGAACCAAACAGAGTTTGGGGCCCCTCGATGTATCATATATCACTTCTTTGTCACAAAGATTGGGATGAAAACAATTTAAAGGGAAAAATCTCAGCTCTTCAAGGCATGGCCCAATTCCTCACAAATATGGCAGCTTTTCATTGTTCCTGAGAACCTCTACAGAGGAGGGAGGAAAAGAATAATAAATTGGATTCATTCTCTAAAAGAACCGCTAAATGGAAACAGAAGTTCTTCTACAATCTTATGAATGAAAAATTTTAAAGAGTTATTTTTAAAGAATTTTCCTTGAGGGGGGAGAAGACTCAACGCTAATATCCTTCTCATAAGCTCAGTCTGTGTCGCTCTTGCTTCTAGCTGTGGAGTGAGTGAGGGTCCTGTTTGGAGGGACAGCTCTTTATGCGTGGATGTTGTGTAAGGGAGTGGAAGAAAGGAGAGATCTGGAGATGCCAGACAGGAGGGCAGGCCAGCAGACACACGAGGACAGGGATGCAGCCAGCTCCTCTTACTTTCAGAGCATTTCTGCTGAAACAGAATCCAAGGATCGGCCCCAGGAGTGCAGGAGAACCATGACCTCTCTCAGAACCTGGCAGGGAGCTCTCCTAGAAAGCTCATTTGCCTACAGTCCCGCTCTCAGGGGCCTCTTAGCTTTGAATTTAGATTAATTGGGGGCTCTGTTGAGATTATTCAGTGCACCTTCCTGCCCTGCCACCTACAAGTAAGAGGATATTTTAAAAGTTTTCTTTGCATTAGATTTTATTAGAATTGGTCCTAAACATTTAAGGTATACAAAATGTGGGACAAAAAAGGATTTTCATTTTCCAGAGAAAGATACAAAATCCAATCAATATTTTTATCTTACTTCAAGCAAAGAATAAATGTCCCAAAACATCTGGCTCTGATTTCCTGGATAAAATACAGGAATAAGTTAAAATTCCTCAACTGTATACTTTTCTCTGCGAATTAGCACATAGAATAAGGCACCGATTCCCTCTGTTAAGTATTTAGGTCATAAAACAAAGCTTACCCTCATAAGAACACTTAAAATAGTATGCTAGAAATTAATTTAGCTCTCTAAAACATTAAAATGTAGAATTTTATTCTGCATCTATTTATCCCATTTGGAAAGGTAACCCTTTGATATGTTACATTATTTTAAAAGAATAATTTTTATTAAAATTGTGTAGCCTAGTGCATGTTCATTTCCATTTTCCTGGGTTAGGTTCTTAATCTGAAAAAGAAAATGCACCGAGCTCCTACCCTACAAACTTGGGAGTATTAAAGATGCCACTGGATGCACAACTCCTGGGATGGAAGATGCCTCTGCACTTCTGTTCCCTGAAAGAGCGTCAGGAACAACAGTCTAGGGTACTGGCCTTGTAGAGGTCCTGTGGTTTTGGAGTAACTCCACTGTAGAATCCCTTTGGGGAAACCTCTGTCAGATGAAATTGTCTCGTAATAAGTATCTTTGGATATATTGGACATAGATTCTTTTGATTTGATTTTATACTGCACCTATCACAGGCTGACTTCCATTCATCTTAAGAAGTATTGCTTATTGAGCTTTCAAGATCATGGAAATCACCAATTTAGAGTAACTTTGCTCCCACACAGTCCTTTAGAAGGACTTCAGCCATTCTTGATTATTGTCAAAGGGTCTGACAGAGTGACTTTTCCTGCTGCCTCTGACAGGGCTACTTGAGTCTAGGAGATGGATGGAGAAATGGACCACAGGAGACTCTTGGGTTCCTTTTCTCCTGAGATGAATGCCATTGCTGATAACATCCTGGGCACTTAATAGCCATCTACACTTCACTGAACTTACACTCAGATGGGAAGAGGAATCATCCTATATTCCTTCAGGCTATACACAATAGCAGCAAAAAAAGGAAGTGATGATGTAGGAAGGTAGAGAAGGAGACCCAGGAAATAATTTTACTTAACTTGGATATCTAATTATACAAATTAAATAAACATTTCAAATTTTAGTATCTTCCCCCATCTCTTGAAGGTTATAAAAATCAGAAAATTCCATTGGGTCAATAAATGCTAAGAAGTTATCCATTGATCACTTCCTCTTATTTGACATGTTTAACCAGACTAAATCAATACTTCCTAGGGCATCATAGAATTTGCTTAAAAAAATTAACACTATTGGGTGTCCTGAGGCATCACAGGATAAAAGAATCCTATAGACAAATTCGTCTTTATTCCTTTTCCTGTTGTTGAGCATCTTTGATTAAAAATCAAATGTCTGGGCTGGGGATGTAGCTCAGGGGTGCAAGCTCCTGCCTGCCAAGTGCAAGGTTCTGAGTTCGATTCCTGGTATCAAAAAAATAAAAAAAAATAAAAATAAAAATCAAACATGTATGAGTATATAGTCACTGGATTCATAAAAGCTGAAGAAGATTTGATTCTTTTGCTCATTTCTCAGTGCATTGGCTTGTTGGTGAACTGCCTTAAGTGACACACATGTAAACAAAGAATCTGAGGTTTAGACTAAGTGCAAGATGCTGAAAATATATAAAATGTCAACAGTCTTATCCATTTTTAAAAGAACCTGCTTAATTCAAGCATATTTAAGTAGTGTCCTTGCCTGATATGTTTCTATTCTATCAGCTCATGGACAACTTGCAGATTTTTTTTTTTTTTTTTTTTTTGTCTTTTTGAGACAAGGTCTCACTATGCAGTTCAGGTTGGCCTTGAGCTTACTTTGTAGCCCAGGTTGGTCTCAAACTCACAGTGATCCTCCTGCCTCAGCCTCCTGAGTGCTGGGATTACAGGTGTGTGCCACCACGCCCAACCAGCTTGCAATTTTTAATCATCACAATTCAATGAACAAAATATTTCAGCTGGAAAATTTGACACAAATTTGAAACAAAGCTTTAAAAAGCCCCTTCAGAGAAAGCATTAGGGGATGCTCACCACTTCTTTGATTGTCACCTGGGTTCATAGCTATGCAACCAGAGATGGTTGAAATGCACAGATGGCCCTGGTGAGGTAGGGCAGGACTGGGAAAGGAAGCAATGCACACTCCACTTTTAATATCAGCAAAGGAAGGGCCAATGAACCCAGAGGGCTGAACCAACCAAAGTGAAGTGGAGAGCACCTCGACTTCATGGAGATTTCCTTCTCTAAAAGCCGACTCAGCCCAGATGCTCCTGCTGAGGAGCCTAGGAGTATCAGCAGGGGTACAGCATCGTGTTTTCATTTGGTGCATTCTGGAAGGCAACAAGGCTATGAGTGATAACCGGGAACAGAACGCTGAATGACTGAGGGTGCTTACTTGAACCACTCTGTTTAATTCAGGTTGGAGTGCACATCTGGGGCAGCGTTTGGCCAGATGAACGGTGGCTGCAAAGCCCTTGCCTCCCTGCATCCTGTGGAGAACCGCGCCTGGATGCCAGGCTGGTGACCCCTGGGGAGAAACCCGCGTGAATGCCTCCTGCTAAATGGCGCTGGGCACTGTCAGCGTTTGTTTACTTGTCTCACATGCAAAGATCGCAGCTGTTTCTTTCAGTACAAAGGGGTAGGAGAATGTAGCAACCAACCTCACTGCTACCCCTCCCCCGAATGTTTGTGGAGCCCAACAGCTGTCTTTGGCAATCCTGTCACTCAGGATCAGAATGGTTCTACATAATCAGGGTGGAGTGGTAAAGCTGAGATTGTTGGCTGGCTGAAGGTGGCAGGTGGGAATGAACTGTTCCTTTAATGGGCTCGCTCACTTGATCTATTCCTGCTGGGAGTGACTCAAAACAGGAAAAAAAGAAAGCATTTAAAGGTGGTGATGAAGGAAAGTGGAACACACACGTCTTGTATTTCATACTTACAGATCTGAATGGCCGCGAAGCATGAATTCACTGGTTGTTAGAATTGGAAGGGATTTGAAAGGTCCTCTTGTCTAGGAGTTTCAATTATTTTTAGCAGCAAAGGGGTTTTTCTGCCCCAAATGAAATCTTAGACTAGGGTATCATGTGATAAATGAAAATACCTGCACAGAACAGCAAGGGCATCAATGGAAAAGTGGGTTATGTATAAGGAAGGCGAGCTCAATAACAAGTGAACTCAGTTCTCGAAACTCAGGAGGAATCACGAGGACTGTGGTAAACCAGATGACCCCACGGGGACACCCAGCACTACCTCGGGGTGTACTGGTACCTTTGCCAGGCTGCAATTCACTCATTAATTTAAGAAATGTTTATTGTTTACTCTTTACCAGCTACTTTTTTAGGCATATACAAGACAGACTAGATCTCTGCTTCTCTTGTATTTATATTCTAGGAAGTATGATACAGACAGTTAAGAAAGGAAACACATAAATAAGTGCATATAAGTAGTGATAAATGCAAAGAAGAAAATCAAAGCTGGGTAGAGGTTAGGGAGAAATTTGCAAAAGAAGTAATAGAACTGCCCATCCAGGATGGACACTGGAGGGAATACATTCGATTACAGAGGCAAGTGATGGGAAGGAATAGGTCTGTGCAGATCTGTAGCATTACATTAGGGTTGGGGTGAGTGGAGCTAGTGATGCTAGATTATCCAGGGCTTAAGCCAGGTATGGTGGCACTCAGAATTCAGGAGAATGAGGCAGGGAGATTGCTGTGAGTTTGAGGCCAGCCTGAGCTAAATAGTGAGTTTAAGACCAGCCTGAACTACAATGTGAGACCTTCTCTCATTTAAAAAAAAAAAAAAAAAAAAAAAAAATGTAGATCATCCAATGTGTCAAGAGAAGTTGGAAGTCCTTATTTTCCAAACTGAAGTTTTTTTTAATCAGCAATTATTCAAATCAGAAAAGATTGCAGCTCCCTTGTACCCCAATGACCCAGCCCATAGGCCCCTGGTTTGTATAGCAGTTTCACGCACAGCGCTTGTGGGAAAAAAAGCAGAACTTGTCTCACTGAAGCAGGGGTGCAGGAGAACAGCCATGGTTGTCTGGACTGGCTGTTACCGGCAACCTCCACTGACCGAGCAGTTTGCCATCCTGTTCTAATTTGATCTCTTCTGTTTGCTCTGCATGAGAGACCAGAGTCACGAATCCCTTTGCCCAAGGTCACACAGGGATGCGCTGGAAGGGGGATCCAACCTCTTCCCGCTCCCACCCTTCCTCTTTTCCTGAAAAGCATGTACACTCCAATTTTTTTCCATGAATGTACAGAACCAGAATTTCAATGACTAACATAAAGCAACACAAATAGCGGCGGTTTCCCATTAGGAATTTAAGGAAAACTGCTTAAAATTTTCATAGAGTTCAGTCCCAATTCACCTTGCCAATGCTACCCTAGGGTAGAATTCTATGTGGTTTACAGCCTTTTCATCTTGTCTCTGCTTTTTGCAAATGAGTACAGTTTAAGTCATTTACTCCCTTCCAATAGATTAAATCCCATAACAACAGAAGAGTCTGGAATATAGGGGGAAAAAAATCCAAGTTGCTAATAGGGAGAACAAAAAAACCAGCTACGTCTGAACAGTTTCAAGAGGCATGATGATATTTTTAAATACACACAGACTATCCAGTTATCTCACATTCCTGGTTCATTTTCCACTCAAAAGTTAGGTCAGCCAGGATCTGCAATAACAGTCTTTGATTGTCTCAGGGTTCAAAGCACAGAATACAACAGATTGCTTCTGCTCAGCCAACCAAGTTCTTGTTTTTCAATCACCCTGACATCCAGTTCAGGTGGAGAAGGAATGTTTACATACCAGAATGGGTAAAATTTTATGCTAGTGGTAGAACCTCCTTCATCCTTTCTTCTTCCACACCGGCTACAGCCTGCAGTGTCTGATCTCTGCCTGTTTTGAAGGAATCTGACTTTTGCACTGGTTCCAAAACCAAACGCATATTCATCATCTAGAAAGGGTGTGATTGTCCTCTGTTACTAACAAGCTATACCTCCTCTCTTATTTTTTATGTAATAGTTTTACATAGTTGTTTTTCTCTCATGCTTTAGTTTCTGTTTTTTAAAAAATTGAAAGTTGAAGAATCACAGAGTTTTGCTCACAATAATCTTATTTTTCACAGTTAGTCTGTCTTCCTGGTCAATGTTTAGGGAAAATAGAATTATGTCTCATTTGCTGAAATCTTTAGAAATGCCATTACACTTGCCCAGGTCCTCCAGATAACCATAAAGGAAATCGATAGAGCTCTCCCCAAGTGAGGGGAGTTTAACCAGCTACTGCAACACTCATTTTGTTTAAACAGTTAGAAGGCAGGCAGTTGTTAAACATTTGCTACTCATTCATTTTTGGATGTTTATTTATTTTTCAGTAGTAGATTTTATTTAATAAATACCAAAACAATGACAATCTCCAAGGAGAAAAAAGAATAAACTATTATAATTTAAATGTCTCTTTTATTAAAAGTATAGTGGAAAATTATCTGGACATAGCCGTGAACTGGATTAGATATGTCTCAGAAATATGCTTGCTTTTTTATGTCTCTGCTTGGGGTGACTCAAAGTTAATTAAATCTCTGAATTATTTTATTAAGTGGGTGTCTACAGTGAGAAAAGATAGGAAAATGTGGGTACCATTTAAGTATCTTGCATGGCTGCCTACAATCTCAGTAGCTATTGGACTAACCCATGAAATAATACGTGTCATCAAGTATAAAATTTGTGCTATGAAAATTCCTAAGGGCTAAAATGATTGGGGAAGATATCATAGAAAGTGGACATTGGATTAGTTCTGAAGTTATGAGTATGATTTAACTCTGTGGAGAGAAAGGAAACCTGGCAGACACACAACTAATGACGAAGATGCAAAGAGCATGCTCTCTGTGGAAAGGATGGTGGCGAGGTGCGACCAGACCAAGGGAGAGTGGATACATGAAATTTTCATAAGCCATGCCCGTACTATACAGAAATTTGGATCCTAGAAAAGGAATCTCAGCCTTCTTCTGGGAGACCCTGGAGAAACTTTGTTGGATGTTTTGAGATTACATTTAAAATAGTATGTACAAAAATCTGAAAGATGCAGAGTTGACATTTCAAAAATTACCTGGGAGCTTATTACAATATTTCTGTCAGAGTGGTCCAAAAATAATGATAGCAAAAGGAAAAGAGGTCTACAAGAAAAGAGGCAGAGTGATGCTTGACTCCATCATCCTTGAATTTATTAGGTGTGGAATGGATTCCTCTGTGTGCTGTGGATAAAAATACCTGCTATTGCCCCTGCTCCCAAGAGCAGAGACTCCAGGAGATCATAACCAGGGCTGAATTGGCGTCTTGTGAGCAGAGTTCTTAGCATAACATTATGGCAAATGACTCTTTCAGAAAATGAGAAGGGTCCAGAACAATACAGCAAAGTACTTGATAGGTGATGAGTTGCTCTGTCTTCTTCCAAGAGCCTGGGGAACTTGTAGGAAAACAAGCAAGGGGTACAAAGTACAAAGTGCTGGGTGAGGCCACGTCTAGACCACCTTGGCAACGGCTGGAAAGTGAGCCCTGTATTTTCCATGCCGCCCCTCCAATCCCAGACATCAAAACTAGTGAGGGAAAGCTCTGGGCCCATGGTCACAGGTTTCCTTGTTTGAACCTTGGCCCTGTCACTGAGTAGTATGACCATGGAAAGTCATTTCTACTGAGTCTCAGTCAGTTTCTCCATTCATGAGCCCAGTACTATCTGCCTGGCAAACTCAGAAAATAACCATGAAGGTCAAAGGGGAAAATATAGCAAGACACCAGAACAGACTGTGGTAGAGGGGAGAATGATGAACGCCAGTTGGGTGACTGTTTACTTTGTCCTACTTATGAGGGTGCAATTTTTGTAAAGAGATGTATAACAGAAGCTGGATGTAGTGGCACATGCCTGTAATCCTAGCACATGGGAGGCTGAGGCATGAGGATTGTCATATATTTGAGCTTAGCCTGAACTATGAACTACAAAGAGGGAAGCCTGGAGAGAGAGAGAGAGAGAGAGAGAGAGAGAGAGA
>NW_004955405.1:29415139-29495177 GCF_000276665.1 Chinchilla lanigera | reverse complement strand
AGAGAGAGAGAGAGAGAGAGAGAGAGAGAGAGAGAGAGAGAGAGAGAAAGACGTAACAATCATTCTTATTCCAGAAATTCCAAGCCCTGATCTAAAAGAAAAGTTTCTATCTAAAGGAATAGCTGTGGTCTAGTTACTTATTTTTCCTAGGGAATGTCTTTTTTTTAAAATCTCCAAATGGAAACATACATGAACCTTTAATATGTAGGACAGAAACATTTTGTGAGCTGTTTGTGTTTTATTTTTTTATTAGTACGTGTTCAGCACACAATGATCACATTCATCATGGGGAGTTGTACACGCACATAACACATCTTAATTGTCTTCATTTCCCGATGCTCTTCTCTCCTTCTTCCCTCCCTCCATCTCTTAGTTGTGTTATTTTTATGTAAGATTTTAGAAAATAATTCATAATGTTTGCTTATTTTAATGTCAATCAATGAAAGTCAACTAATGCAAAATTAGACATGAGAATCTTATATCCCCTTTGACCTCCACCTTCACATTTTTAAAACTTTGATTTGTACAGTATTGACACGATTCTGATTTGCTCATATAAGTGGCTATAAGTGGTAATTATTACCTTATTAAATTACCTTGAATTCTCTGCAAAATATATAGGAAGAGAAAGTTTTGTTTCACAATGTCTAATCAACTAAAAACACTAACTGACAATACAAATCAACATGGAGAGTGAGAACATACTACATTTGGTATATGCTTCACGAATATATGTTTTATTTTTTATTTTTTAGTTTGTTTTCAGTTCCAGGAATTTTACTTGGTGCTTTTTCACTGGGGTATATCTGTAGCCCTTTTTCTTTTCTTTTTGGTTTTTCTTTTTTTTGAGATGGTAAATTTACCCAGGCTAGGATCAAACTTGCTATAGTCCTGCCTCAGCCTTTCAGAGTTCTGTGCTTAGAGATAAGCAGCTCACTTCTTTTTATGAAACTATTTTAAATAAGTAAAAAAAAACTACTTCAACAGTATTGTTTGTATCATTTTTGGAATCTCCGAAAGAACTTTCTGAAACCATGTCTACACAATTATGGTCAGTGCTAGCACTTTGCACAGAGCATAGAGTACTGCTCTAAGCACAGTACTTAGTGCCTCATTGTCTATTTCTCATTCCTTGTAACCACTCCATGAGGCAGCCAAAGACCCTGAGATACACAGGGTCAAGTCACTTTCCGTGAAGCATGAAGTCATTAAAACCAAGGCTAGATTCAAACCCAGGTTGTGTTTGCCTTTGTGGTGTGTGCTGGTGTGCTGAACATGCAGGAAGAGAAGGTGCTTGTAATCTGGAGGCACGATTAACAGACAAGCTGTTCCTATTTCCACACCTACTAAAAACAGATCAGGTGTCAAGCTTAGTTATGAAATTATCCACAGGCCATTTCGTAGTATTTTGTAGGTGATTAATAATGTTTGCTGACTGAATTTACCTTGAGGCTGACTCCCCATCAGAAGCCCATCTAGGAGTGATTCATACAGACTTTGGTAAACTACAGGCTGTAGGCTGCTTTTGGCCCACAACTTGATTTTGTAAATAAAGTTTTATTGTGACACAGTCCAATGAATCAGAAGTTTATGTGACCCTCACAATTTATATATTAACCCCTGAAAGGATGGTATAAGGAGGTGGGGCTCGTGTGTGGTGCCCTTATGAAAGAGACTTCAGAGAGCTTTGTCACCTTTCTGCAGAATGAGGACACTGGAAAACAAGAGTCTAACTGAGAAAACACTTTTGCCAGATGCCAAAAATTTTGGCACTTGTATCTAGGAATTCTAACTCCCAGAGCAATGAGAAATATATTTTTGTTGTTTATAAGCCACTCAGTTCCTGATGCTTCATTATAGGAGCCTGAAGTAAGACACACACACACATATGTACATTTGAAAATATATGGTCCATAACTGTGTTCCCTCTACAATGGCAGAGTTGTGTGTCTATGACAGAGACTGTCATAGTCTGTTTCTAAACAGACTGTCAGTCTTCTGATAGACTGTCACAGACTCACTGTTCCTAAAATATTTACCATATGGGTCTGTAGAAGAAAAGTTTGTTGATCTTTGATCTGATATAATAATGACTGCATTTTTTGTCTGGTGACTTCCAGACAACCATTTGTAGCTATGTTAACAGAGAACCATTTAAAGTAGCTATGTCAGCTTTTTGTTACTGTGACAAAAATACTTGAGGTAGTCAATTTATAAAGTTGACGGGTTAATTTTGGCTCACGGTTTTTGTCCGTGGGTCCTTGGCCCCACAGCTTTGGACCTGTAATGAGACAGAACATTGTGGCAGGGTGTACATGGCAGAAGAGACTACTCACTTCAGGGCAGCAGGGAATCAAAAAAGAGAGAGAAATAAGGGGTGAGGGTCCCAATCTCCCCTTCAAGGGCACATTCCCAATGGTCTAATTTCTTTGCACTAGGATCTACTTCCTAAAGGTTCTACCACTTGCTAAGAGTGCCACAGGCTGATGACCAAACCTTTATTGTATGCACCTTGAGGATGTTTAAGATCCAAACTGTAAAGGTAGCCATCCAGGAATGTGCAGGGGAGGAGAAGTGAAGGCTAAGCTATCTGTGGAGCTGTGTGAAGTCAGAACTGTACTCCTGGTCACCTTACTGGATCTGTTCAGAGATCACTGTACTGATACACTTCAGTTTCTGTTTAAATGGTTTTGGTATGCTTTGGTATGTCCATCATAAAACAAGGTCATGTCTAGAGAAATTTTTAAAAAGTTGGAATTAAACTCAAGGCTCAGAAAAGAGTAACTAATAATGATTTTAAAATGTGAGACTAGATTTTTTAAATGAAAAAGTTTGGGCTATTATCTGTCGTGAATGAAAACAAAATAAATAGTATTAAATTGCGTGTTATTTATGTTAAAGTGAATATTTCAGGTTTGAGCTCTACCTTGTGGATTTATTTCTGTAATTTAGGGAAGTGGGCCAGGTATTACCTTTCTTTCTACCAAGAGGAAAAAGGTCTTTTTAATAACTCACACATCCATAATTATTTCTGTTAATGCATATCATATTGACAATTTCATGCCTCATTTTTCATTTTGATAACATATTTGAAAAGTTATTAGCAGCCAATTATTTGCTTTCCAATGATTCGGGAATATATATTAGACTCAGAAACTGATTGGAGAGCGAACAGTACCAGATTCTGAATTTCAAAGGGTCGCTTAGCTTTCCACCGCTGACAATCATGGTGAGCTGTCTCTTTGGGTAAATTTTCCCTTATTTACAGAAATAAGTTGAGTTTATAACACAAGGATATTAAATTGTAAAACTATGGAGCAGCAACTGAAAATCTGAGTAGAAATTCCTGTCATTGATTCACTTGGCAAATACACATGGAACACTGGTGGTGTATCAGACACAGTGTCATCCACCGGTCATGCATGATGTCCAATACAGACACAGTAGTAGCTCTGACAGAACTGGGGAAGGAAGATACGGAGCAGTATGTTTTTGTTATTGTACATTTTGATAAGCGCTGTAAAGAAAATAAATAGAGCAGAGTAATAGAGGATAAAAAGAGAAGAACCAACTAAAATAGGCCACAGTGGTTGCCAGGGGTGGGTAAGAGGTGGCATTTGCAAAGGTCCTAAAGCATGAATGGGCTTGGGACTTCCAGTGACTAGAAAAGGATACACTGCAGTTGGGAAAAGCAGAAGGAGGTGATGAGGCTAGGTTATGTGTGCAGAGCCTTCTGGGCCCTGTAAAGAGAGAAGAATGTGTTAAACTTTTATATATTTTTAAGTGAAAACATAAAATTTCACTTATTAAAAGAGAGACTAATGAAAGGCTTTTTGGTTTTTTTCTGGACAAACATCAATACATCTTTTTCAAGATATCATTTACCATCTATTTATCTCCAAAATCTCCAAGGGAAAGGTCAGGATTGTGTAACATGACTCATACTTTTGTGACTAATTATATAATAATTCTATTAGAGTAAAGAACTTAGAGAGAGGAGATAATTTTAATCTTTTCAATTAGAATTTTTAGCACACACATACACACATAGACACATTTCAAGTTTTCTCCAAAAGCACAGCCAGCTCTGCAGGTTCTAATTACTGTTCCTTCTCCTTTTTACGAGAGAGTCATATCCTAATTTATCACACCAAAGAAAAACACCTTTGTAAACCCTGTGTTATGGTTTGTGTCTAGATGTCCCCCAAAGCCTCACACAGTCAAGAGGCTTTTTCAGAAGTGGCTGAATCTAGAGTGTGTGATGCTGGGATCGAGGATGTGTGATTACTAAATTAGTCCACTGGTTGGTTTGGCATAGTTGTGGCTGGGATTAAGGGTGTGAGTGCTACATTCGCCCTACGGTGGGCAGCCTGCATACCATATAAGGGACAGAAAAAATCTTGTGTTGGCCCTTTCTTGTTGCTTTTGCTGTCTTCTGCTCCCATGAACTGTTGCCCCTCTGCCATGTGCCACCCTGCCTTGAAACCAGTTGAGTATGGACTGAAAGTTTTACAGACTATGAGCTAAATAAACCTTCCCTCCTTTAACTTTGGGCATTGGATATTTTGTCTCAGGAATGAGAGGAAAGTAGCTATGACACCCTGTGTATTGCATTCCTGAGTTGTCACAAGAATCAAATGAAGATTATTATTATATATGTAATATATTTAGTTTTTAAAAGTCTATGTGGTGTGGCCATTTATAACACAATAAAAAATTTGCCAGAGAATTACAACTCTGAAATATTAGTATTTTGCAGATGGTAATGTATGACAGTATTACTTAGTATATGTAAAGGTATGACCTCAGTAGATATTCCAAGCCAGACAAAATTTAGAAAATTCATAATAGAATGGATAAAATATTAATGATCATGATAATTATTAACACAAAAGCGAATTTTGCCCTAAGAAGTTGGGCACAAAAGATTGGTCATCATTTAATGACCCTTCAGTCACTAAGGTAAGTAGATACTTTTGTGTTGTGAGTTACTTTAAGCAGCTGGGTTTTGAAAAACTAGGTGATGTGCATGTATCTCCCTAATCACTAACCACCAAATGGGATCAGTGGAGAAATGTGAAAGATGAGTTTCAAATTCTATAGTTTCCACCTGTAATTTCACTGGTAAGTGGGAAAGCCTGGGTTGATTATTTAGAAGACTAAATTGCTATTACTATAAAGCTGGCATGGGGAACAGATTGCATGTCCTTTTGAAGCATGTTTTTCTGGGGAGAGCATGTGACATTAAGAAGAATAAGATTAAGAATAGGAAGACTTCATCTTGCTTTCCAAAAACCAAGTATGACCTTGAACAAGCCACTCATCCTCTTTAATTGCCAGCTTCCTCATCGGTAAAATGAAAGTAAACAAAAAAATGTTGTCTTTGGTCTCCTTTACTGTTTTTCAGGTCAGAAGGAAACATTTGGTTCTCTGTGAAACATTATGCATTGCATTAAGCACTGTGTTCTGTCTGACAGTAGGAGATGAAGAGGATAATGTCACATGATTACTCCAGGCGAGTCAATGTTTATCTCAGGTCACACTGAGCCACCCCGATGCCCATGGGACATCTTAACTGACTTTCTTTCTCCTTCTTCTCATAGTGAATAACACGTCTGTCTCATTCTCTACCAAAGCCCAAACCTGGTAGTTACTTTAGATTTTTCTTCCTGTGCAACTGCCACGTCTAAATACAATGCCAGTCCTGCAGGTTCTGATCGCTGAGTGCACCATCTAGCCTCATGTTCTGTTCTCTCTGGGTTGCCTGTGCCTTGATGCCGGTCCTTATGTTTTCACAGCAGAATGACCACAGCTTGCTGACTCAGCCCCTTTGATAAGCTAGCTCTTCTCCATGATGGCAGGCCACACTTCCTAGAGTAGAGACTTGATCAAGTAATTTCCTTATTAAGAATTCCATAAGGCTCTCTAGAGCTTTCAACATACAGTCTTTTAGCACTTTTGTTCTCTAACCTTATATTAATCAAGCTCCGTTATCTCACATTCTCTGCATGCCCTTTACTCTGTTTATATCAAAGCTGTTTTATGCTTCTGCGTGCTCACACATGATATTAACACAGTCCAGAAAATGCTTTTCCCCACTGTGTGCACAGCTAGTGCTTGTTCATTTTTCAGAGTTTGGCAGTATTGCAAACTCTTCCCAGGAACCTTCCGGTGCCTGTCTCTTCTCTGGACCGATGGGACTTTGTGTATACAGTAATGTGTATACAGTAAAGCCTAGTCCTACTGCTTTCCTATGTATTCCTAGATTCTAATAGGGACTGGTACATTAGCTGGTATTAAAAAGATTTCTTTTTTAATGGATGAACAGGCCAGATACATGATCAAGTTAAAATGCAGGTGGGCCCTAAATTAATCTGCCTCATGTCCTTGTAAGAAGAAGAAATTTAGACACAGAAAGAGACATCAGGATATGCATGTGCAGGACAAAGACGATGTAAAGACCCTGAAAGCCAGGACAGTCCTTCATAGAAGCCGTACCTGCTGACACTTTGACCTTGAACTTGTAGTCTCCAGACCTGTGGGGAAAATGCTTTCTGTTGTTTATGCTTCCTATACTTGGATGTTTTTATCTTGGCATTTTTAGCAAACTGACGGAAAGAGGAAGTAGTAGATAGGAAAGAGTAGTAGATAAAGTCAGAGAAGTAACAGAATGTTGCGCACAGGTAATGGAGGAAAATTCTGTTGTGATACACTTGTAAGGACTTAAATTTTTCTTTTAATGAAGTGGAAGCCGTGGAAAGCTCTGGAGATGATAACAAATATGCTCTAACTTTCACCCTTATCAGTACGAGGAGCTGGTGGCACAGGAATCATATTGATAAGAACGTCAAAATTATCAAGTATGCAGGAGAGAAGGGGTACAAAAGCAATAAAAGGGAGAGAGCACTGAAGATGCTTCTTTGCTTCTATTTTACAACTGGGAATACTGAGAATACAGAAAATGGAGCGAACTATCCTAGATGTAATTGTTAAGCAGTCCCAGAAGTAGGAATTGGGTATCTGATGCTCTTTACTACTTTATGCTTGAAGGGAAATACATTTGGCTTTTCACATAAAGAAAGCAAGTTTCCTAATATTTTAAGAAGGCTAGATTTATTCTTGTGAGGAGATGTGAGCACGTGTGTGGGTTACAGAGACCCTCTGACACACAGTGGCGCCCAGCTGCTCACCCATCTCTGTGACCCAAGGACTGGCAGGAACAAGTGGAAATTTTTCATGGGCTCTGGTCATAGACTGTTCCACAGATGTCCTTCACGCTGGATCATTTCATTGGCAGAACAGTTTTTGGAGAGGATGATAAGACGGACAAATTAGGAGAAGAGCCTTCTGGTTCTAGATTAACAAAGAATAAGTGTATGTGTGTGTACATAGACATGTATATTTGCATTGTATACATACGTACACACTATTGGATATCCGTAAAATACAGAAATATCAAATGTACAGATCTTAAAATTTGTTTAATAGTATACATATGTTCCATACCATTTGTAGGCTATTGGAGCACTATAGCATAGAGATCTGAATTCAGATCACAACTCTATCTCTACACAAACTTGGAGAACTTAACTGGATCTCAGTGAGATTCAATTACTTCATCTGAAATATAGGATAGTAGTCATGACTAACTCATAAGTTGTGGCAAGATTTAAAAAGATACTGGGCATAAAGACAGACAAAACAATGCCTGAGTCACAATAAATGTTCAATAAAGGTACCTTTTATTTTTATTGTTTTTTCTTTTGCTTATTTTAGATTTAATATTTTCTTCTTTTTCTAGTTTCCTAAGGAAACTAAGATCATTGACTTGAAATCTTTTTTCTTTTCTAAGGTAAACATTTATTTAATGCCATAAGCTCTGAGTATTGTTTTAGTGTCATTCCACAAAGTTTGCTTTTTTATATTTTTGCTTCTACTCAAATTAAAATGTTTTCTTGTGATTTTCTTTTTGGCCTATGTTTTTCAAATATTTGAGGTGTTTTGCAGATATATTTCTGTTGCTGAGTCCTATTTAATTCTTTAAGGTTCAGAGAATATAGTACATATAATATTAACCCTCTCTTACTGCCTGGGACTTGTTTTATGACCCAAAATATTATCTATCTTATTGAATAAAGTAAGCATACTTGAAAAGAACGTGCGTTTTGTTGGTGGATGGAAGGTTTTATCAATTTTAATTAGGTCAAGTTGGTAGATAGTATTGTTCAAATCTCCTTTATCTTCACTGATTTTCTCTCTACTTTTGCTATCACTTACTACGAGTGAGGGGGCCAGGTTTCTAAGTGTTGGAACTATAAAATGTCATATTATTACTATAGTCACTTCATCTTCCTTTTCATTCCCGCTTGTTTGATATTCCTTTTGCTATACATTTACTGTCAATTTAAAAAATCTATATGCTAAGTGGTGCCTTTCAGTGAACATGCAGTTAGGTGTTTTCTTTTAATTCAATCTAGTAATACTTGTAATTCAGTTCAAGTGTCTGTACCTTTAACATTAAATGTAGTTACTGATATTACTGATTTTTAAACCTTCATGTCACTGCTTAATTTCTGGTTATTGGTATTCTCTGTCTCATTATTCTTTTCTTATTTTTTAAAATTAGCTAAGTATTTTCATTATCAAACCTTCATTTTTATTGGCTTATTAACTATAACTCTTATTTACTTTTTGCTGACAGCTGTCCTGTGGTTTAAAGTATATACTTGTTAATTTATCACAGTTTACCTTCAATTAATATACTACCTCCCACATGATGTAGGAACATTGCATCAGTACACACGCATACATTTCCCCTTCCATCTTTTATGCTATGCTGCTATCCTGTTTTCTTCTACATATGACATAAAGTCCAGAATTTACTAGTTTTTTTCTTGAAGAATCATTCATCTTTTAAAGGAGTTATAAAACAACATTTTGTATCATCATCGTCATTATTATATTTAATTCTATTATATATTTTTGTCATTTGTTTTTTCTGTTTATTAAACTTTTTCCTGGATTTATGGATTTTGGTGTATATATTTAAGTAATGCTGATTTTCTGTTGCTTTTGCTTTATTTTTTGGGATGCAGTTAAATTACTTGGAAGCAGTCAGATCCTGTAAAATAAGTTCTATTAGGGTGGATCCAGAACAGTTGTTAGACTAGAACTCATTTATTCCCATCATTAAGAGAGTGCCCATGGAGAATTCTACACACTGTTTATTGAAGTGTGAAGTATTTCTCATCTTGGTTTGGGGCTGAAAATCCAATCCCAGCCCTGGGTGAGCTCCAAGGGCTTTCTGAATAGTCCTTTCTGGTGTTTCTTTCTTCAGACACAGGTAGTTGCCTCTCACAGTTCTGCAGGTCAGAACTCAGCCTGTGATTTGAAGAGATCCTTCTGCTATCTACAGAGCTCTACCTCTTTCTTTGTGCAGCTCCTGTTTTCTGGTACTCTTCAAATTCTACCCCCCTCACCTCTCTAAACTTCTGCCTCTATCTCCTCAACTCAGGACTGGAGAGCTACATTTAGGTCTTCCCAGTCCATTCCTGCAAGCAATCAGCTAGAAAAAGCATAGGGTTTTTAGACGAACAAGTTCTCCTGGTTTGGCAAGGGCTATTCTAGTCTTAGCACTGAAAGGCCCTTACTCTAGAAACCCCTTAAGGCCTAGGCAAACTGAGATCACTCTGATAGCTGGTCACTATGTCACGTTGTTATTTTCCCTCATTTAGGGATTATGGTGCTGTAGTATCTTTGGTCCAGATCTTGGAAAAAATATAGAATCTTCTGTTTTCTGGTTATTTCAAAATCATTCTATTCATTTCAGTTGGAAACCAATGACTTGATTTATTTTTTATTTGTAAGGTTGTTTATTCCACATGAAAAAATCAAGGAGAAGGTAGAATAAAAGCAGAAAGACTAAGCACCACCTACTACTATTATGCTTTTAACTGATGGTGACCTAGAAACAAATAGTGATATAGATGATCAAAAACGTTAGAAGGAGATAAGACATACTTGAGAAATAACTTGCATAAATCAGAGCCATAAAACAACTTGCTACAGGTCATTGTAAGAGTTTCCCAAAGAGCCACGTGGTGGAGGTTTGGTTCTCGGGATGGCACTGTAGAGAGAAGGTGAACCCTTTAAGAGGTGAGACCTTTACCTTACTGGGGACTTGTCCTTGAAGGGGATTGTGGAGCCTTTCCTCCTTTCTCATCTTTCCGTTTCATCCCTGGCAATACGGTGAACAGTTGTGCTCTGGCAGACGTTCCCCACCATGATGTGCTTCCTTCTCAAAGGCCTGCAAACAGCAGGACCAGTTGGTTGTGGGCCGGAAACATCAAAACTGAGAGCCAAAATAAACCTTTCCTACTTGTAAATGGACTGTCTCAGACACTTACTGTAGTGATGACAAGCTGACTAACACACAACTCATAAAGTACATTTCTTAGTTGATTTCAATAATTCAAGTAATTATGAATTGAGTTACTGGTTATGATCCATCCTTTGTATCTTGACCACATGGAATCATAGATAGTTCTAGGGCCCACATCTACTAGACAGAGAATCTAGTAGTTGGTGAGGAATTTGGAAGAATGGAGGCAACAATTCATAGATGGAGCAGGGTAAGTGATTGTATTTCAGTGCATTGAGGCTGAGATATATGACACTCTCTGGGAATGGAAATTTATGAGCATTTATGAAAGAATAACTACTTATGTGTCTAAGGCTACTGGACCATCTCCTTTGACATCTGATGTATTCACAGCTATTCAGTTAAGATCAAAGTCCTTGCTAATCAACATTATGTAGAAAGCTGGAGATCATCATCCCAAGGTCCAGGGAGGAATGTCTTATTTGCATCCTACATATTTTCCTTCACATTATGTATCAAACTTTCCATGCCATAGTTAAGTTAGCTAAATGTAGACCTACTTACTGGGAATAGAGAAGCGCCATTGCATATAAAATTCTCAAATGAGAATATACTTTCAGATATTTTATTTCTTAAGGTAGAAGAACTCCTGACTTAATACAGGCCTGTTACTTCAACAAGAGCTTGGATTTGTCCTGCTTTGTGGAGAGTATGTACACATGTACATTCATATACCATAGTGTGTGCATGTGTGTAACACTGGTGACAAAGAGGACAGTGTACCAAACTGTCCAGCAATCATCAACAACATATAGTCAAAATATCCTCCAGGAAGTCCAAACAAATTGAAATGCCTGATGTCAGAACTCTTAGGGGTGAACAAGGTGAGGAAAATGTAGTGATTTTACGTCTGATACAGGGAGAAATCCCAAGAAGTAAAAACAGGTGAATGACTTAGACTTTTCTTGAGCATTTTAACAAAACTTGTCTAAAACTGATCAAGGACATACAGAACTAAATCACTTTTGTTATACTTAGCAGTGATTCACCACCACCCCCTTTATATTTTACAAAAATACACACCTTTTATAAGACAAGTTCTTCCTCAGCTGATTTGTATCTGTATTATGAATACAGATACATCTGTAATTCATCTGTAAATGAATAGTTTTGCTGTGTCAGAAATCTGGGGAGTGGCATAGAATAGATCTCTCTAAAGAGAGTTCCAAACTAAGGATTTGTTTATTCTTAGGAGTGAATAAACCATATATTAGGTTAAGATTTTTATAGAGGAGACCGCATCTACTATATTCAGTTGATCCCCAACACTCATCCCCATACCTGCATATGGTAGATGTCCAGTAAATATTAATTGAATGAAAGCCTAATGTTTTGGGAATAATAAAATTCCATAGACAAATGAGTTTCAAATTGTTAAATCATCTATCTACTGCTATAGGTTCACAACATACATTAACCTATTAAAGGCTCTGAGAAGACCTGTAGTAACATCAATGTATTTTTGAGTGAATAAGTTCTTCACCAGTGACTTTCACCATAGTACTTGTTTCTAGGGAATATGTATTAATATCTTGCTATAATCTAACATATCTTTAAAGCAGCAAAGGTGACCTTAAAGGTGAAGATTTTAAAAGATGACTATGACACCACATTATACTCTTGTAAAACTGAATTCACACCACAAAACATTTGATCTGTTTTACTCAAAATGGTTTATAATATGAGCTGGACTGGGTTATAAGTAGAAAAAATTTTTATTTTACTTCTGTCCCTTTAAACCTGGTATTTTGACTACTTTCCCCTAGTCCCCAGGTTCTACTACCAATAAAATTGTGGATAGTTCTCTGTTGGCATTTCTGATTACTAATAGAAAATATCTTTTTTTCAAGATAGTAAGAAGTCTAACATGAAGTTTAAAGTTTTTGTTTTATTTTGTTTTTTTTCTGGTACTGGGAATCGAACTCACAACCTTGCACTTGCCAGCCAGGAGCTGTGCCGCTGAGCTAAATCTCCAGCCCCCCCAACACAAAGTTTAATCCATGTAAGCTTCAGATTTGGGTCATCCAAGCTGTTATCACTCAGTTTGGAAATCCAGGGGAAGGAAGAAGAGCAATGCTGGTCTCCTCATTTTCTCCTGTCTCCATCTTCTCCTTCCCTAGCTAAGATTTCTATCTTCTCCAGAGATAGAGGGCAGTGCTGGAGCAAAGGAAGTTTGGAAGGTAGAATAAGTTCTAACTTCACCAGCGCTGTTATAATCTTTCCTAGGGATAGCCTGAGTGTAGTGGACCTACCAGTGGATGTTTTTCTCATGGGTCATTTTGTTGAACTGGTTTTTGAAGATATTTCTTTTTTCTGCATCACAAGGTATCTCTCAAAAACTATTTCCTTGGCTCCATTATGCCTTTTTAGTTGACTTACGATTTCTCCAGGGTCAGCTTGTCATAGTACACACCCTAGTAAAGTCATGCTACCTTCCCAGGCAATTTCTTCAAAGATGACCCAATCTTTCCTTTTCGAGGAGGGTCCTTATTAGCGCCACCAAGTTTTGAAAGTGCTGATTATGTACAACAGAGCCCTGCTCCAGATACGAGACAAGGACTGCTCCATCACCACCTCTGTGTTTCCAAGTGTGAGTCACACATCAGAACCTCTTGCCAAAAGTCCAGGAGACATGTATGAAGCTTCGCAGGGGATATCCCTGAAGTGTTCTTCCTTGGCTCATGCTAAAGAAGAAAGACACCTACCTAGGGAGGGGGTGAGGATGAGCATACTTACCGAATTGGCAACATCTTCCAAGGAAATCTCTAGCATCAGCTTTCAAGTCTCTCTCAACAGGCTGGAGGTTAATGTGGTATTACAGGTAGGACCACCTTCATGTCCTCTTCCCACGTTCCTTGCTAGGGGAGCTCCCACTTCATTTTATGGAAATTAGAAAATTTTTTTGTCTTTTTGAGACAGGGTCTCGCTATGCAGTTCAGGCTGGCCTTGAGCTCACTTTGTAGCCCAGGCTGGTCTCAAACTCGCAACTATTCTCCTGCTTCAGCCTCCCGAGTGCTGGGATTATAGGCGTGCGCAACCATGACTGGCATTGCCACTTCATTTTAGATGGAGGGCTTCCTTGGCACATCTGCATGGGGCCTCTTCTGATCACCCAGACAGAAGGAAATGCCCCATTGGACATCCCTTTGTATGTGATTTAATATACTCAATCTGCACTCGCAGCTTTTATGAGAAATATAACAAATAGCAAAAGGAACTAAAGACGAAATAAGAACTAGCCATGGATATAACCATGGGGTCTTAATCATGTTACTTATAATGCATAGGGCTTACAAAATATGGAAGGAAAAAAACTGAAAGTATTACTTTTATGCATCATTTATTAGCTTCATATGGTGGGTTTCACAGCCATTAGAATGCGGACAGAGATTGAATTACACTTGCAAAAGACTTACTTCGTTCTGTTGCCCAGTTCATGGCTACCAGACAACAAATGAATTTCTCCCATAGATACTTATTTGTGCTTGGGCTTGCACTGGTCCTTTTGTTATGTTTGCTTACTACTACACCCGTTTTGTCCAGTGTCTCTTGTCAGCTGGCTCTTAATGATCCCAAGGGCATTAAGGCCACCAGCAACAAGGCCAGAGTGTCAAGGGTCCCATTAAAAAAGAAAAAAGGAAAAAAATAGCAGTTCATATTGAGTGTCAATTCACTCATGTACATTGAGGAATTGGTTGCATATTTTATCACATTAAAACTCACAGCTTCCTGGATTCTTAAATTTTCTCACAATATTCTAATACTGAGTTTCTCAGTCATGGCTGCCTGTTAGAATAACTGGAGGAGCATTTAAAATTCCTAACGCTCATGCCAAAACCCTCTCTATTAGATCAGAATCTCTGTGTTTAGTCCAAAGTCTGAATATTTTCCAAACACACAGGTTCAGTCAGTGCTGAGTGTCAGTATCAGTACCTTTGGTCTGGAATGTAACTTCTACTCTTTCATAGCAGAGCAGTGATTAAACCCTTTATGGAATCTCATCCCATCTACATGGGAAGATGAAAAGTGTAATGTTTAGGCTATATACTTATTTTTGCCTACTTTAAAAGTTAGATCCACCATTTATGATTTTTTAAATTTTATTTTTAAAGATAAAAGAACCAAAACAGGGCTGGGGTTTAGCTCAGCAGCACAGTGCCTGCCTGGCAAGCGCAAGGTCATGAGTTCGATTCCCGGTATTGGAAAAAAAAAAAGAACCAAAACATATTAATAAACACACAGACATAAATGAAACAACATAAAAATGACACAGAATTTCAGAGAAGGTGATAAGGAATTAACAATGGTTGTTGTATTACATACTGTTATCTTCATATTGGTTACTCAGGTAAACAAATATACACACGTAAGAATGAGGATCCACCATTTAAAAAATTTGGGAGTTCTGCCAGACATAGTAGTGCACACCCGTAAATCCCAGAATTTTGGGAGGTTGAGGTAGGAGGAGGGCAAGTTTGCAAGTTCAAGCTCAGCCTGGGCAGTTTTGCAAGATTCTGTCTCCAAAGAGACAAAAGAAAAAAAGAGGCAGAATAGGGGTACTTTAGATGTAGCTCAGTGTGAAGGCTATGGGCTCAGTCACCATTCTGGGGAAAAAAATTCAGAAGTCTCAATGACAAAAATCAAAATATTCAATTTCTCTTGATAACTCAGCAATTCTCTCAACAGTAGCTTACTTCTCTGTATGACAAGCAGCCGGTGCTGGCAGTCCCCAGCCCCTTCGGAGGAGGCCTGGGCATTCCACTTTACCCACGGGTCTCACCCACCTGGGATTCCAGCCTGGTCCCTGTGGGCAGAGCTCCGGACACCTGCGGTTGTCTACATTTAGAGAAATCTGTCAAAGCTCCCTTTGCCTCTTCCATTTCAAAAGCAGCAGACTCCAACTTGTGCCAGAAAGCCTTCTTTGATCTGAGTGATTCAAGCAATCCTTTCGTCCCTGGATTGTTTAAAAGGTTATCAGGTTCCTCTCTTCATTCTCTCCCAGCCTACTCCCGCCCTCATCTCAGAGAGTTTGTTCTGTTCTTCTGCTTTTAAAATGAAAACAAAGCACGACTATACATCTATTTCCAAAGACTGTAGCTCCCGAAGGCTGAGAGCCAGACGCCTGATTTGTTTTCCATCTAGAGCAGGGCACACAGAAAAAGTTGTCAAGCCAAGGCCACTCTGCTTTTGACCTTTGTAGGGCTGAATGCACAGCTAATCAACAGTGGAGGTCAAAACAGAACTCATGACTTTCAAATCATTGTTCTACTCACTGGCCTGTACTTCCTCCCATAACGACTTGGTTAAGCAACGTCCTGTTTTGCAAAACAGAAATCATAATGTACCTATGAGAAACTGGGCATGGGAGAGACATGGACCCCACCCTTGGGAAGGATGCGCTGTAGCACAGAAGCAGGATGACTTCATTTCTAGCCCTGTAGCTGCTAAGTTGGATGCGTTCAAAAACTGTGTGCTGAATCATGCAGTGTGTGGTATTCTGACCAAGTTTTCACTGGGTGCCAAGAATGTCTCTGCCTGACAATCCACAGCAAAAAAATTTAGGACACTAGAAAGGTTATCTGACAAAGACAGACCTGCGTATAAAGATGATGCAGGACCTGGAATCTGGGTGCCAGCTTTCAGTACAGGGAGGCGAATGTCCTGAGAATTCATGAGACTGTCATTCTTCATGCAAATATGTGCTTGGTCCCCAGAGAGCAGGTCTAACAGCAGGCGGTGTCAGAGGCCAACAGAAATAGAGAGATGAATGTCTAATAAAAGAATGTTTATTTGGAAATAGACAAAAAAACAGGATTGCAGTCCGTGACGCACATACATCAGCGAAGGTGGTGGCGGGTGTGTCCGGAGAGCAAAGGGAAGGTTGGGAGTTTTATTGGGACAGAGAAATTTACATGGAAAAATCGATTGGTATGTTGGGTGCTGACAAGATCTGGCAAGCTCTGACTGGTGGATGGGGAGGATGTTATGTAAAGCTAGTTTTCTGGTTATAGTTAGCAGTTCTGTTGTCAGTTGCTAAGAGGAAATAGTCTTAAAGGTACAGCAGGTCATTGTTTTGGACTGGTTCTGGAAGGTATTTTCTGGAGCAGATGTCTGTGACCTGAGTGTTTCCCATTCTGCCTCTTGGGCTTTTGACTCAGTCCTAGTGGGGTGTGGTGGACATTTAGTCCATTCTGACTGGTGTTTCCTCAGGCTGGCAGGAAGACTTCACAACTCTCTCATCAACCCACTGAGTTGGTTTGCAGTGAGCTTCTAGGGTATGATGCACGGTTCTCCTTGCTGGTACCCCCTTGTCTAAGCACACAGCCCATCCCAGGGAAACAACAAAGCAGAAACGAGAACGTAGAACCAGACATCTGGGTCTGAAGCTGGACTCTGTGACTGCCCAACTACAAGACACTGGAAAAGTAAATTTATGTATCTGTGTCTCAATTTTCTCATCAGTAAAACAGATAACGTAATGATAGTTCTTCAAAAAGTAATTATAAAATTTAAATGTTAGCACTTGTGAAGTGCTTAGGGAAACATTTGGTCCCTAATAATCATTCATTATGTTTAGTTAGAGGCAATCAACACACATTTTATGAATAGGTAATTATTGTAGCTAACAATGTTGGATACTTAGAATATAGAAGATGACTTGCTAAGCACCTTATGTGGCTCATCCCACTTAGCTCTAAAAATGGTTGATGAGCCCCTTAATCCTATTGCTCCATATTACAGAGAAGACAACTGAGGCTCAGGAAGATTAAGCAACTCACTCAAGGTTTCACAACAAACATGTGACAGAGGATATGAAACTCTACATTCTGACACTACCCCTTTTATCACTATTCTGCCAATTAAGCATGTATTTCCTAGGAAGGACCCTAAGGTAAAACGTGTTTTATGGTGTTTTTATGAGGCTTAAGTATAATAATTTGTTGACTCTTTGAAAGATCTATATATGAGAAATCCTATTCTTATTAGCCTCATTTAGCATATCAAAAGGTGTTAAAAATAATAATTAGCCTTGGGAACCAAGAAACAAGTAAGACCAGTCATTTTGACACACCAAAGTGCAATTTAATGTGTGTCACCTACTCCAGATAACAACCATTGAATAAATTAACAAAACATTGTGTTGCGCACCGGGACATCATGTTCTTTTGCTTTGTTATTGTAACTGTTAAAACATACTTTGTTGAGATGCTTTTATCTTCTCAGATATTAGTTGGAATGTTCTAGTGAGATGAAAAACAAGTCACACTTGGGAGATGAGATTTCTAGTTCTGGCTTCTCTACAAAGTCATTTCCTTGAGATCCTACAGTATCTTACTATGCCCAGGCCTCAGATTTCTCTGACTAAATATATAGCTTTGGGTTTTATATATGGATTATACTACATATGGATTATATTTTCTATTGATTATAAAATTCCTGGTACCTTTATATGTCTTTAATTTTCCTTCTGGGAATTTTCTTACAAAGCACACTTTTCCCATCCTCACTCCTACATATATATTTTAATATTTTAGAAATCATATTGTTTCACAAAAACATACATTAAATTTCATCATTTCCTTTTTCCTTCCCCTCCTCCTCCTTTTCCTTCTCTTCCTTCCTCTTTTTCCTCTGTAAAGATGTGATAAAGTTGGTTGTATATTTTAGAATGAAAGCGAAAAAAACAAAACAAAACAAAACAAAAAAAACAAACATAAACAGTGCAACCACCACCACAAGCATTAACTAAAGCTACTCCAGAGGCTGGCTTGGTGTATTTGTGGACTTGCTTGCTGAAAATGAGAGGAAGACCATCTAAATTGCTGTTACTGTTTAATTCCCTTTAGAGGTGAGGCCCTAAAATGTTATATTTTATCTGTAGCAACTATGATACCCAGCTTTCCCTTGCCAAGGACGACAGTTTTGTGTCAGCCACACAGTACTTTTTAAAATTAAAACGTCTCCATGAATACGATGCTGCAACCATCTGCATGCACCAGTGGTGAATCTGTGATGCTGAGTCACTGTTTTGTAGTTGGCTGAGAAGACCTGAGAACCCCTCCTTCCCCCAGGCACAACCAAGTGGGAGAACAGCTGGTCTTTGTTTCACGGAAGGACAGGGCAAAGGTTTGCTTATGGGTAGAGTTTCCTGTTTGTAATGTCTGAAACCAAGGAAGGTGCCAACAGCTTTGAAGGTTTCATTAAAGGGGAGAGAGTTTTTGCTGAGTTGGCTGGAAGAAAGTAAAATACACTCTACAGTTGATGTCTCGGTATCTCAGATGCACATTAGATGGATAGTATTATTTCCTTCCTAGCAAGCCTTGAATGACCCCCCTTTGCTGGCCAAGTAAAAACCACAGGTTTAGCACTGTAACTCTACCCAAAAATTCTTGCAGTTCCATGAACTCTTCTTGTTGATTTGTGCTTGGAATTACTTTCCCAAAATTTCACCTGGGCAAGTCCTTCTTTGAAATTCCAAGATAGTTCAGGTGTCATCTTCCCTTAGCAGCCTTGGCTACCTTATTAATCAGGTTGGGTGCCTCATCTTTGTGATCCCCAAGCATTCTGATTCCTTCTCTCCAAAGAATTATCAAACATGGCTACAGCTGGAAGGCTGTCAAAACCGCCAATGCATGGGCCCTGTTCACGGAGATTTTGATTCCTTTGCTACGGGTTGAGGCTGGGTGTCTCTATTTCATGTACCCAGATTATTCCAATATGTGGTAACTTCTGAGAACCACTGTTTTGTTTTGAAACTTGCAACATGCCATTCTGAAGGTTTTGTGTTTATCTTCACCAGGATTAAGTTTCTTGAGAACTGGAATTGTTATGTATAGAAATATATATTCCTTGAGATTGAAAAGTGCCATGTACTAGGTGATGTTCAGTAAGCAGTTTATGAATGAAGAGCGAATGTATGAATGAAAATATGATACACATTCTAACTCCCCACCCACCTAAATTTAGAAGCTCTCTTACGTTAATGTAGTTGTTCGTGGGTGGAACATATGAAAAATATCAGAATCAGTGTGGACTCCAAGTGTTTGGGGATAAAGGATGTTGTCTGAGAGAAGCATCTGAGAGATCAAGTAAAACATGCCCTGAAAGAAACCTGGGAAATTTTGAACAAATTAAGAGCAGGTGCTGAAAAAAAAAATAGAATCATGAAATCTGACCTCAGCAAAAACTTTGGGAAAGAAATTATTAATATTAATTAATTGTATTAATTAATACAAGACATTCTGGGGCTAGATATGAGGGCCAGAGAGCACCAGCTCAAGATGTACATTAGCTTCTACTTACTCAAGATAGACATGCAAGGTTCCCAGGAGAGACTTGGAATTCCCTTAAGACCCAGAATCCACAGCCTCAAGATCAACATGCCAAGGGAGCCTGGAAGAGAATCAGCTGAACAGGATCCCAGTTTGAGCATCTCACACCTGCTTTGTGAATCTGCACTTTGGGGTCAGAGCATGTACCGAGTGGTGAATATTTTTTCTCCTGTTTAATATGCAGGATTAGGTTCATGATACAGATTTTAGTATCCCTAACTTGACAGGTGAAGACTGCAAAGTTAAGAGAAGTTGAGTAAGTGTCCCAAATCACCTGCCCTGCGAGTGGTGACCTTCTACATGGTCGGTAAGCGTTACTGACCAAGAAGAGAAGTGCTGAGAGCACGTGGAAGGCTTGGCTGAGTTCCAGATTCTCTGGCCAAGAAACTGTGGTCACAGTGACCTTAGTGTTTTAACTCTGAGAAGCTTGTACTTGTCTGAGCCTCGACCACTAAGGGGACTTGAAAAGTGAGGACAAAGCCATCTCCATATCTGGCCCCTAGTGAAAGAGTTTTATGGAGGATGAGAGCCCCTTCTCAGAGAAGGAATGATGGCTGAGCACATGTAAAATCCAGCGAGTCTTCAATATGGAAGAATGTCTGTGAATAAGGCCTGTGCTGTTATTAAAAATAAATAATGAGCTTTTACTATATTATCCCAATAATATGTGAATTTCATGTCTCATCCAAATTTTTGTTCTGAAATATTGGTTTGCCAATATTTTAGAATATTGGCAATTCCCAATATTGGGAATTCCCTCTTCCTGGTCCTCTCTCTTGAGTGTTTCTGGTCTGTCCAGGCACGCTTGTCTTCTTTCTTATCTTATTAAACATTTCCAGACAAGGCCTAATCCAGTTATTTACCCAGCCAATCAGTTTAGTATGTCTACCTTAAGGTGTGATGAAGATGCCTGCAGATTTTAGTCCACTAAAAGTTATCTTCTTTTATGAATCACTTGTTACGAATAGTTTACCTGGAGTAACTTATGAGGTCAATCACATTGGAGCTACTGACCTTTCCCCTAACCCTGCACGTAATTCCCATCTGGGGAAACTACAATATTCTGGCTGTAAGACATGCCAGGAGTATGTTGGCCTTGGGAGATTGCTTGGGTTTATTGAGAAATTACCTGGAATCTGAACTCAGTTTGATCTGGTTCAACTCTAGACTTCCACTTGCAAAAGGAAATATTTCTAGGACCAAGGAAAGTTCAGTATGTATCAGTTTACTTCCTTGTCTATCTCTGTTAAAAAGCAGTGTCTTCTTCAGTCATTCCAATCATCTAGTTATGTGTACATTCAGTCCAGCACGCCTATGCGAAAATTCAGACAGCTGTGTTTCTCCTCTGGCTTTGGTTTTCTAACAAGAAGGATGTCAAGTATAGCTTATGAACAGTCTGTATTTCGTGGAGATTTACTATCTTACCTTTCCTTGGAATGTGGATAGTATATTACCCCTGGCTTCCTGACATGTGAAAAAATATATCCTTTCTCTATCAGTCTGGCTCTTCTGATAACAAGTTAGGACAAGCATTCTCTAAATAATAAAAGAGGAGGTAGCTTCCACAGACATTTATAACTGACTGTATTTCAAGAATTTGGTTGTGCAATCTTTACCTCATTTTCAAGATAGATGCAGTGTGTGTCATGAGAAGGTCTCTCTGGAGGGGATGGGGATAATTGACAGTGTCTGATCTTGGCTCATTCACTTGTCCCTGTTGATCCTGCTTTCCCCTCTGTGAAAGGGAGATAGTGCCACATGACAGCTACCGTCCGTTCTCACCTAAGGATCTGTGTCTATCTCCTGCTGATTTATAAGAAAATAAGCTGACTTGCTGGAAGATAAAAAGATATTTAAATGACAACTATTTCACAAGAGAACTAGTCTTTTTCTGCTCTTGTTCTCTTTTATGTCTAGGTTGTAAAATTATTATAATGACTACTCTTCACCACCCACTTAACCCCTTAAAATATCTCCCACTATATAAATGCACGTGGTCTGTTTCCCTGTAGCCATGACTCATTTAACCCCTGGGAATCAGGTCTTTGCTAAGGCCCATTAATAGAGGGTGCCTGTTAGCAGACTTTATTTTTCTCTTTGGCTAAAATTTTCCTATGCCTGAGACCCACTCATCATCACTCTGTTGTCTTCTTTTAGGGCACAATTACCAACTAGGACTGAAGTCCTAAATGCCAGTAACATGTGCCAGGAGAATGAAGGAAAAAGGAAAGGAATATTTATTAGATGTCTTGGTTTAGGTTGCTGTAACAAAATACCACAAACTGGGTTTAACAGCAAACATTTATTTCTCATGTTTATGGGGGCTAGAAGTCTAAGATTAGAGTGGTGAAATAGGCAGATTCTTGTGAAGACCCTTCTGGCTATGTCTTGATATTCCTGATTGTTTGATCAGTCTCATATTCTTACGTCTGCTGGACTGAGCAACTTCATTGAAGATAACAGTATGTAATGCAGCAACCATTGTTAATCCTACCATTTTGTTTTGAGGTCATGTATCGTTTTTTGTTGTTTTTGAGTTGGGTTGATTTTGTCTTCATTGTTGTTGTTTTGTTAGTTTTTTTAATCTTTAAAATTAAAAAAAAAGAAGTGCAGAGGGAGAGAGAAAATGGAGGAAGGAAAGTAAAAAAAGGAAAAGGAAGGAGAGAGAGAGAGAGAAGGAGATAGAGAGAGAGAGGGAGAGAGAGAGAGATAGAGAGATAGAGAGAGTCTCTTTCTTTTCTAAAAAAAACCCCAAGGGTACTAACCTCATCAACCCTCAAGATTTCATACAAACTCAGCTCCAACCACCATCATATTGGCATTTGGGGGGAATAAGCATTCATTAAATAGCAGTAAAAATAGACAAAACATAATAGATTCTATTTTGCCTCTATATTGTTTTGTGTTAAACTAATGCATTTTGTGTAATTATCTCATACTTCCTTTTTTACATGTATCACCCCCCTCTTCTGAGTAAGTCTTATACCTGCTGCACAGCTGAGAAAATAGAGCCTCAAAGATCTCAGCAATGTTGGGGACTTATCCATGGTCTCCTAGGCCCCTAGCTACAAATCCTGCTTCATTTTGTCTTGTCATCATGAAGCCTTCCAGGGTTTCCCAAATGGGTCTTTAGTGAGTAAAGTGTTTTAGGACGTGGAGAAACACCAGTGGCCGGCACCACCAAGGCAAGTCTGTCTAAAGGGTGTATTCTATATTTGCAAATTTCAAGGACAAACCCTCAATGAACTTGGAAATAAATAGGGAAATTAGATACCCCACAGCAGGAGGGGTTTAAATTCTTTTCTCAGGTAAACTTACAGAAGTCAGATGTGCTTGGAGATGTAACAGTAATGGACACCATTGATCGAACTCATAATGCTGCTTTGATTGTGATACATACTTCACAAGTATTGTCTCATTGACTAAGTGATGCCCCATGAGATTATTACCCTCTTAGTTATGGGCACTGAGACTTACAGAGATGTAAGTCAGTGAAGGTGTATAGGTTGGGAAGATGGGAATTTGGTTGTATCTGAATCTAAAAGAAATTATTAGACAGTGTGTTTATACTGCAGGTACAATAGGACTCAAGGAGTTCTGTTCTTTCTTTCTACTGGGTCAGCACTTCAGTACAATAACTTGAACTCATGGGAATCACCATTGCAAATACAGAATGTCCTCCACAGGGAATTGCAATTCTAAGGAAGGCCAACACAAATTAAAAGACAAGAAGGTAACAGGAAAGTCCCTCTCCCAAATGAGGCCCTTTAAACAATGGAACATTCTCCCTAGTTATTTAGAGAGGACAGAACTGATGAGACATCAGAACTAGAACTATGAAGAGACCTCTAGAAATGACTTCCCTTGCATCATTTCCCTGGGAGATCACTTAGTGTTTAGTTTGCTTCAAAAATAATGAATATTAATAAAGTCTATCAAGCTAGACTGATTAGAAGAGGAAAGATTACCAAGAATGGATTGTTTTAAGCCAACTGCAGCATGAGAAGGCCAAGTCTAGCTGGTCATCATTAAGGAAATGCATGTAAATAGCGCCCTCAGATTTCACAGTGACAACATTTAAGCAGTCGACTCACTTGCAGTCCGAGTCACTAAAAGCTTGGTTTATTTTTTATGGCAGCCTCCACTTCTTGCCAACAGCTGATTATGATAGCCACTCTTTTCCTGGGAACTGAGTGAGTTTAAAATATGGAATGATCTGATACCAGTTTATTGAGAGACAGAGTTATAGACAGCAAATGAATCAGAGTTGGCAAAGGACTTTGCCACTTATGTCACAGCTGTGTGGGATGAAGGGCAGGCAGCCACTGCAGTCCCTGGAGTCCTTTAGAGTGGGCGAGAGCTTGTGCACCTTCAAAATCCAAATGCTGAAGCTACAGCCCCCAATGTGATGACACAGAGAGTTTGGGCATAAGCATATTTAGATGAGGTCATGAGAATAGGGCCTTTATGATAGGGTTATTATCTTTATAGGAGAGAAGGAGAGAACAAGGTTCTCTCCACCATGTATGGACACAGCAAGGAAGTGGCCATGCACAAGCCAGCAGAGAAGCTTCATCGGAACCTGACCACACTGGCATCTGGACCTTGATCTTCTTAATCTCCAGAACTGTGAGAAATAAGTGTGTTATTTTAGCTACATTTAGTCCAGGGTTTTTTTTGTTTTTGTTTTTGTTTTTTTTTTAAATAGCAACCTAAGGTGAATAAGGTAGGCTGGTCCTGAAATATTCGGCAGCCCATTCCTAGCTGATCACCAACACTCACATAGCTTTCTCAAAACAGCAGAAACTAGAGATGCTGCTGATACTAATTTAGAAACAACCTCTTCCCAACTTCCTGCTCAGACATAATGCATACAGGCAACTTGGAAGGTGATGGGAAACAAATGTATTCATTTTCCAAGTAAATGTTGAGCAACCATAGTTAAGCCAGACATCTGAATCAACTGGAAGAGAATAAAGGAAGAGGACAAAGCCATGAAAACAGCAAAGCAAGACAGTCCATGCTGGATACACAAAGGGGCAGAGGACAGAAATGTAAAGCTGTGATGCACCTACTTGTGGTTGAAGACTTAACAGCAAATTGCAACATAGACTATGTGCCACTGACTGTGCTAGGCGCTGGATTCCTAGTCTATCACAGAAGGCCCTGGGGAGGCCTGAGAGAAAGAGATGGGTGACATATAAAGTGTAACAAAATGGGACATCCTTTGGCTACTATCTTAGCTATTTTTCTCTCTGCTGAGACAGAATGCTCAACACCCAAAGTTAAAGGAGGAAAAAGTTTATTTAGCTCACAGTTTGTAGAGTCCATAATTGGGTGGCTCCAAAGCAGAGTGGTTCATGGCAGAGGGGCAACAGTTCATGGCAGCAGAAGACAACAAAAAACGAGAACAGGAGGGGAAACAAGCCTCTTTCTGCCCCTTTTATCATATCCAGACTGCTGGGATTAGGGTGGTGTCAATACAATCAGTGGACTGATACAGCAGTCACTCACCCATAATCCTAGCATCCTTAATCTGCATTGCTCTCTGAATCAATTGCAAACTCTGGATTCAGCTGCCTCTGAAAAAGCCCCATTGAAAAGTGCATGAGGCTTTGAGGGGATCTCCAGACACAAACCATAACAGCTACAAAGGAAATGACAACATCAAAGATCTGGAAATGAAGGTACTTGGCCAATAATGGCTGGTCTGGCTTGGTGCATGTATTAGTGGCAGCCCATTAGCACAACTGGGCCTTTCTCACCTAAGAGCATCCACTCAGTAGGAGCTAGCCTGAACTTAGAAAACAAAAGTGTGGAGTAATAGAATGAGTAGGGAATCCACCCCTCTGATTCTCCTGCCAACCTCCTTTTCTATAGGTCATTCCATAACCTCAGGCCACACTAGTAAGGAGATGATACTGTGCGCCAGATGGTTCAGGCCAATCCTGGGTTTACACTTCCTATGCCATTATTCCCATTACTGTCCTAACATCCGCATGCATTAGTGCATGTTACACTTGGAAGTGTGCAGTCTGAGAGGCACTTAGAAACTTCTCTGTAGAAAAACCTCTTCACCTCTGGCCTTCCTTTGTGCTGTGAGTTAAGACCAGGAGCAGCTAAACACAATCCATGCTAACATCTTCAGTGAGAAGAGCAGAACTCTAGGGGAAAGCAATGTACTAGTAGGAATGTGTTCAGTGTGGTGGATGTGAAGAAGCATCATAACCCAGATTTCCTTTAAGAGACACGCCACCCTGCTGTGGGCAGTGTTGATCACCTTCAGTTGTCAGCACCTTTAGGGTCAGCCTCAGTACTAGGCATCTAACTGGCATAGTCAACTCTTTCCCTGGACAGCATGTGATTGCTTAGCCATGCAGGGTAGACACATCCAGCAATTTTTCCCTGACTTGGGACAAGCTGAACAGGTTGTGCTGGGTCCTGAGCTCTGTACTGGGTTGACAGACATTTTTGTTGTGTCACACCTGGACCCCTTACTCAGCGAAATCTCATCTCCTTGCTCTTCCTTTCACAAAGTCCAGCTCCTATTAAACATCTTGTACTTCTTATTCTGTGCAAGTTGTGTGTTTGCTTAGGAAATCTAAGCTATGACACTTGGAAATAGGGATGTGTCAGAAATGTTTCAAGTAAAAGAGTTTGGAACAGGAAAAGAGTGAAGGATCTTACACGATGAGGTGATCATTTGATATCTGGAAGCAGACATGTCAGTGGGGAAGAGTCAGCGATCTGATGCACGCAGGAGGAGCTAATTCATTTCTTCATTCAACAAGCACTTAAAGAGCAGATACTAGGTGGGGAATGCAAAATACATCCCAGTTTACAAAGAATTACAGACCAAACCCCTACACTCAGAGAAACAAAAGTGAAATGTTCCACTTAAAGATGGTTTGGACTTTCAAAAAAGGCAGTGCTTATATTGTTTGATCAATCTTTCATGCCTATGTCTGGTAATCTGACAAACTGCTTTGAAGATAACAATATGCAATATAATAACCATTGTTAATTTCCTATCAGTCTGTTTTGAAATTCTATATTGTTTTTATTGTTTTTTTCTCTCTTTACAATACAAAAAGGAGAAGGAGAAGGAAAGGAAGAGATGGAGAAGGAAGAGGAGAAGGAGAAGAAGGAGGAGGGAGAGGAGGGATAGGGAAAGGAGGAGGAGGAGGAGGAGGAGGAGGAGGAGAAGGAGAAGGAGGAGAAGGAGAAGCAGGAGAGGAAGGAGAAATTCCACAATGGTAATACTGTCAAATTATCTGGAAGAGATAATCATTCAATAACATCTTCTGTTTTCTGTTCACCTCTTAATCCAAGACAAAAATTTGTTTAAATGAATAAATCCCAGTAGCAATCAATATCTGCCAGCCCCGTACATACAACAAGAAAGCAAGGCTCAGAGTCACCACTTAATGTCACAAAGGATGAGTGTAGCAAAATCCCGGGGTCTTGACTCTCTATTGCCTCCCTAATCCTTATTACAGCTTGGAACTTGGCCTCTGTTGCACAAAAGGAATGAAGTTCTCAGAGAAAATATAAACAAGTATTAAATTATAACAATAGCCAAATCCTGTGCCAGCTGCTCTAAAGGGCAGAACTGAAGAGGATATAAAGAAATATACTCATAACTTTCTGAAAGGTGATGAGAATTTAGGGCAAGTTCCCTGTTTGCACTTACAGTGTGGGGCATGAAGATAACCATCGCTCCACAGCAGGGGATTTCCTGCCTCCTCCAGTAAAGCATTTTCCACAAACCTGATATTCTTGGAACATCATGGGGTTTCCCTAAACCTGAGGACAGACAATTGGTTTCAGTTTTTCCTAGTCTAAAAACCATATTCCCACTTCCTTAAAGAGATAGATCTATGCATGTGTTGAGAACTTGTTGGTTTTACTTTCTCAGGGTCCCTTCCAGTTTTGTCTACCACTCTACATCTTCAAGGGGTTGATGCCATGAATTTCTGTAAAAAAATTCTTGTCATCTCTTTCTCCTGACCGTTCACAGAGATCTCCTGCCTCATACATGGGGTGTTGCCAACACAGTTCACAGGAAACAGCTCCATTATTAGAAATTTGGATTGCATTTCCTGCTAAAATTAATCGTGCCCAAACATTTCAGATTGGAGTTAAAATATGTCTGAGAACCCTTTATCAGAAGGAAGAATCAAGGAGTGGTGTTCAGGTTCCATCCCTCAAAGTTGGTAAGTCTTTGTGGCTGGCTTGACAAATTGAGTGTTGAGGAGAGAGGGTTGGTGGCTTCTAAGATCAAGCTGAAAAAGACCATACAGCCACGGTCAGTCTCTCCTGAAAGTCACTCTGAAAGATTTTATCCCTTTGGAAGAAGTCCACTGAGCATGTGCCACAATGCGGGAAGGCCACGTGCAGATACCAAGCAGAGAGAAGTTTGCCCGAAGAGCCCCAGCTGCTTCCACCCCCAGGTGTTTGAATGCTTTCAGTCTAGATGGCAGATGTGAGTGACGGAGGCTTTGTGATAATTCCAGTCCCAGCCACAGTCTGACAACTGCATGAAGATCCCAATAGCGAACTATCTAACTGAGCCCAGTTGATCCCTGCATTGGTGCATAAAACAAGTGTCACTGCTGTTCTAAGCTATGGTCTGGAGACATTTTACACAGACTGAATTAGATGCTACTGTAACAAAACCTAATATGGGATATAGGCATGTCTGGGAGGTATGGACAAAAGTAGGCAAGGGGTGGAAAAGACCTTTAGGAAAAGTCTGTTGGCCTCCAAGGAGGCTGTCAGGGATGGAGTAAACAAACATGAAGAGATTATTACTCAAAACTGGAGGGAGGGATCTTTGTTATGTAGTGGCAGAAAGTCTAGCAGAACTGTCAACTTCCACGACTGGGAAAATACCAAATATACCTAATGAAATGGTGGATTTGGCTGAGAAAAATCCCAGCTGGAATGCAGAAAAATGTCTAGGGGTTTCTTGACACCACATGTAATAAATGTCCAGAGAGAGGAGTTTTGAGAAAGAAACTGTTTCGTGAATATTTATAGGATACATATATAAAAGAACCAACACGTGACACACATATAAAATTATTTCTCTTTCACAGACTCTTTCTACATGATCCTCAAATTAAGAAAAAGTTTCAGGTCAAAGGTCAAATACAAAAGCCAAAAAAGAAAAGAAGACCCAAAACAAAAAATCCCTTCAAAACAAAATTCTTCTAAAGATCTAAAAGCATGCCAACAGATTGTCTCTGTTAAAGAAAGGACTTGTAGTCATCTTAAGGTTATGGTCTTGTGGCGGTTACAAGGAGCTGGATACAGCGGCAGTTATAGCAAAGACATTCGTAGGTAGGGATTTGTTTAATGGCGTATAGGCTAAAAATAAGCATAGGAACTTCATAAAATTTCATATATCTATATATCTACGTAGCTGCATATCTATATGTCTATCTATCTATCTATCTATCTATCTATTTATCTCCAAATTGGACTGGAGAGGGCAAAAACACAGTTAAAATAAGAAAGGTCCAATAACCTTTCCCTAGCAGGAAAACCCAAAAGAACCCTTCCTACACAGAGAAACTTGGACCTAAGAAAAAAACTGGTGGTGTTTACTGGCTGGGCCTCAGAGGTGCTGTGAACCAATGACTGTTATGTGCCCTTATTTTCCTCTGCTTTTAACAACAGTGTTCATAGTGACACCTTTTGTATAGGTTGTAAACCGCTTGTCCTTCATTTACAAGTCTTGGATTTGAGAGGATTAGTACAGAAGGACTCTCACCTGAGGGCTTCATGAGCACCTGCATCTAAATTGTGGGAAAGGTGTGAGTGTTTTCTGCATGTGGGAGAAATGTAAATAATTTTCTCAGTAGCTGGACTTTGGGAATTTTTCCCCTACCTTCCCTTTAACCTCTTCCCATTTACAAAAGCTTTGTTTCCACTTTTTTCCTTCTTTTCTCATTTCTTTTTTACTTTTCCTTTCCTCCTCCCCCTCCCCTTCTCTCCTCCCCATTTGAACATTTTCTTCCTATTTTACAATACCTATTATATACATTTTAATCCTTATTTATATTTTCAGTTTCTCACACCAGAGAAACAATGTGGTATTTACACGTGTGTCTGATTTATTTCACTTAAGAGTATGGTCTAAAGGTGCATCCATTTATTTAGAAACGTCTTGAGCTTATCCTTCTTTATGGCAGAGTAGTACTCTGTTATAAAAAAAAATACTTTCTTTACCCATTCACCAGTTGATGGGCATCTGGGTTGTTTCCAAAATTCAGCTATCACAAACTGTGCTGCTATAAACATGGGTGTGTATCTATTGCTTGATATAATGCTTTTAGTTCTTTCAGGAAGATACCAAGAAGGGGAATAGCTGAGTCAAATGGAACCTTTAGTCCTAGTTTTTTGCAGAATCTCCGCACTGATTTCCATACTGGTTGCACCAGTCTAAACTGATCTACACTTCCACCAACAGTGGAAAAGTGCTCCTTTTTTCCCACAGCTCTGCCAGCATTTGTTATTGGTTGATTTCTTGATAATAGCCATTCTTTCTGGCATCAGATGGAATCTTAGCATTGTTTTAATTTGCATCTCTTGAATGACCAGTGATGTTGAACATTTTTTTGTATATTTATTTGCTGCTTGCATTCCTTCATCTGAGAGGTCATATTCATCTTAGATGCACATTTTTGGATTGGGTCTTTAAATAAAGGTGGTCTGATTTTGTTGAGTTCTTTATATATTCTAGATAGTAATGCTTCATCTGAGGAATAACTGGCACAAATTTTTTCCCACTCTATGGATTGTCTTTTCACTCTGTGGTTTCTTTTGCTGTGCAAAGCTTTTTTTTAGCAAGATGAGATCCCAGTTATGGATTACTTGTAGAATTCGCTTGCAGTGGGGGATTTTCTTCATGAATTTGCATACATGTATGTTTTCAAGAGTTTCACCTATTCTGTCTTCCAGCAGATTTAGTGTTTCTTCTTTAATATTTAGATCTTTGACCCATTTTGATTTTAGTTTAATACATAGTGAGATATGTGGGTGTGGATTAAGTCTTTGGCATGTGGAAAGCCAATTACTCTGTCATCATTTAGTTAAAGAGACTATCTTTCTTCCTGTGGACGTGTTTGGCCCCTGTGTCAAAGATAAGGTGACTGACCATGTTTGGAGTTGTTTTTGCATCTTCTAATCTGTTGCATTAATCCTAAGTCTGTTTTTGCCAGTACCATGCTGGGTTTTTTTTAATCACAGTAGCTTTCTAGTATAATTTCAAGTCAGGGATTGTGATGTCCCTGCCTTGCCTTTGTTGACCAGAATTGCCTCTGATATTCTAAATCTCTTCTGTTTCCAAATGAACTTTAGGACTGTTTTCTCATATTCTGTGAGATATGCTGTTGGAACTTTGATCAGAATTGCATTAAATCCGTATAACAATTTTGGGAGCTTGACCATTTTCACTATATTGGTTCTTCCTACCCAAGAGCAATAGTCACAAGTTTTCCCACAATAAGAAATGGTGTTTAATCCCTGTCCCCTGAGTGTGGGCTGGCCTCAAACAAATATAGGATGGAGTTGGAAGTGATGTTGCATCAATTCAGAGGCCAGACCTTCAAAGGTAACGCAGCCTTGTCCTGACTGCCCTTGGAGTGCTCATCCCTACAACACAGCCATGCTGGCAGGAGGAAGCCCAGATCACGTGGAAGGTCCTGAAGGGCAACAAGCCAAGGCCACCATTCCTCTGCCCCAGTTGAGCTCATCACCACAGCCAGCACCAGCTTGTCAGGCAAGAGAGTAAACCACTGGGGACTGAGCCCTCAGCCTGCCTTTGAACCTTCCCTCATGCAACCACATGGAATAGAGATGAGTCTTCCCAGGCAAGCCTTGATACTATGCTTTGCTACTTACTAATAGTGAAAAAAATAATTTCAACATTGATTTCTTACTCTGTTCTTTACTTAGGTGAGGGTTAGGTAACACTCCATCCTCACAATGCTAATCCATACATCAACATTTGATCACAGTGAAAGGAAATATACAGAAAGCACATAGACTGTTGAAATTTTCGGTGGATTAACATAGTTTAAACCTTATTCTGTTTGCTTGACAAATATTTGCTCATTTCAGTCCTACAAGTCTCTGAGAAAACTATTTTTATTACCATATTTAATAGATAAGCAAAAATGGAGGTGTGGAGAAATTCACTAGCATGACCCTGAAGGACAAGACAGCCAGGAGACCTTATCATTCTATCTCCATCACCATAACCATCAAGCTTCTCTGCTTCTTATAACTTCTTATAACCACCCAGCATCTTCTGCTTTAACTTTTACACTTCCCATTAGCATCAGACAGGCTTTTCATTTCCTAATTCTAGATCTGACCTTCAGAGAGGGAACTTCCTACCACTACAAGGTAAGCCACAATCTAAATTTTGTCCCTAAATATCAGATGTACTTAGAGAAGGATATAAATTCTATGCCCCATGAGCAAGATCTGGCATGGCACCTGTTTTTGTAAGTAAAAGGTTGTGTGTGTGTGTGTGTGTGTGTGTGTGTGTTGTTTTTTAAACACAGCCACATTCCCCCCTGCCAATGGCTGTTTTTGGACTACATGACCATAGTGAATAGTTGTGACAGAGATCATATGGTCCACCAAGTCTAAAATATGACTATCTTGTCTTTACAGAAAGAATTTATTACTTGTGACTTAGATCCTTTGGTTACTGAATTATCAAATCGCAACTGGATTTTGGCATTGTTATCAAAAGGGTGTATATGTCTGTATACACTCAGCAGAGCCTTAGGCTGATAGACCTGGACTAAAACCCAGGTCTGGTACCTACTATGGACTCAGGAGAATTTCTTCACATGTCTGAATCTTAGTTTTCTCTTTCAAGAATTGGAAACAACAGTAAGATCTCTGCCTTATGGATAAATGCTAACACACACATAAAGTATTAGTATGTGAAGAGTTTTACCAATCTCTTATATTAGATCAGAATTTAGGAGCAATATCAATAGAGACAAATGAAAAAAATGTCCTCTAATGCATTGTTTTCATAAATGTGTCATTGTTTAGGCAAATTAAGAGAAAGCAGCAGTAACAGCTTCTGTCAGGTGTAAGACATAGCTAAAAATTGGCCAGCGAAGGGCAAAAGCCCAAGTTGAGAATTTCCTTCTTCAGTCTAGATTTTCAAAGGAAAAAACACATTCTACAGGCACAGATAGCTTCACAGGAAATAGTTTTCCAAAACCAAATTCTGATTGATTAAATGTCAAGATTTAAAGAGAGAACTTCTGGTTATTTATTGAGCCACCACACTAATCCTATTTTCCTCAGTATAACTGCGTATTTTTCTTTGAGAATATGAGTAAATTTAGAATCCCAAAAGTAGAGTGGTTTGACCTGATTAAAAATTTTTTTCCATGTCTACAGATGTTCCAAGCAACTGTCAGCAAGTTAGTTATTGCATCAATCCAACAAGAATAACTTAATATTTTGGGGGCTGAGATTGTTTTTAAGCTGATATAAGTAGCTGAACTGAGTAACTGTCCTTAGGTTTTTGGAGAGATGAGTAGCGGCGGTCTGGTTTCTTGGGAGTCACTTCAGAGAACTGAGTTCCAGGAGAGAGATTTAGGGGCATCATCTCTTTTGTGATATTGTTGCTGAGAGACTTCTACCCTGGGTGGAATCAGAGCTCCCTCAGGCCCCAGGACAACAACTCAGAGTTGCATAGAAGTGTAAAGGGCTGTGCTCAGAGAAAGGAGTCGCGGGCTTGTCCTGCACATGGGTGTAAGAAGAACGGGAGACAGATGCTGACCACGTGACGAGGCGGGGGCGGAGGGACACATCACGGAGCCGCCTCCTCACGTTGCAGTGCAGATTCTGGGTTTCTTTACTTGAGTTCCTTTTCTTTTCTGTTTCCTCTTGTCACACACATAAAGGGCAGTGAAATGCCACGGTGACCCAACTGAAAGGCCCAGAGATATGAAATTATAAAAGAAGATAATGATTAGACACCTACGGAAATAGCTAGAGACCCTTCATATTGTGCTTCTTGTTCCTATTTAACCTTTTAACTAGAAATAGTGTTATCCTAATGGACATATTATGCTTTACAGAAAGAGAGATGGGGAGAGAAAGAGAGAGAGAATACAGAAAAAAATTTTATCCCAAGCCATTTGAGAAAGTTTTGGTGTTGTGCCATCCCAATTCAGTAGCTCTTTAAAAAAAAATTATGGAACTTAAAAGTGGAAAGTTCATTGGAGGTCACCAATCAAAATTTGTACTCACGTAGAACATTTTTTATGGAACTACAAGAATATGTTCATTTATTCATTCAAGAATATTTCTGAGCATGAGCTATACCTTGTATTGCTATCAGCCCAGAGCTGAGCTACAGAAAGGAATGTTTTGGTCTCACAGAGCCCCACTAATATTCCAGGGCTTAAGCATCTTCAAGGATAACGAGCTAAAGATTTAAGTGGAGATGAATCATTTCCTAAGATGAGTAACAAATGTGGGTCTGGCGTCTGTGTTCTTCACTGCTAGACTACAAAGCCAACTCTCTAATCTCTCGAATTATTTGATTTCTATAGGAGGAGCTGGTACCTCCTTAAGAAGGATGAGTCCTACTGGTCTCACCGATCTCTCTGCCAAAGTAAAGGGTCAGTGGCTTTTATACCTTAGGTGGTCCGAAAAATGCCAGCTATTGCTATAATTTCATACATTTCTGCCCCTCTGATCCCCTAAATTTCCCAATTTAGCTTCCTTCCTTCCAGTTCAAGCCTAGGGTGCTTCTCTAGGGTGGGGAGTCAGTGAGACTTTATTGGACGGGGTTTTTCAGTGAATGACTGGGAGAGGACCTTGTGAGCATGAAAGCAGACATAGTGGCATCACTGACCATGGAAAGCAGGCATGGGATGAAAATGAAGAGACTGGGAATGTTGGAAGTCTCCTTCACAGAGGGCCATCTTAAAGGCCGCCTTCCACAGCCCTGCAGCCAGAGAGCAGGACCCTCCCTGCAGCCTGTGGAAGTACACCAGCTCTGCTTAGGCAGGGTTCTTGTGTTGGGTCTAAAAAAATGATCCTGGAGCTAGATAAAATTTGAGCAAGGTAACAAAACTTTTTTAGATTTTCTGCATCGCCTCATGTTCAATCATAAGTTAGTGGAATCCTTTGTTTGCAAAGTATAAAGAATGTCAGGTGCCTTCTCATTTCTAATAGGATAGTCCCCAAACATGTCCCTAACATCAAGCCCAATGCTGCTGGATCCTGGCTCATGATGTCTCTTCCTGTCATTAGCGAAATTGAGCCTGTCCACTTTCTCTTCATCTGGCTTTATGAGCTTCAGACAAAATGAATTCTTTTTCTCTTAATCAGCCTTCCCGTCTGCAAATGTGGCCAATAAAAAGTATATTTTCACTTCCCCTCTTTTGCTTCTCTTATGGAAGGTAAGCTTCTGCCCCACATGGAATTATCTACCTCTTTTATTTATGCAAAGCCCTCTTAGGGATGTCTCCTGTTGGATGACCTTTCCTGACTATGCTTGTAATTACACCGGCTGCTACTCCAGAGTATGTCCACCCCATCAGTATTTTTAAAGGATGCTTATGAAAGAGGGCCTCCTTTAAAAAGTTTTCATGCTACTGACATTTTTTAATAAAACCATTAGAGTGTTACACACATCTGCAAGAAAGATTTTTTGAGATTAACAAATTTTAGGTTCCTTGGTGCTCATCCATGAAACATTACTCAGTATATTTTTTCCAAAATAAAGGAAAAATTGGAGAAATAATTTTAGATGTTTACCGAGAACACTCAAAGAATTAAACTCAGAATCGCAGTCCCTGGCGCCAAGCATCAGTACTGACAGTTCAGGTAGGTTCTTATTTCATTCATGAGGAGAATCATTTTTTTTCATGGGAGATACTGCTAAATGCTTGCTGGCTTTTAGGCAAGGAAGAAGTGTTTTGTAGGTCATTAACTTCAATGAGACAAAACCCAGAAAAAGGGCATTTCTCCTTTGAATTTTCCCCGAATGCTTTGAATGGATTTCTATGGCATTATTGGTTGAGTATATTCTTGCCATGATAATCCACTTTTAGTAGCTTCATTTACATTAGCTATCACTCTGGAGAGCCATAGTAACAGGCTGCTGAAGTACCCAGGAGAAATTACTCTTGAAAGTAATCATTGTGAATGAATTTTCATCACTTGGTCTCATCATTTCATGCTGTTTTGTCTCTTTCTTTTTTGCCCCTGATAAAAGTTAAGCACAAAGAGGGCTTTTGCTATGATCTCATTTTTTTTAGAAAACTTAGTCTTATTAATCATAGCAGCTGGTTTATAAAAGAAACCAAAGTCAGTCACTCTCTCTCTCTCTCTCTCTCTCTCTCTCACACACACACACACACACACACACACACACAAACACACACACACACACACACACACGCAAGCACAGAGCTTTTGAAATGCATTATATTTTCTTGTGGGGCACATTGTTTTAATTTACTTTCGTCTACAATATCTTACATAAATTTGATTTTCATGCAATCTAACTCATGCATGGAATATGTTGAAGTACAGGGCTTAGCGATATTTAAACAGGAAGGCTGTATCAAATCTGTTTCAAGTTACCAAAACCTAAAAATTTGAAATTTTAGACTCTTGGCTAAAAACCTAGAATAAATGAAGAAGTAATATGGATATGGATTTTTTTTCAAGATACTGTTCTACCTAGGCCCTATTTTAAAAGTTTTTTTTGGAGGATTTTGGTTGCTATTGTTGTTGGTTAGTTTTGCATTGTTTCCTTTAAATTTATAAACTTGGTGTCATAATTTTTTTATCTCTCCCCCACTTTTCAGCTGAGAAAACAGGATTTCAGAAGATAACTAAAATGTGGTTGGCATAACTTTCACAAATTCAAATACTTATCAAGTGGTAGATCCATAATTGAAATCCCAGACATTTAAGTTCCTAACCTTTCCATCTTATTATATTATATGTTGTCTGCTAATTAATTCAAAGTGAATGGGGAAAAAAGAATTAAAATATCTTCTTAGGTACTATCTCATATGAGATTGTAAAGCAACAGATAAAGATATAATTGTTCAACCCTAGAAAAACTTTTTCCCCAAATAAAATTTTCTATGTATTCCAAATGGATTGGAATTTCACACGAGTTGTAAGGTTTGAGTTTCTTTGTTTGCTTTTGTTTATCTTTCTTTTAAGGAATAAGCCAATAATGAGATAATCACCAGTGAAAATAGACACAGCTGTTCTCTTCACCAAAACATTTGTGTTCAAGGTCACATTCAGCAGCATGAAGTCAGAGATTTGTAGATTGAGAAACTGATAGAAATTCCCATTAGTCTCTGCGTTTAAAAAATTTAAATTGTAAGTAATTTTTAAAGATTTCAAATATTATCCTTTATTCCAGTGGTTAAAATTTTGGTTGCCAATGTCATTTTAAAATGTTCATTCTACAGTTCATTCTTTCAACAAATAGCTGTTAAAATCTGGTCCATGCCAAGCACTCTTGGGGCCCCAAAAAGCCAGTGGTGAATTCAACAGACAACAGCCTCTTGGTGTTTCTACTCTATAAGCAACCGATGACTGAACACATTGAAAAATAAGTATGTACCCGGATGTGCTCATTGGCAAACACACAACTGAACACGTTAGAAAATAAGTGTGTGCAATAATACCAGGAGATAGTGATTCCAATGAAGACCAAGTGATGAAAAACAAGCTAGGGAAAGAACAGAGACCAGTGTTTCAGCAGAAACTCTCAGAAATGAAGGCATTTGAAGGGCTTCTCTGAGGAAGTCTCAGAGTCAACATAAAAGGGTGATAGGGCATTTGGGCTACGAGGCACAAGGAAGGCTTTTCTGCATATCGTTAAGGTTATTAGCCCTACACACTAGAACATCTCATTGTTAACTCAATGCTTACTACCTGTTTCACCCTCCGAATATTGTTCTTTCTTGTTAAAAATCTATTTGTGATGTAAGTTCAGTATTGTATAGGGAAGAATTGGGGTTTTTAAATAACTTTTATTTTCACATCTAGGAAAACAGGCAAAATTCAAACAAATATTTTTCTTCTTCATTTAATAAAGATTGTGGAAATTCCAGTGTGCTCTGATACAACATTTGATGTTTTATTTTTCCAAGCATTTGCTAATAATTCATTCTCTGACAGAACACAAGATGTTTCTTCTTTATTTTTCCCCCATAGTTTTTGGTAATGGGATACTTAGACAAATGTCTTGCTGTCCAATAAAATAAACTCTGTTTGGAGTTCAGAATCAATGGTGAAAATACTATCTAGCTTGTATTTATAAACACCCAACTTAAAACAAGTCACTTATAAAAGTAGACAGAGTCCCTGCTATGGTTGAAATGTATCCTCCACATGTCAAGTTCAGGAATTTCATCCCCAAATTCATATGTTAATGGTAGTTGGAGATGAGACCTTTGCCCTTATAAATGGATCAACCCATGGGTGGTTGAATGGATTAATGTGCTATCTTGAGAATGGTCTTGTTATAAAGGAGCGCTCTCTTCTCACACATGCTTTTTCTTGCTGTTGATGCCCCCACCATCTTCTGATGCAGGAAGAAGACATAGACGAGGTGCTACCAGTTTCACCCTCCCTGCAACACCATGCTTCCCAGTTTCCAAAACTGTGAGCAATGTAAATACCTCTTCTTTATAAATTACCCAGTCTTGGGTATTTTTCTTACAGTAACAGGAAACAGACAAACTCAACCCCAAATTTTATCCTTCAATCAGGCCTCCTCTACCTGTTCTCACTAATTTTGCTGCTCTTCCTTTCTCTAGATCGTTGACTCTGAATTCAGTACTCTTCCCATTGACCACGTTGAGGAACATACAAAGTAACAACACATTGATTCATAGGTTCCACAGAACTTCAATTTCTTGTGAAAAGTAAATTAATAGAGAAGCTCTGAATTTCTTCCTGGATCCAGTTTTCAAGGGGGTTCCTGTGAATCCAGCAATGACAGTTGGTAACAATGAATGGATATCAAGCTTGGACAGAGGGATCCACAGACTGAAGACAAGGTTTAAAAACAAGGAATTTCAACCCCAATAGACAGAAGTCAGAGTTAAAGTAGATATCAGAGACACCACATACCTAAGTAGGTCAGTGTAAAAAAGCCCTTTACTTTTGTTCATTTAATATCCATTCCCTTCTTATTATTGGTGCCTTGTTCTTCCCTTAAGAAGCCATCCTTTCTCCCTGTAATTTCTCAGAATGAACAAGACAGAAATGCTCCCCTGGCCATCAAGGATGACCGAATTACCAGAGCTAGTCATTCCAGAACATTTTATCGGCCTTTCTCAGAATGGGCATCTGATCCGGAACAGTCCAACGCAGCGTAATGACAGAGTGTGGCTGGCCCAAGGACAAAGGAATGTTCTCCTTTCTCAGGATACTAAGATGGTGAGGCATGAGTCTGAGGCGGCCAGCATCTGTTTTGTAGAAAAAGAATCCAGTGGGATGGGAAGCAAGTTAAAAGAGGTCAAGAAGGAGAGATCTGGTTCTCTAATGCTGCCTGATCCTTGGATCCAGTTAGGTCTGAAGCCAGTTTTACTCCTGGCTTTCTCAGTCCTATGTGCCCATAATTCCTTCCAATTTGATCTGGGTTTGTATTGCTTAGCCCTGAAGCATGTTTGATTAGACAGTACAGGAAAACCACAGAACTGGTAGGCAGGAAATGACTCAAAGCAGAATGGAGCAAAAAATCCCGAGAGATAAAGGCTTAGGATTCACATGGAGACAGTGATGGAGATGAAGCTTAGATACCAGCCTAAGCTTGATCCCATGGTAAGGCCCAGCTGCCCTCTGGCCTCTCGACTATTTTTTACATGTCTCTGGGGTCACAGATATCCAGGGCCTACCTAAAGCTTGACATAAAATCTATGGAGGTGCATATAATCTAGTCCTGGCTGGAATAAGAAGAGAAAAATTAGGATTATTAGCAAGTTCTTCTCTGTTATTCCCTCCCTAAAGCTGTATTATCAGTGAAGAGCTACTTATGACATGCGACCATCAACAAAGCATTTCATGTTTTCTGAGAGTATTTTCTCATTCCACTTCTATGAGATAGCATTAATAGATATTTTCCCTGTATCATAATTCAGGTCATAGGCAGCATAATACATGTTAATATAACTCAAATTGCAATGTATGTTAGTATAATACAAATAAGAGCCTGTTACTTAGCTGTTATAGTGCCCAGCTTTATGGAAGTGACACTTAGCTCACCCACTGACTCAAGCTAAGAGAATACAGAAATGTAGAATAGTATTTCAGAGGCCATTTGCTAAACCATATTCCATCATCTTGAGAAAAACTGTAAGTAATCAGTTTGTTTAGAGTTTGTTTGTTTACAAATAGTGCTAAGGTTAGAAAACAGCCAATACTATAAAGACATGTAGCAAAATTGTCTGAGTTAAGGTCTATAAATAAATGAAGCTAAGAGCATTTATCAAACTCCTAGAAGCTTGAGTGATAATTACCATAATTCCCATTTTATAGATGAAAATGTTGAGGTTCTTGAAAATGGAGTCTTTCACTTATGGTCATATAGCTAGTGAGTGTCACAGCAAAGACAAACTCAAGTCCTGGAGGCAAAGCATGACTTTTCTCCATAGGCAAACTCAGGCATGCTAAGTGTAGAAGGCAGTCGCGTGCTATAACAGAGCTTCTCAGACTTTAACATGAATATGAACCCCAGAGGATCATGTCAAATTATAGATTCCTGTTCCGTGGGTCTAGGCTGTGGCTTGGGATCCTGCATTCCTACAGGATCACAAGAGTTGCTGCTGTTGAGAGTTTGGAGACCAAATTCTGAAGTAGCAAGATACAAGGACTGAAATAAAATAATTATACCTTAAGCCCAAGTTCTTACCTCCTCCTCCCATTCTTTATTTTTGGCTGTTTATTTCTTTATTTTTCTCTTTTCTTGAAAAAATTATAGCATGCTCAATGCACTGTTCATCTAGCATTTTTAAGCTATGTACTCTATTTTTAAATTTCACTTTTAATAGTATGTGTTTGCAGTACTCATTGATTACATTTGTCATGGGAAGTTGGTACAAGTACGTGACATATCTTAATTCCTTTTCTGTCCGCTTCCCTTCCCTTTACCCTGCCTCTTGGTCTCCTTCCATTTCCCAAAAGATCTACCTTCCTGTTTCCTGTGATCCAGCTTTCATTTTGCTCTTTAATTCATTTATACTTTGGGTTTTTCATATAAGAGAAAGCATATGATATTTAAGCTTGTGTGTCTGATTCATTTCACTAACTATTATGGTCTTAATGTAATCTTAGGTCAAATGTTACTTTTCATTAGTTAATAAAAAAGAAATGTAGCTTTTGAAATCTGTAGAAATTTAATGTTGAAAGAAAACTTCGTCCCCTCCTGCCTTTATTCTCTCCCTTTGATACTGCTATTTCTCATCCCTTTCATTCTTTAGTTCCCTCCCTCTCTTTTTCACTCACTTTTTTGGTTTTATTTTTAAGTTTTCTTAACACAGATAATACCTACTTTATAACACTTTACAAAAAATATTTAAAGTTCTCTATTATCACTTTACACACTATTTATTCCCCTTATATGAATGGAGTCCTATAATTCATTTTAATTCTCTTGGCCTTTTAGCTAGAGAGCACTATAATTCAGGAGTCATCAAAGCTGGAAAAGACAGTATGATGTTATTATACCTGAGTTAGACTCCCTGGGCTAGTAATGTGGGTTGACAAGTAGATTCAACAGGGGCTTGATACCTAACCTTTTGCAACTCCAAGTTCCCCCTTCTGTGAAGTGAGATGCTAACAGTGTGACTACTTAGATTATTTATGAGAATTTAATTGAGAAAAAGGATAGTCGATGTAAAAGCCTTAACATAGCACTTTGAACAATGTCAGTTCTATCTTAATTAAAGATTCTAATTTCCCCATGGGGCTGGGCAGCTATCTAGGTAATTTGAAGTGACCCAGTTCCCTGTCCCTCTACTGTTTGGCCGACCGCAGCAATCTCTCTGAACCACTCAGTCACACACACCATGGCACCAGGTTCCCAGTAGTTGTTCTCTAGGTTAGATCCAACTGTGCTCTTTTATAGATCCATTATAACCTCCACTGACCTCACACCTTCATTTGACTCTTGGCTAGCTTTGCCATGTCATCTATTATCCAAACTGAGGTGCTTCTGAGAGTAAAGGGGAAGTATTCATAATCTCAAGGTGCTAATTAGACTAAATTGTAATTGATCCAGGCAGATTAGGACATACAAGCTCCCTTTCCAAGTCTCCCTCGTTCTTTATAGACTGTGCTCTTCACCATGGAAGACGGATTTGCAGTACCAGCACAAATAGAGAGCAAATTCTCCCTTTGTTCATCTTTTTGGCTCTATTTAGCCATCTGCTTTACTCAGTTTACCAGTTCAGATATTCTCTTCCCAAACACCCTCACAGACACACCCAGGGTAATGTTGCAGCAGCCATCCAGGCACTGAAAATCAAGTTGACAGATAAAATCAGCTATCACCCGTGCAGACTAAGTAGTGACTCCTTGCGCTTTGTGTTACTGACAGTGAGGATGTGTAGATGGCCTGACCGCTTGGTTTAATGATTACTGAAAGGTTTGGATCAACACACAGTAGCCCAGTTTGGTCCCTCTAGCTCAGTCTGAACTTAAGTCTCAGCAAAATGTGCTGAGGCAGTGAGCTTTTTGAATCTTGTTCCTAGAAACCAGGAAATGGTAGATAGTGACTTTGTGTCTCTTGGGAAATTCTCCTAGTGGCCTTGATAAAAAGTTTACCTGCCAAATTATAATATTTCAGAGGAAAAATAAAAAGCTATCTTTACGTACATCAGAGCAGTAGCAAGGTGAAAAAAGACCATTTGGCAACGTTTGTGGGATGAAAACAACACAGGTGAGAGAGGTCAGGAGAAGGATGTGTGAAAAAGCAACACTAATACTAACAATGATACTAACTTGGAAGCTAGATCTAGTGTAAAACATGCTAGAAAGACCAGTGAAGCTGCAAAAATGAAAACTCCAACAAGAAAAAATAGAGCCACAGCAGATGTTTTATGTGATAGGGTAGAACCTGACCAAGACAGCAGAACAAGTGGGAGACAGATGCCCTCAGAAATAGCTATCATTATTGAGCACCCGGCTTGCATAGAATACTGCTCAGACAACAAGGGAGTAATGAAGGGGTCAGGTTTCACGAAAGCAGAGAAATAACCATGAGCGTGGACCGTGTAGGCACTTATGCTCTTCCTAACAGGTGGATATTTGGAACTCAACAAAGCTGGAAACTGACCCAAAGATGTGAAAAAATGAGTGTCACCTTTGTGAAGAGTGGCATTGATCTGCATCTCTGTCCACTCTGTACCACTGGCAGTGCCAGGCTCTGTAAGTTATGCAGGGAATAGGTAGACAATGGCTCAGGAAGTGGTGAAAGTCCAGCATTTCCAGGCAGTCCTCCTCCTGCCTCTGGCATATTATGAAAATGTCTTCCTCTCTTACTTGAATGATTCCTTTATTCCAGGGAGTATTTTTTTTTAGCTAGAAGCAGATACTTCTCTAGCCTTACATTAGAAAGAACAACTCAGATGATCCCATGTTCAGGTGGCAGGAATAAAGACCATGGGCAAAAGTGACAGAGGACTGTTTTATTTTGACATAATTGTGAAAAAGCTGTAAGAAATGTCACTTTGAACAGCTCTAGGGAAGGAAGACAATATGAGGTTTCTCAACAAACTGGTTTCATGACGGGTAGGAGCAATGAGGATAACTGAAGTAAAATCAATGATGAATTCACTCTTGTTGCAATTTAGTTTTTGACTAGGAAAGTTCCAGTAGGCAGTGAGGAAATCAGTCGGGAGCCTGGGAAAGCTGTTATCAATTATCTAGACAGGCAGACTCATATAGGACAACCCATTATCCCAGATTCATATAGGACAATCCATTCATCCAGGTTTTCCTGGAACTTTGCCTGTTCAGGCATTGAATATCTTATATTCCAGAAATCTCAATCCTGGGCACACTGGAGGGGTTGGTCACCCTAGTTTATAATCCAGACACTGAAAATACTACCATGTTGTTCCTACATCTTGCTAGGAAATCTATATAAAGTCATCAATATTAAGGGTTAGGTGAAATTATGTGTATATTATGGTTTTCCAGAGAAACAAAGCCAATAGAATTATGGGAATTGGCTTACATGATAGCGGAGTCTGAAAATTTTGATGCCTGATCGTTTGCCTATGAGCTGAAGAAATGGGAAGCTGGCAGAATACTTCAGCCTGACTCCTCTGGTTTGAGAACCACAGAAGTTGATGGTGTAACTTCTGGTCAGGAGCTAAAGGCCTGAAAATGAGGGTAGCCACTGGTGTAAATCCCAGAGTTCAGACAACCTAGTGTTCTAATGGCTAAGGGGAAGAGCAATTGGACATCCAAGCTCAGAACAGGAAAGCGAGTCTGTCATAGTTAAATGTTATGTCAGGTTGAGAGAAGAGGCCCCACTGATGAGCTTAGCATAATTCTGGGTGAGACTGAATGGATTTATAGAAAGTGGAAGAACTCCTTTGGTGTGAGTGGCACCAACAGGCTTGTAGCCTGAATGGCATAGAAAAGGGAAAGAAGGAAGGCTCCCTTGTTTCTTCTGAGAAGATCCGGTCTTCACCTTCACCTTGTAGGCCCATTTCCTGGCTTTTAGCACTCTCCAGCCTTCTAGCATGGACCACTCAGCCTTTCACCACAGAAACTTCTGGCCTTCTGTTCTCTTTCACACCTGATTCTGCAGGCAGCCATTACAAGCCTACCTTGTATATTTTATATTGAATCTGTCTCTCCAGGGAGCACTGCCTGATATAGATTTATTACCTGGAATGGCTCTAGGGAAACAGAATTGTAAAAATGAAATTCTTTACTGACTTTAATGGTTCCTGGAGTTGGTTCTCTAATTTCATGAGATCTAAATATGCCATAGTCTCTCCTTTTGATAATTAGTACTGATAGTCCATGGTGTGAATTGTTTAAAAGAATACACACTGTAGATCCATTTGGTTATCTTAATTCACCATTTGTGAGGTACCAGGAATTTAGTGACTCTATATATATGATACTTTTGAATATTGTTTGGAGAGTGGAAAATATGATGATCTGGCTGGTTGTTCTTAGCATCTGTAGACAAACTAGTGAAAAATTCAAATTTTTACCTGCAAACACATAACGAATCTAAAAGTTTCTGTGCATCCTGAAAAAGGATCTTTTCTCCTTTGGCCACAGGACTGAGAGTGTAGAAATCTGAACACAGGCCCTCAGAATTCAATTGGTTGAAATACAGCATAAGTTTAACAACCATCAGTGCTCACTAGAGACAGATTTGATATAAGACACACACACACACACACACACACACACACACACACATGAATTTTTAAGGTAGGGTTACAATGGCCATGTGCAGAGTCAGGTGTGGAGGAGTGCAAAAGGACTACCTGTGTGCCTGGAGCTCACTGTAGAGTCCTGTTCGGTCATCTCAGAAAGCTGAAGGATCTGTGGTAGAAGCCAAGAGACAGACATCCAAGGAGAGGCAAAGACTAGAGTTCCTCCAAAGAGACAGCAGCAAGCCTTCCTTCTTCCTTCCCCTTTTTATTCCATTTGGCTACAAGCCTATTGGTTGGTGCCACCCGCACCCAGGGTGGGTCTTCTATCTTCAGTAAATCCCTACAGCCATAACCAGAACTTTGCTAAACCAATCAGTTGGGCATTTCTTACTCAAACTGACACAACAATGAACTATCATAGAGTTCCTCTTTTGTTGTAGTTTATACCTAGATGATCTAAAGCCTCAGGTACTCATAGGTGAGGCTTTTGATCAGGGATGGAATGAATCATGGGGGTGTTGTAGCTAACTGTGATGTTAGGAGGTGGGGTCTGGTTGGAAGAAGTGTGTGATCCGAGTGTGGCCCAGAAAGATCATAGCTCCCTCCCTGGCTCCCTTCTCTCTGTGCTTCCTGGTTGCCATGACAAGAACAGCTTTCCCCCTGCTGTACCCCTGTGCCATGCCACCTTGCTGGCAACCAGTGATCTACAGACTGAACTCCGAGCCAAAACAAACCTCTCCTCAAGTTGTCAGTATTGGGCATAATGTCCCACTGGAATGAAAGTGACTGAGACCCTTGTTTATGTTTTTGTTCTACAGGACACTCAACAACTTTGGTGATGACCAGATGCTCTCTGGTTGGTAAAGAACATTGGATTTACCCACTGTATTGATCCAAGTGTTAATCTCTGCAAAATACCCTCCCAGACACACCAGAAAGAGCGATTTACCAGTTCTCTGGATGTCTCTGAGACCAATCCGATTGACTTAGATAATGAACCATCACTATGTGGTTCAAACACAGATCTTCTCTTTCTTTCGGCATTTCCCTGAGTTTCTGGATCATCCCCATAGGAGCTTGTCCTCTCTTTGGCTTTCGGTAACCTTCCTGTAGAATGTTTCTTCTCCCCCTCCACACCTTGTAATTATTTTCATTTCTAATTTTAGAAACTGACTCACTCTAGGACTATCACGTCCTAAAGTCATTGTTTGCTGCTGTGTGAGAAGACTCTCTCGGGTCTCTAACAGGGGCTGTGAGGCTGAGAGATTTCGAAGGTGTCATTCTCGCTATAACTCACCAGTGGCCACCTATTTCCACCAGGAGAAAAGTGTAAAGAGTGGTGTCGATTTCAGGACTGTGGGGTCACTGGTGCTGAGAGAACAAACACTGACTGAGTTTTTCTGGGTAGGAGGTGGAGGTAGGAGGCTGGCATATTCCAATTTTCAGAGCCCTTGGAAAATGTGTTTGGCCTTGCCTTGGCCAGTCTTTGTTTGAATCATAGTTTATGAAAAGATATTAAATCATAGTTATGTGTTACTTCCTGAATAATTGTGAGGAACTGTGGCAATGCCATAAAATCATTTCTAAAATCCTTAACTGGAGAATATTTTCAAACAGTTTTAAAACCAGGTTAAATAATTCACTAAAAAAAAGCCACTTAGGTGAGATACATCACTTCTATTACCTGAAAATATTTCTGATAAAGTTTTAGTTTTGTGCAAATTTGCTAGTGCAAGATAGTCAAGTCCTAAGGTCTTTAGAAAGGAAAATAATTAGAACATTTATAACTTGGGATTTCTTTTATAGAAAGAATCCTTTTCATTAAGTTGATTTTCAGTGGAGAGAAAAATGCACTGCTTTGTTTTGTTATAAGCTGAATCATAGTTTAAAATGTTATTAAATTATAGTGTGAAATTAATTCAGTTAAAATGCATAGTGTTTGGGCCAGGGATATAGTGCAGTGGCACAACACCTGCCTGGCAAGCCCACGGTCCTTGATTCCCTGTATCAAAAAATAAAATAAAATAAAACACATACAGTATTTATTACTAAATGCAGCCAATCCAAAGATATTGGATTAGGACTATCTAACACCAAAATGTATTAGTATGACAAAATAGTTCACTATTATTAATGTTTCTTAGCTAATCACACTTTAAATATTGGAACAGTAAGAATCTTAATAACTGAAAAGCTTTTTGGATATGTAGTTAATTCAAATCATCAGAATAGTTAAATCTTGAAAGCAGTCTGTATGCCCATCAACAAATAGATGGAATAAAATGTGGTATTTACACACAGTAGAGAACTATTCTGCCATAAGGAACGATAAACTGAAGTCATTCATAAGAAAATGGATGCACCTTGAGCTCATAATGTTAAGTGAAATAAACAAGGCACAGCCTTAAATATCACATGGCTTCTTTTATATGAGAAACCCAGGGTACAAATAAAGAGCAAAATAAAAGATACTAGGAATAGAGAGATAGATCATTCTCAAAGGGGAGGGATCAAGAGAGGGAGGAAGGGGAGAGAGAGGGAAGCAATAAAGGATGAAAAACAGGATTAGGATATGCTGTGTATGTGTACCAACTTCACAAAAGAAATCCAAACAGTGTGTACTGCAAATATGCACCAAGAAAAAAGGAATGTAGAGAGAGGATGAAGGAGGGATAGGTGGGAAGGAGGATGTAAAAAGGAATTAAGATGTGTTGGTATGTGTGCTAACTCTGCAAAAGGAATGTTACATTATGTACTAATACACACACATACTAATAAACCCACATGTACTAATACACACATGTGCTAACGAACACACATGTACTAATAAACACACATGTACTAATAAACTAATGTTTAAAAAGATCATCAGCCATTGTAACAGAAATCCCTTAAATTTACATTTTAAATTTTAGTAGCCCATGTAAGAGTATATATATATATATATATATCTCACATACACACACACACACACACACACACACCCCTCATAATTAATGGCCATTTATTATTGTTAACAGTATTATTATTGCCCTGATGACTTTTCAGATTTAGATCCCTGTTCTCATTTTTAGCCAGAGCAGATACACTAATTTTCTATTTGTCTATGGAAAAGAAGTGTTTCTGAACACTAAAGAAAGTGTCTTAATATGATTCATTAAAATTGGATGGTCTACATACTCAAAAGTGAAATAAATCAAACATACATGTGCAAGCACAGCATTGTGTCACTAGTGTAAAACTTGAAAGAGTTAATTTAAACTCGGAGGTATGATAGACACTGTGAAATGATAGGAAACCACTGAAGAGTAAAGGGCTTCTGGGATGTGGGAAAATAGAAGGGAACGAAGGAGAAATTTTGTATGTATGTATATACAGGATAGATAACATGGTTGTTCTTCTGTCTTCTATTTCTATGCTGAAAGAAACTGTCAATGAGTCTTTGGTTGACCAGTATTGCATGTCTATATCTGTTTTCATGAGAAGCCACTTTGAAGATATCAATATGTAATACAACCACCATTGTTAATTCCCTACCACTTTGTTTGTAACTCTGTATTGTCTGTATTGTGCTTCTGAGATGTTGTAAAATGTTGTATGTCTGTTAATGTTTCCCTCCTTTTATCTTTAAAATAAAAACAAAAATTGGATGGTCTAGAAAGTAAATTAAACCTTCATGTACTAATATAAATACACTGAAATTTTTAATGACTTCCCCAAGGAAACAATATATTTAGTTCATGGTCTTCATGTGCTTATACTGTTTCAGGGGCTGCAATTAGAACCTAGCAAGAGCTGGAGAAGAGACTGTTTCAACCCATGGCCCCCTCCTAGAAATGCCTAAATTATGAAAGAGTAGACATTGAATTGTGTGAGTGTCTTTGTAAGAATACTACCAAGGGGGCCTGTGAGATAGCTCAGGCTGTAGTGCCTGCCTGGCAAGTACAAAGTCCTGAGTTTGATTCCTGGTACCAAAAAACAGAGAATATTACTAATTCTCTCTCTCTCTGTCTCTCCCACTCTCTCTCTTTCCCTCTTCCACTTCCTTCCATCCCTCCCTCTCCTTTCTTTTTTTTCTTTTCTTTTCTTTTCTTTACTTTTCTTTCTTTTCTTTTCTTTCTTTTCTCTTCTTTTTCTGAGATAGCATCACACTGTATTGCCCAAACTGGCCTTCAGCTCCTGAGTGTAAATGATTCTACCATTTCACCCTCCTAAGTAGCTAGAACTATAGGCTTGTTCCACCACTGCCTGGCTGCTAGTAGATTTATTTAAAAATGAGGTACACATTGTGCTAAAGACAGCTTAAATTTAGATGTGGTGGAGAAACTGGCTAAGGGTAAGGTCAGAGAATGTTGGCAGAGAAAATATTCATTCTTGTGGCTTAGTAAAGTAGAGCAAGTCTTTTGAAACCAGGCTTTTGACAAATTTTTCATAGTATGAAACAGATTTCTCTTTCAAAAAACACTGACAAAGAGTTTACCGGCTATTTTTTTCCAAACATACTGTGAAGCATGTCCCGATCTTCCAAATTTCTGCACATAAAAGTGAGGACAAGGGAGGATCTTATTCATCCTGGCCTGGGGATGGCCACCCCTAGTCGCAGTACCCCTTAAGCAAAACCTGCTGCTTGCCTCTGCCTCTCTTCCCTTGTTATCTCTGGAAACTTGCTTTTTCTCATTTCTCTTATTCTCTCTCTTTTCATGTCTCTAAATATCATTCTTTCTCTAGTCACAAGCCAATTCCTTCATCCCATGTTTCGATCCCCCTCCAGGCCACAGTAATTTCTCCTTTCCTGACTCCTCAGATTACCAAATGCCTTTGCCAAAATGTTGGGCTCATGGAAATTCTAGCTCATAGTACTGTCAAGTTGTATTTTATGTTTAAGTCCAGTTCCTTCAGCTAGATCCCAAACTTTTGAGACCCAGAAAGAAAGCAAATATCACTTTCTAATTTCCAACAGTTACTTACCAGGGTTCAACAAACCTATGGTATTTCTAATTGCACTACATATTTCTGTTATCTCAGTTGAATATATTTCCTTCATTACTCTTGCTCAGCCATGCCAACATTATCAGCCATTCCTTGGATAGGACAGAAAAGAAAAAAAGAAGTAGCATTCACAGCCAACTTGTCCATCTGTGGAAGGAAAAATATGAAAGAATGCTATCAAGTCTACTAAAGAACAAAAAATGAACTAGTAGATTAAATTCAATCTAAAGTTTGTTCATAGTTCATACAGGAAAAATAAAGACAGTTACATTTCCAAAATGCTGACAATGGATATCAGCCAATAGATCTCCAAAACTACCTGGAGAAGCTACCTAATGGGCAATATAAATTTCAACTCTAAAAAGTGTCCACTTGAAACTTGGCTGTGTGGAAATGATTTCAATTCCTAAAAATGCCTTTCCTAATTAATTTAAGCATTGCTGAGGTTTGAAATGGTTGTCAGACTTTGCATGTGATATCAGTCATGTTGTTGAATGTAATCTGTAAGATTTTTACATTGTGTAGTCAAATAATACTTTTAATAACAATAAGACTTTTCCAACAAAGAATAAAGTCCCACAGAGAGTGAAAAGGCCAAAGAAGAAGAAATCACCAGCTCCAGGCAGTCTGACTGAGTCTAACATTTTCATTGAAAATGTATATCAGACACACATTCTGAAACATGTGAAAACATGTTTGCTCATACTCTGATTTTCTGATTTAATGAAAGCAGCATGAGCTGCCTTGGGGTAGAATATTTTAAATTCAATCTTCTTTCTCTACTTTCTGGGTATGAGAGCTTGGACAAGATAAGTAATACATTTAAATCTTATTTTGCTCTTCTACAAAGAAAGTATGTTTATATATAACAATAGTAAAAGGAGCTTTTGAAAGTCACATGAGGAAAAGTTGTAAGTGCTTAGTGATGAAAAGTTGCAGGTGTTTTTTTAAAATGGTGCGTTCATGCCTCAGTTTTCTCAGACAAGACTGGAGTGACTGGGCTGTGATGAAACAAAAATGATTAAAATCTGCAATGTGATGTGACTAAGGAATAATAATCAATCCATGAACTAGTCGGAGAAGCTGGGCTTCTCTCTATATGTCTTCAAGTTGACTAACAGCAGCACTGTCTTTGAAAACTGGCCACAGCTTGCAGAAATTCCTTATGGCACAAACAGGGAGCAAGCTGAGGGGCGGCCATGGCCTGCCTGAGTTTACAGGGTGGAAAGCAATGAACCCCACTGGGCAGCGGTGGGACAGAGTCACCCCAGAACCAGGACCTCTCGCTAACACATGCCTGAGCAGTTCTGTAGTCAGGGCTCGTCCTAAAGTGGTGGACAGAACAGAGAAATTTCTAGAATCTTTGAAAGATGACCCCTTGCCACATTTACCTATTCTGTGGCACTCATGTGAGCCACCTCTGTCTTGTTGAGCCCAGGTCATGTGAACCTAAAACCTGCTCTCTTAACGCGAAAGCCAAACACGTTAGCTACCTTTACATGGATACCATGGGAGGTAGGCCGTAGATCTGGACTGGAGGCAGATCAATGTGTGAAGAGAAGGGCAGTGTGGGCAGAATACCCTGTGTGATTTCATCAGCCTGGTATGCTGCCTAAACACCATGAAATCTGCTTTCAGACACTGCTGGGTGAGAACATCTGGTGATAAGAACGGCTGAATGTGCCACTGGGCTGTGTGCCCCCTAGACAGGGTGGGTTTTCTATTTCCAGGTCCTGGAGCTGCTCTCCACAGATGAACTAGATAAGTGCCAGACACAGAAGCACAGGTGCAAGATCAACTGGTCTGTGTCTGGGGTAAAATTTTCCTCCTTAAAAAAAAAAAAAAGATGCAGGAAAACAACAGCTTCCTATGATCTCATTCTGCTTAAAATTCCTGAATGTGTCTTTTATTTCCTTTCTGGTCCAAGAATTTTTTTTACTTTGAGACTAAATTCAGCTCCTTTAAAAGGGACACAGGTATCAGCTTCATGCAGAAGTGATGATTTTTCTCTAGGAGATTCTGCACTATAAAGCCAAAGAATCTGATCTCATTGATCCCCACTAACTGTCTGATTCAGTGTTTCACCAGATGGTCAACTTTTTCCCAGAAAGTACTTCATAGACTTTTTGCATTAGAACCGTTGAATTATGTTTAATGAATTCAGTCATTCATTCTCAGAACTACTTACTCCATGTCTACTATGTGACAGACATTGCTTTAGACATTGATTTATGGACCTTTCCCAACACCTTCTGAATTAGCATCTTTGCGGATAGATATCTTCGTCTGCCTTGTGCTGTTAGGAAAGAACACTCAAGACTGAAATTTATGAAGAGCAGAAATTTCTTCTCATAGTTGCGAAGGCTGGAAAGTCCAGGTTCCATTGTCTGGTGAATGATGCTTTCTGCTACCAATATGGCACTTCGATGTAGCATCCTCTAGATGGGAAAAATTTGTATGCTCACACAGAAAAGAGCAGAAGAGTGAACCCAGTCTCGGATGTGTCTGCTTTTCTTATACTACAGATTGAACCCAGCGCCTCTTGGAAGCAGGGCACATAACCCTACCACTGAGTCCCAGCCCCAATCCTTTTTATTCTGTTTTTTTATACTGGGTCTCAATAAGTGGCTTAGGTTCACCTTGAACATTTGGTCCTCTTACCTCAGCACCTTCCTGCCTCCCCCAAAGCCCTGCAGTAGGGCACTAGCCCTTCATGAGTGTGGAATCTCATCACCTCATCACCTGCCAGAGGACCTGCCTTCCAACACCAACACCTTGGTGATTAGGCATCAATGTGAATTTTGGAGAATATATCACATTCAAATCATAGAAGTGAGCCAAAGAATTCTTATTTTAACAAGTTCCTTGATAATTTTATCACCTCCATAGTTTGCAGACCACTGGCCTATATTACAAGCTCTCCAAATACAGAGTGTGGGCTTTTAAATAAAAATTTGGTTCTAGCCCCTGAGAAAGAACTTTGCCTGATGGTGTTAATGTGCAGCTGGCTACTGAGTTAATAAATAAATTTCTAAACTCAGTGCCTGGAGTGAGTTAGGAAGATTAAACTCAACATTTATTGTTTTTCATCTTTTCACACTTCCTAGTTTGCTGGTCTTGAGCTTAGCTGCTTAGATACCTGTCAGTCAAGAATCTTCTGGTTTCTGAAGCTGGCTCTGGATGTGAGCTCTAATTGGACAGAATAAGGATTCAAGTAGAAAGTTGTCACTTTTGTTTCCCAATACCCTATTCTTTCTTCTTTTAGTAATGCCATCTGATGTCCCTTGAGAGAATTTTCCTCTACTCATGGAAATCCTGTTTGATGAGACTGTCAGTCAAAGTATGAGTATTATAGGAAGAAGAGTTCCCCAAAGATGTCTATACCCTAATCCCTGGGAACTGTGAATATGCCACATTACATAGCAAGAGAGACTTTGCAGGTATAATTAAGGCTATGGAACTTCAGGCAGATTATTTTAGATTTTCTGGTAGAGGCAATAGGCTCACAGGAATCCTTAAAAGAAGATAACATTTAGTAGTTAGAGTCAAAGTGATGCAGTTTTTTCTCCTGGAAAAGGCAGAGAGACTAAAAGTGTGAGAGGAAGTCAACCTATCACTGCTGGAGAGAGCCACATGCAAAATATGAGAAAGGACATTGGCAAGTTCTAGGAGCAATTACAGTCTCTTGGCTGACAGTCAGAAAGGCAAAGGTGACCTCAGTCTTACAGCTACTAGGAATTGAATTTGGCCAGTGATTTAAATCAATTTGCAAGATGATTCTTTCCCCAGAGACTCCACTAAGGAACCCAGACTTGCTGACACCTTGATTTAAGCATTATGAGATCCTAGGCAGAGGAACTAGTCGAGTCTATCCAGCCTTCTGACTCACAGAAACTCTATAGTAATAAATTTAGGTTATTTTCAACTAAAAGGTTAGTAGCAGTTTATTGCAGCAACAACAGAAAAATAGTACAGTGAGGAGCTGGCCAGGCAGAGCCTTTGTTCCGGGAACTGGAAGACTGTGCTATGTGACTACGGTGATTAAGAAATTTTGAGGATGTCCCATGCCAAATAGTCCCTGTCCTTTCTAAATCCTAGTTATTCATCTTTTGTTTGCTTATCTTTTAGCTTTCTGATTGTTGTTTCAGTTCACTGGCATCAGGTCCTTTTCCCTCTAACCACATAACCCTACCTGGTACAAGGTGGATAGGGGAGCCCTTTGAACTCAGAGGTAGTGGTACAGTGACACTTCATACATTGACAAATGTTTCCCAAACAGCTAAGCAAGGCTGTGACCTGCCAGTCTGGTTGTAACTTCCCTGAGCCAATGCTTTCAGCTGAAGATATTTGTGACTAGGCTCAGTTTTGGCCATGCACATTCTTTCCAGCTTAACTTCATATTCAGTCAGAGAGCTTCTCCAAGAATAGCTTGAAGGGCAGGAGGAACTCTTCCTCCACTATACTGATTTTTACAGCGTGACTTTTTTGGGATGCATTCATGTGCCAATTATTGGGTTATAAGTTTCTTTCATAGGATATTCTTGAAGCCCATTTTTGTTCATAATTTTAAAAATCAAAGAGTGTCAAAATCAAGCGATCCTCCAAAGGTAGCCATTTCAGCAGTTCATTAAGTGCTTCAAAATTCTTCGTGTGGTGGATTCTATTGGAAAAGAGCAACCACTTTAACAAACAACCTCGAGTTTTCATTGGTTTCACCACAAAGATTAGCACACACTTGTGTCTGATATCTTACAGTGCAAATGAGTAGGAGGAGGCTGTCAGTCAGGAACTCAAATTTCTTCTGTCTTGTGGCCCCCTGGCTCATTCACATAGCACATTTTCCGCTTTCAGGCAGCAGATGGGACAAGAGAATGAGTATCTTACATAGAGAAGGGGGTTGTGGAGGATGGGGATATAAAAGCAATCTGGCTATGTCTCATATACTTTCACAATTATTTTGTCATTCAGAACTCAATACCAGCCGACTGCTACCTGCAAAGTGGACTGAGCACACCTATATTCAAAGTGTGCAGCCAGTAAAAATGGAGAATATGGATAGTGGAGAAGATGAGCCATCTCTGCCTTTGACTCAAATTGGTTATCTGTCTCTCCTAAAATTCTTCTAGTGACAGAGAACTCAGTACTTTTTGAATAAGATAACATACTTCACCTTGAAACATTTTTGATAGTTAGTGACTTCTTTTTTATTGAGCTGACCAGTATTCGATTCCACTAGCAAGATAACATGCTACTTGAGAATGTGGGCTCTAGAGCCAGACTTCTTGAGTCTGTATCCCAACTCTGTCAACTGTGGGCAGTTCTTAGTTGTGCAGGGTCTGCTTTCTCCCAAATTATCCAACTATTGCCTGACTTGTGCCTAACACATAATAGGTTTTCAATAAATATGGGCTTGTCATAGATCAGTCTGTTCTCCTCCTGTAATCACAGAAATGCACCCTTGTTCTTGGATATTTGAAGGTCTTGCCCCTGTTCTGAGAATCTTCCAGAATCTTCAGTGTTGCTTGCATGACCTCATTTGGTAACCTTGTCCTACTCTGGTCACTGTTCTTAGATGGTGGTCCAGTGTGTCTGCACCACTTTGAAGAGTATGTCTCTCTCTCTCTGTCTCTCTATGTGTCTCTGTGTCTGTCTCTGTCCCTCTCTGTCTCTCTCTCTCTCTATTTTTCACTGGATCACAAGATCCTGGCATACTCTGACAAAAGGCAGAAGACAGGATTATGAAAACACCCTTGAGGCAATCCACTTTCTGGACTCCCTTCTGTCCCTCACAGACAGCAGCTTTCTCTCAATAAATTCTTCCTACCCTTAACCTCCACTGTTCCTAGAATTCACTCTTCAATTTTAGAGAATTTGAACTCAGCACTTAGGACATCTAGCAGGTGGAGAATTTCATTCTCCCATATCTTTTACAGGTCTTCCATTGAGATAATTGAATGGAGACATGGGGGGCTCAATGTTGAAGTCTCTTGCTCCTTTGGAATGCATTCTTAAGCACTAGAACATGTTCAGCCGTTACGTACTGAAAAAGAGCCATCTGATATTTTTCTGCACACAAGCATGGCCTATGTAACTCTTAGAGCCAAAACAGAATGCAGAGAGTCCCAGTTTCTTTGGATTTTGAAAATCCTCATGACCAAGCCTCTCAATTGATGTGGACAATGCTTTCCAAAGGATTCAGAGATAGTCCACATCTTTTTGGAGAGACAGATGCCTCACTGAAAGATGTCACCTCACTGGCTAAATTCCAACAGACTCTTCAACAGCTAACAGAAGCTCAGCTTAAAAGAAAGGGAAATCCCATATTCCACCTCAGAGATTTAATACTGGTAAACTTTCTTCCCTCATCATCTCCTTCCCTAGGACCAATCTGGGAAGGACCATATACTATGATCCTGTCAATCCCATCAGCTCTCAAGGTACCTGGGTACACCACACCTGACTCAAGTCCTAGGAACCAGAGACTGTCACTACGAATTAGCAACCATAATTGGAATACTCCTGCAAACTCATAGAAGACTTACGATTTTTGTTCAAGAAAGAAACAAAGTCTTCAGATAAGTAATCTAAGGTGTTATTCTTAGCCCTTTTACTAATTACTTTACTACTTAAGGGAGAATGAAATTCCTTTCTTAGGTGGGCACAAGAATATGCAGAGTCACTACAATAAACATCTTGCTGGATATGTGGCCTTCTCCCTTGTCAAGTTCATCTGGACTTCCCTGATAAGTATTCTCACTCCAAGGAGATGACTGGAATAAACTACAAGACTATATTGATGGATTATGAGAGTTCAATGGTTCATAATTTAGCCCACCACTACAAGGTAGCTGAGTGGCCTATAAACTATACTCTTAATGATCTTGGCACAATAGAATTTTGTCTAACAATGCCATTGAAGCCTCTTTAAAGGTTTTAGTAAGATCCTATTAAATAAAAGTAAGGGTCCTATTCTGAGGGCCAACAACCATAGATATGAAGATGGTTATTTTCAGATATAGGACGATTATCTATGGTTAGCCCCTAGTATAGGACATCTTAGTAGAATGATCTCCTTATGTTGGGAACAGAAAACTCACTCTTATTCTCATTGGCCCAACTCTAATAAATACTTGGGATGGACACCTCTTGAATAATGGATACACACAATAATAACTTTGTAGGTTGAATATTGGTTTGCAACAAACTGGTTTAATCACCCTGGAATTAGATGGGAAAGCCCCCAGTGGCACTCATTGGTCCTGTGAAACCAATTTGTGGCTCTGGCTACTTTGTGGATGGATAGGAGGATGTACACTGGGGTTTACATGGTTACAAGGTGGAAGTGTCAAAAGTATTGACAAATCCACAAACTTACCCCTCCTATGGCATTGATGGTCTAGAAGTGTGTTTCATTGTTCTGATCATTTGGCTTCTCTCTTTATACCTTCCCTGGGGTTAGAGGATGTCACGCAACACATTGAGGCCTTAACTAACTATACTCAGTGGACCTTAAATGACACTGTGGCTGGTCTGTCTCTTTCCTGAATGAAGTAGTGAAATTAATGAAGCAAACCATCCTCCAAAATTGGATGGCATTAGACATTCTAACTGCAACACAAGGGGGTACTTGTACAATTACAAAAGCTATGTTGTATGTACATTCACGATCCTTCTGCTAGTATCTCAATAGCTATTCAAAACATTAGATGACAGGTTAATAACAAATCAGGTTCTGAAATTCCCTGTACCTTCTTGTTATCCTCTCTGTGGAAAGCTATTACTGACTCCTCCTGGTGGAAAACTTTGTTGGCAATATTCATAGTTACCCTGTTGATTTTATTATTTGGCCCATGCATACTTAATTATCTCTGTGGACCTGTCTCCTTCAGACTTAAAGGTGTACATCTACCCAAGACAAAAACACCTTGCACCTGTCAAGGGTCTTTGGATAGACCCTCTGTGGAGTATCTCTGACTGCCTATCACAACTACAACCCTCTTTAGCTGGAAGTACCCAGATCGACCTTCACCCCTTGCCCTCTCATGGCAGCTAAGGGTACTTCTTCAGAGGAGGGAATATTATAGATAGCTAAGTTAGGTAGAAATATTGAAGATAGGAGAACAAGGATAGGTCCTTCAGAGGTCAATGCAGAAGACAACTGTGGCTGGTGGCATATTCACTGAAGGCCAGGCTTCAAGAAAAAGAAGTACTCACCCATGTACTTCTCCTAGATATGCTTCCCCTAGCAGTGATTGCTATCCTAAGTAGGCATCAATAACCTTGGGGACAAGGACAAAACCTTAACCCACCCCTTTCAGGAAAGTCCTTATCATCCCATGTGCACTTGCTAAGTGATTTGTTTCCCAATTTGATCCCCATTCAATATTACCCAGTGACTACACTTGTTGTACCCTTATTAGTTGAAGACAGTTTTGTCCCACCTCACAACCATCCTATAACCTGTTATTGGATCAATATTACCTAAACAACTATACTTAGGATCTTGTTGACTGATTATAGTTCCGTTCCACCTTAAGGCTGCCTCACCTCATAGCTTTTCTCAATGGACACTCTTGAGAAGTGGGGTTGGTGGGCAGCCCACTTTCCGGGCTCCCTTCTGTTCCTCTCAGACAGAAGCTTGCTTTCAGTAAATTCTTCCTACTCTTAAAAAAATAGGAAAACACCCTCACTATTAGCAGCTATACATCTATTTATTCATCCTATGGCTAAACTTGCTTTTCCACTTTCCACTTCACCCACTTGATACATATTACTCTTACTTTTAAATTTTGAATAAAATTTAAAATTTTTATATAAATGTAACTGATGAGTCAAATCTCTCATTTCTACAAGATGCTCTATCTTGAGGATATTGCAGGTGTATCTGTATATTTCTAGTACATTCTGGTTGAATGTAGAATGTATATCTTCTATATAGAGGGCAGCTGTACCTGTTGGACTCTACTGCAGTTTTCAGGGCAAGTAGGATTTACCAGTGCACAAAGGTGTGGACTGACTCATCTGGAAGTGCGATTTTTTTTTTTTGTTGAGTGCACAAGCAAAGGCAACAAGTTCTGCGGGTATTTATTAAACTGGTGTTTAGGATTTGTTTTTTAGTCTATTTTAGGAATGTTTAAAACAAACAAACAAACACAACACAACACAAAAACCCCACCAGCATACCCTTCCTTGGCATGAAGACTCACTTATGTCTTAGTATGGACTTCTCAGCCTGGTCTTCCTTGTGAGCAGGGTGATTGCGGGCATCTGTTGCCACAGAATTCAAGTTTGGGGAAGGAAAAGAGAGCAGACAAATTATGTGGCAGAAAATCCAGACAACATGGCAAATAGCCCTTTGGGTAAACTTTGCACTTAAAGAGCTCAACTAAATAGTCTGTAAGTCTCATCCTTGTGTCATAAACAAGCCCCAGAAACTTCAATGAGAACATTCTGGTTTTTGAATTACTTATGCTAAGTACCCTTTCTTACCCTCTCTTCAGATCAAGAATGGTCTTCTTTCTTTTCTTTTGCTTTCTTCTTTCTTTTTTCTTCTTTTCCTTTCTGCACTAGGGATTAAACCTAGAGCCTCACACATGTTAAGAGCGCTTTACCACTGAGCTGTACTCCAAGCCTTCTTTTATTTTACTTTGAGACAGGATCTCACTAAGCTGCCCCGGCTGTACTTGAACTTGTGATCCTCCTGCTTTAGCCTCCCAAGTAGCTGGGATTCCAGGCATGTGCCACCATGCTCAGCAAGAATGATGTTCTTTCTTAAAGAGTCCTCTACCACCATGACTTCTTGAGGCATCCTCTTTATGACTATGAAAGCCTCATCTTTCAGCCTGACCACCATGGTCCTTGTTTCGGTAGGTTTGTTTGTTTGTTTAACAAAGTTGGTCTTTGGTAGTGATTTGTTGAAGACTGATGTGTTAGCCCTTTCTGTAGTGAGAGCCACAAGAATAATAGTAATATTAACAGCTAATATTAATTATGCACATACTGTGTGTCAGGAACAAATTATGGAGCTGGTACTACATTATTATATATTATAGAACAAACTGAGGCACAGAAAATGTGAATAACTTTCCCAAGATTGCACATGACAGAGGTGGTTAAATGGGCACTGCTGACTGCAGAATGCAAAATATATCTCTATCCCTATCTCTGTCTCTGTCTCTATCCCTATCTCTATATCTCTATAATCTCCAACTCCAGCTCCATCCCTATCTATCTATCTATCTATCTATCTATCTATCTATCTGTCTGTCTCACATGAATGCCAACCTTATTAGTCCTTATTAGTCACCATTAATGCCAGAGGCTGCAAGCTCAGCTGTCAAACTGCCACAGTAAAATCTCAGATGACGTATGTCCCATACTTTTGTAGGGGGGACACTCTTCACTAATTCATTTCACTTTGACATATCATGCTTCAATAAGTGTGTACTAACTTGGTGACCAGTAAGAAGCTAAAATGATATTTTAATGATAAAACTATCAGCATAAAATGCAGAGCAATACTTCAGTTAGTGGCACTGCAAAGGACTCTGGGAGAGATCATATAGCTTTTTAACATGGTGACTTTAAGAAAAAAAAAAAGTGTCTACAAGACCAAGGCCATTAGTCTCTTTAGTTCACTTGGACTGGAGGTGGGGAAACTCCAGCAAACAGAACAACCCAATCACCTTCTCCAGCAGCCCACATACACAGATGATTTCTGAGAAGTGAACTGAACTTTTAGAGGTTTTGTGATCAGCTGCTGGATGACATCCGGCATCAGCCTAACCACTAATCTCAGATCTCACAGCAACACAGAAGGCCTGGAACCTGAAATAGTCCTGCCCAGAGCTCTTTTCACTTCTTATCACTTGAGCAAGAGCATATGGAGGAAAGGTGCCTGTCAGCCAACAGCTGCTAACTTTCGGAGAAAGGAGTGGAAGTGTGGCTGGTTCCATTTAATCATTCACTATCTATCCCAGCAGTAGCCACCTTTATCTGTAAATATTTCCTTCTACCCAAGAGTCTACTGGACTCTCTCAAGTTCACTTGTGCTGTGATGTTTTCGTAGGGTTTACCATTCAGTGAAATGCCCTTTAAACCCAACCTGTCTCCACTTTATTTTATTTCCTAAAATTTTCCTTTTGTAGAAACACATTGGAAGTTAATCCCCAAGACCTTGGGAGAGACACACACAAAAAAGGTTTTCAGACTTTGCTAAAAGATCTTCACTTTGCCTGAAGCCTTAGATGTCATCTGATCACAGCTCCCCATTCCGTGATCCCTTGACCTCAGTTAGAGATTCTCTCTACGTAAAGTGGATTACTCCTGAGTGAGGGCATAGTTGCCGCTGGTTTGCAGAGCTTCCATCTGCTATGGGGCCCACAGCCTGAGAAAACTCTGTTCAATAGGCGGCAGAGTGAACTTTCAACTAAAAATCTTACCTAAAGGAAATGCTCTGGATTTGCAACAAACAATTTACATAAAATAACAATAATAATACGGAAACCCAAGGCCTCATGTATGCGAAGCACACACTTTACCTCTGAGCTACACTCCCAGCCCTCAATAATGATTTATTAAGTGCACATTTCTGAATCACCTAAATGAGTGACTCATGCCCTAAATTTGATATAAAGAAACAACATGAAAATCCTTATTCTTCCCCTAACGTTTGCCACATGCTTCTTGAGTATAAATCATTCCAAATTCACAATTTTGTGGATTTACACTAGTGAGAAAACATGATTTTGGTAGAAATGGTATTTTAAGTTCAGAATTTTGAACACCCCACAGATTGGAGGTATGTGGTACAAAATGCCCTCATAGTGGTCAGCAGCAGCAATGAACCTCAGCTCTCCATCCATCCAGTGACCATGAGGGGTCAAAACCTAATTCTCTGCAATGCATTGATTTAATAAGCTATGGTTCTATCATGTTCAGTAGGCTGTTTGTGTTAAATGCATTTTTAACATGAAATATTTTCAAGCTATACTGGGTTTTCAGGACATGACTTCACTGTAAGTCAAGAGCATCTATAGTTGTGTAGTTATGTTCCCTTCATGAACAGTGTCACTGGAAGGATGTGGGCTGTCTGCAATGCCCAGACATTCTTGCTTTAAGCTTTGTGGGAGACAAGGGGTCAGATCTTCTTAAACTGAATTTAAATTAGACCAAAAGAAATCTTCAAACCCTGAAAAGAACCTTGCATGAGAGAATTTGTTCCCAAAAACCAAGAAGAAGCACTTTAACGCAGAGGAATCAAGGTTCAAGAGAATGCAACTGGTGAGACATCACTGATTATGTACGGCAGATGAGGCGTTCGCTTCAGTGAGAGAAATCGATCTGGCATGAAAGCAAGTTTGAAGGAGAGGAAGAGTAAGACAAAATATGTTGAAGAAAAAGAGGAAGAGGAGGAGCCATGACAACACCTGTTAAAGAATCAAAAGGCAGACCTGCCGGTCCCCTGCTCCCCCTTAGCAACTCAGTCTCAGGTGCTGTCCCACTTTGGTACCAAGTCAGAGGAACAGAGAGCAGTGAGACCACCCGAGAAGAGAAGTACATCCACATGCATCTCCCAGAAGCCTTAGCAAGAGACAGACACTGTGTTCATGTTGTAATCATTCACCCTCTTTGGACCTATGCATGTCTTGGGTGCACGGCTTCATTTAACTCTCAAACCCATAAGGTAGGCAGTGTTATCACCCTGCCCTGGTATCTTGTGGGCATTTAACCTTCTCTTTTGCCAAGAGATTGACCTGGCGCTTCCTTTCCAATTTAGTGGTCCTGGCACAGCTAACCCTTGTGTGTCAGCCCGTGTCCGGGTACCTCATCATTGCTGAGCCTCAACTCATGTACATGTAATTTCAATGTCACATTTCCCAGTGGGGCTATGCATTTACGTCTCTTACCACCAAACAGAAGATAGACCATTCCTTAGTCATAAACACCAACCTTACTGCTCACTGGACACACTGATAGTCACCCACAGATTAAAAACCTTTTACTAAAAGTGTAAATTCTGGGAAACCTGTGGAAAATCAATGAAGAAAGTTCTCATGAGATTTGATGATACTGGTTCAAAACATCTTTCATTTCTGATCAGATTGGAAATTGATATCATGCATGATGCTATTTTGAGCCATGAGTTTCAGGATTTTTTAAATGAAGTGAGGGGTTCTCCTGTAGTGTATCTCTGGGCCTTTTAACTGAGATGGAAGGAAATATCCCAAGATTGCTGAATTTGAATGGTATCTTTCAAGGAAAGAGTGCCTGGAAGAAAGTGTATCATTGAAATCCTATTACAGACAGAGGAAAGGGGGAAAAGCGGATTTAAATTTATGGAGTGTTGACTGTGTCAGGTACTTGGTTTAATACTTGGCTCACTTTATTTCCTTCATTCCTCCCCACAACCCTGTAGAGTATAAACATTCTATACACACATTGCCACCACCGCCCTGACTCATGGTACAATACTTTTCTAGGCTTCAAGACCTGTTGACTGATAGAGCTCAGATTTGAACCCATGTCCGGGCTCCTGTGACTGGACTGCACAGTCTACTAATGAATAAGGCTCTTTTTTGGGCCAGGGAATTGCAGAGTAACAGGACGTGTGGTCTGTATTCAGGAGGCCTACAATCAAGTTAACAGCTACGTTTAAAAGGCCAGTGCTCTGCAACCCATACTTGCAAAAAAAGGCTAAGTACTAGCAGAGGTACAGAAGCCCAAAGGAGCCATTAATTACGAAGACCTCAAGGGGTGGAGACCTCCTGAAACAAAGAGAAGGGCCAACTGCTCTTCAGGAAATGGGATCATCTTGAGTTAAGAAGATCCATGTTCAATTCAGGAAGCCAGGAAGTTGTAGCTTGATAACTGAGCCTGTGGACAGCTGAGAAGTTCCCCCCTTGCAAGTTGGGTTAGACTCTTGCTGCCCAGAGTGTGGTGTTAGTCCCAGCGCTGTCACTATCACCTGAATGCCTGATAGAAACAAAATCTCGGGGCCCGTGTCAAAGCTCCTCTATCAGAATCTTCACTATTATAAGACTTCTCATGTGGCTTGGAGGCCTATGGGTATTTGAGGAGGACTGCCTTGCAGAACTAGGTCCACCGCTCTTGGTCTTTTTTTAGATACCGAAATAAGATTGAAGTGAGACAATTTTTTTCTGACCTCCCATCCTCCCTCCCCCTTCCCTCCTCTCTCTGTAGAAGCCTAGGTGTCTTTGTAGAATGTGGGGGCTTCAGTGATACTCTCTCTCCACTGCCTTTCTTAAAGCCCCATATCTTTTTCCTGTAATTTCTATGTATTGTGTTCCTCTTCCATCTCCCTGGAATTCCGAGATTGTCTCACTCAAGAATATGAGCAAATATATCAAGCTGTACTCCAATACCTGGAAAACAATAACTCAGTCTCCTCCCCAGGAGGCAGTCTTAAACAGAGATCCTGTGTGTGAAGACAGTATTGAGTGCAATAGAGCATTGCTCAGATTCAGCAGTGGGCTTTAAAATGGCAGCTTGGCCCTCAGTGGGCCTGTTTGGAAAGACAAAATCTCAAGAAGAGAGAAGCAGTTCCAAAGTTTGGAACCTGCCTTGGGGTTTCCCTAATGTGCTTGCTCCAGATTCTTCAATCCTATGGCTTTTGTAGGTTCTTGGAACCCAAATCCCATTTATGAAGATTCGAGGTTCAGGTGAAAGGGAAAGAAAATATTGCATAAAAATAGAACAACAAACAAACAGAAAACAAAGCAAAACTGAGAGCTGTTCCAGTTTCTAACATGAAAGGTAAAAAATTTGGAAGTCACCACCCCTGTCCCCACAACAAGAAATAAACTGAGCTGAAAATCAGCAACTCTTCTTAGAGCCTTCAGAGAGCTGAGGTCACAAACTGCTGCCCTCAAACTAGAGACAGACAGGCAGACACAGAGAATTTCAACTTGCCAAAACCAGAAGTGCAGAAACAAAAGCCTCTGCAGAACCCAGTAACCTGAACTGTAATTGACAGACTGCTAGAGGCTTTGTGTAGACAAGTTTGAGAATTAAAACCTCTGGAGGCTGGATCTTAAGGGACCTCCCACACTTTCCTGAGTTTAACCTCCACGGTAAAGACTAAGGCAAAGATGATCTCCTGAGGGAGAAGGCGGCCATTTTAAAATAAACCGGAAGCAGTCTGTTCTCCTCAGTAAGGCCTCATCTCAGTAAGGGAAATGAATTCACTAGAGCCTGACCCACAGGGGTTTTACCAGAGGCCTAACCAAACTGAGGAGGGGAAGTACCCAACTCAACTTCACTAAAAGATTGAGGCTTAATTATAGGACTGTAAAATGCTTCTACTTCCTCTATACCCTGCCAACAAATCAGTAGTGCTCTTATAAAACTGCAAAAGCCTTAAGATTTTTTTCAGGAGAACCCAAAGCCAACCAGGGAGATGAAACAAAGACACAGAGATTTCAGCCTCTGACACCACGGCTACCACAAATTGCCAAAAATCCTGAAACCTGACAGTAAATTGGGTGGGGGTGGGATCTAGAATGAATATGTTCATTTCACTAGATAGAGACTCTGCTCACATAGAGTATTCTACCAGTACGTTCTGTGCTTAGAGCAAAGGCAAAAACAGCCACATGATTTGGGGATTTGGGGAGAGGGAAAAATCACCTTCCTGAGAGCTGTTTCTTCTTCAAACTTGATAGTTGTCATCTAGTCACAAGCAATTATTTATCTGCAGGTTTACCATCCTTTGAAATACATTACAGCAGATATATTACAGATTACAGAAACCAGTGGGTTTATTTGTTGCAAGTCATCCAGATTTCTGTGAAGGCTATATAGTTTATTGTGCTGATGACTTCAGTTAAATGATGCTAAATATTTGTGCTGATAATTTTACTATGACAAATCTTGCACATCCAAGTATTTCTACTGCTCCCTTCCTCCAAATTGCCTGAAAATGAATACCATGGGAAAAAGAAAGTTACCAAAGAGCTAAGGGCATGTACCTTCTAGCTCTGCTTCTGCCATGTATTTGTCATATAATCAGTGGAAAGCTTGGAGTCCTTTCTGGGGCTCAGTGTATCCATTCATGAAAGAGACAGTAATTGCTGGCCTGTTCCAGCCCAAGTTAGGATCATATAAAGTAGTAAAGTATCTTATCCTTGTATAGTTATCAAAGTCTGAAAAAGAAGTCTGTATGTGTATATGTACATAATGTAATGTGAGTAAAAACTCATTGGAACTAAGTATAATTCAGATACAACCTAAAAGTCAGTGCTCAAACAACATGAATATTTTAGCAGAAATCATGAGTTTCCCTAATTTAACTTTGTTGTTCTGATTTCTATACCGTCTCCTCCTGAGACTTCACATTCCAGCTCCTTATGTTTGGAAGGTATTGAGGGAGAAACAGAGTTTTGAAATTTGCAAACATCTTTGGGGCACTCTAGCTGGCTTAAAATTGGATGTGTATGGATTTTTCTCTGAAAGGAAATCAAATAAAATATTCTTGACATGGCAAATAAATAGTCATCCTTCCTGAGGGCAATGTTTTTAGGAGCTGAGTGTAAATAAATCAGAAGCATCCGTGGTGATTTTCTTTCCCCTACAACATAAAGGAAGTTAAAAATAAATCTCTCATCCCAAATGCAATTTCGATTTACTTAATTGTAAAGAATTGTGTAAAATGTTGGGGCCATTGGGGGATCACATGAGGCAGTCCACATCTGCCTAAAAATCTTAACCAATGAAATGGAACACACAAGTACAGGTTCGCTGAGCAAGAGCAAAGTATTCCAGTGACCCAGGAGAGGATAAGCGTGGAGAAGCATAAGCATTAGTCATCTCTCCCACACATGCTCAGGAAGGCAGGGCCTGCAAGCGGGAAGATAGCAGCAGGTTCAGAGTTGATTCTTGCCATTCATGTGTTAGTAGGAGGTGGTCTGAGAGCCCTGTGTATACAGGCTGGGGTCTTGGAGGCTTGAGGCTGAGTCTCTGAGGAGTGGACCTGACTAAAATAAAGGGAATGGATCAATACCAGGACTGTTCATGTTTTTGAAACAATGTAGGCTAGGATACAAATCCCCACAAGGCCATGCGCTCTGAACCAAGTGTTAAGGCATTCAGTTGCTGATGGGTTTGGGCCTATATTCGTGCTGTCTGGTAAACAGAAGAACAAAGTGGTCACGAAACTGGGTTCTGGAGTCAGACTTTTTAGGTTCAAATGCCTACTCATCTGTCAGACAGATTCTTAAGCTATTCTTCTTCAGTGTCCTCATGTATAAAATAGTCATGATGATAATGATAGTACCTAGCTCATGGAGTCATTTCAAATGTTAAAGGTGACAGTCTATGCCAAAGCCCCTAGACTGCATGCTGTCCATAGTAGTTATGGTTGAACGTGCTCCTTTCTTTCTCTGCTCTGTCCCAAGACTTCTCAGTTTTCTTTTCTCACTGCCAGAAGCCTCACTTGGCCTTAGCATCTTATGCAATAATCTAGGCTCTAAGCAATTCCTTAGTGTTCCTTGGGCCAACTTTATAAAGTATTTCCTAGCATAGTGTACCTATGGATCCTGGGGGACCCAGACTCAAGGAAGATCTTATCTAGTAGGGTTGAGCAGATCTCTCGGAAGTTTTGCATTTCTAGATGACTGCTGCTGAGGATCCAAGGACCACACTTTGAGTAGCCATCCTCTAGGTAACTGACTACTCAAATTGACCAGCAATTGTTTTTTTCTGGGCTACTACAATGGTTGAGTGATTCAATAAAACACTAATTGTTTATATTATACAGGCCACCGAGTTATCACTCGGTTCTAGAAATCTGGTACATTTTTTGCACACAAAAACTTAAAAATTAGTTACATTAATTCAAACTAAAGCATTTGTGAGAAATGACACCTTCAGGTGTGACACAGACAGGGAATAATTTGATATCTAAAGAAGTCTAATCCAAAGATAAAATATGCAGCTGGAAATTTTAGGTTTTGACATGTGTGTATGTGTGTGTGTGTATATGTGTGTGTGTGTGTGTGTGTGTGTGTGTGTGTGTGTGTAGATACTTTGTTAGCAGGACAGAAGATACTAGACAGGACCTTTACAGTGGCATCCTGCCCAGTGGCTTGCTGGTCAAAGGGAAGAGAGCACGCAGACAAAAATTTGTTCCATCAACGTTCAATCAGACAACATTTGAAAGAGGGTCTTTGCAGATGTAATTAGTTCATTTGAGGTCGTACTGGATGAAAATGGGCCCAAATCCAAATGACTTGTGTCCTTGTAAGAAGTGACACACAGACAGCCCAGAGAGGAGATCAGAAGACAACAGAGAGAATGACATATGACAATTGAGGCAGAATTTTGCTGCCACAGACCAAGAACTACAGTGCCACAAGGCAAGAAACTCAGTTCATTCAATTCGCAACTCAGGTTGTCCATTGAAGGCTCAGGCTCCTCTGCAAGGACTTCACAGTCTCTCTCCTGGACACAGCAGATCTCAGAGCCCCTAGACAGTCATTGGGCCGGGATTTCTCAACTACTCCCATACAGAAAAGGATGTGGTAATGTTCCTTCCAGAACTCTTTAAGAGTTAAATCTGTAGCTGAGACCATCTGGAAGCACAAGTAGCCAGAATTTGGGTCATAACTCAAGACTTTGGTTGTAGCTTAAAACTAAAATTCTGGTCATAACCCAAGTTGTTCATATGTCAGGCTGGTCATAATTGGGGTCCACTGTACCAGGACTGGTGTGATGGGCACATCAGAGGCTGAGAGAGGGATTTAGAACACCCCTTTTTGTTTCTGGTAAATGAGCTAGCGATGGGTAAATTAGCTGCCTATATGGGGATGATACCAGAGCAGGCATCCTGTCCTCTGCTTTGAAGATCAATAGGGACAGCAGGAGGGGAAGGGACAAACTGTTTTGTTCCAGGACTAATCTCTTCACTGTAAGAAAAATTGAATGCCCAGGGTCCAACTGTGCAGCTTTTACATCTGGCCAAATCCCTCAAACACAATTGCATAAGGTAAGGTCTTTTTTGGCAGGTAGAAAAGGAGACCTAGAAATGGGGGAGACATGGGGCAGACAGTGCCCTGGGGGTGGTTCCCTTGGACAGGCTCTCATGAGGGTGGGAGAGACTCTTGGGAGGTAAAGAGAATGCAGTCAGTGAACAGAATGGAAGCAGTCCAATGTGTCCACGCTATTTTAACCTCCTCACAAGAGCACTGGCTCTGTGCTTCTAGTCCCTGCACAAGACTCCTCCAAGGCTTTCACAACTCCAGACAATTTGGAAACTTCTGCTCTGACTTGTTAAGAGCCAGAGATCCACATTTATCTCAAGCAAACATACTCAATTAAGGAAAATGTACTCCCCACCCATGATTATTCTATATCCAGAAACACTGGTTAAACACAAGACCTTCTGCCAAAAAGAATCTTCAGTCTGTTTAAATGGGATGAGGAAAAGGCCTAAAATTATTCTTTTCCCATTTGTAGCCCAGTGCATCAAGATTTCCTTTCTCCCACTGCATGATTTCATGTAGTGTAGTACCTTCAGAAAGCACATATTATTTACAGAAATTAAAATGTCCTATCAAGGTGCTCTAAACTAGACTTCTGGTTGGCTAAAGTTGCATGAAAATTACTTTACCAAGTCCTGGAAGGATTTGTGAAATTCTTAGGAAATGTAAGTCCCTATCTCTATCTACTGTGGACAGTAGTATCAGATTTGATGTTGAAAGAAACTTTTTGAGTTTAAGATGTGTCCAAGTGCTGGGGATTTAGCTAGGGCTGGGGATTTAGCTCAGTGGCACAGAGCCTGCCTGGCAAGTGCGAGGTCCTGATCGATTCCCAGTACTGGGAAAACAACAACAACAACAACAACAGAAAGATGTGTCCATTGCCAACAGCCTTGGGGAAAAACATATCTTAAAAGTTTCTGAGTCTCAATTTGTTACACACTGAAATTACTCTGATGTTTGCAGAGAACACTTGATAATAGATTTGTAAGTCATATAAGAGATTAGCTAAACAGAAGATTATTCTGACTCATCATCTACACATAGGGCTGATGAAGACAGAACTTCACACTGACCAGCAACATTGTTTTTATCATCAGCAAAGCCCTGCTTCCTTTCTGTAAGATGTCCTCTTTCGCTGGTTATTTGTGTTGCCTGAACTGTATTTAAATGGCCCAGGCCTATCTCATTCTTAGCCAAATATGGGCTGATTTGCAACATGCCCTATACCTGTCAGTAGCATTTTGCTTTCTGACTTTAGCGCTCCGTGCTTACCTTTGTCTTTATTAGCAATTGGGAAACCCATGGTTTTAGTTCTGGAAGTTTCTGGTGTTGCTGGAGTTTGAACCACAGTCTCCCTCTTCCTGGTGATTCACACTGACCTAGTGCTTGGATGCTCATTCCCACAATACTTCTGATCCTGCCACATGGCACAGTCATCGTGGCCATTATCCACGAAGTGGACAGTCATGCAACAAGATGATGTGAACCCAAAACAATAAAATACTTGGAGCACTGCATAGAGAAAATGAGATATTTATTTTAATATTCATTTAAAACTTTGAAAGCTCTGTAGAAATGGATTCAGATAAAATGCTTTCTTCACGTCATGAGAATTTTTGACCAAGAGAACCCAGTTGTGTACTTCTCTAGGAGGTTTTTCAACCTTCTAGGCTTCTCTCTAGGCTTTCAGACTTATGGGAGACTCTATGTTCATTTCTTCAACAAATATTTTTCAGCACCTAAGTGTTATGTAACTAGTACTCTTCTAAATAGTACTCTTCTAATACTCTTCTAATAGTACTAATACTCTTCTAAATAGTACTCTTCTAATATACTGGGTATAGCACAAAGGTAAATAAGAAAGTAAGAAGAACTGAGCTCATAGGTCCCATATTGCAGTAGTGGAAACCAACCATAATAAGCAAGAGAACGAGTGTAATCATTCCAAACTGAATTCATTTTATGAAGAAGGTGAGGAACAGAAACAAACAGGGAAATGGCAACTTTAAATCTTCTTTCTGAAAAGACCTTTTCTGAAGAGGGACATTTAAGCTCAAGCCAAAGGATGAAAAGGAGCCCCAGATAAATCCCAAGGGGAAGAATTTTCTGGAAAGATCTGCCTGTGGCATCAAATAGCAACTGAAGAGAGAGGTGTGTCGCTGCAGTGAGGTAAACTGGGGAGAACTGAGAGAGGGGGCAGGATCAGAGCCTACGGGACCTTAGAGGGGCCAAATGTCTGGATTGTACTATAACACTGATTGTTAGCCATTGAAGGAAATTAAGTGCCTAAAAATGAGTTGGGGGTGGGCAAGAATGAAAATAGAGAAGCAGGTATGAAGCCATTACAGTGTTCACAACAAAGGTGATGGTAATAGCAGAAGTAATTGGACAAAACCAGACACAATTGAAATTCCTTGGTGTTACACCAAATAAGACTGAACAAGACTTGCCTATTTCTGCATCCCTATTCCTTAGCAAATTATCTAGGTCATGGTAGACACTCAATGAAAATAGTTAGAACTGATCTTTCTTGGGAGATCTAAATGCTAGATGTCCCAAACTGGTTATCAGGAAAGAATAGATGAGTATAGTATAAAAAAATTAATTAATAATTAATTAATAAAAAGATACTTTACAGGATGCATACAGGGGAAAAAGAAGACAAAAATTTCATTTTGGAGAAGCTGAGTGATGACTTTTTCATCAGCAGATCAAGGTTAAGGTATTTATATCCCTTCTCCAGGCATATTTCCAATAATTGTCTGAGGAAGTCCCAGGCGAACAAAGGCTGAATGGAATATTGCATGGTGAATAAGGAATAGGGCTGTATGTAGAAAAGACATTTTTAAAGTGAACTTGTGATTTAGAAAGGGATTTTTCATCATCTCCTTGGCTGACTTTGAAGAAGGAGCTTAAAAATAAAGAAAAGACTATCAAGCACATTGTCTGAAAATTATAGAACCAAGTGATTCTGTCTTGGTACATTGATTTAGATATTACTGAAGGCCTTTGGTTAGCACTGTTTTAGCATTAATATCACATTTACCCAGACACATTCTTTTTCAACAGACTGCTAAATAAAATCGAGATAGACAATATAATCCTTGCATAGATTTTAAATAGGAAGCACAGATACTCTTATACTTCAGAGTGGTGAAGTTGGATGAAAATGCAGGAGAAGTATATATTTAAATACTAACCCAAGTAATTGCAAGCACCCATACTTTTTCAGCACTTGTGGCTTAATTTGGGATGTTTAGAAATTTGGGACATTTTAGAAATTCTGACATTCTCAGGAAGGGGTTTCAGTCCTTCATATTTATCCCTACTGTTTTTGTTTTTTTTTTTTGAAATGCAATTTATGGACTACTTTTTAAGCTCAGCTACTCCTCATGTAGTTTTGAGTGATGCCTTCTAAATTCCCTCTAAGTGAACTTAAAAATAAAATGCACTTGCCTTTGTGGTAATACTACTTGGAAGCTTAAAATGGCATTCATGAGTTTAGTCTTGCTAAACTCAGCTGCATTACTTTGTCTCCAGAGCATGATTGAAGGGTGGGCTTTGCTCCAACAATGAGCTAAACTGTGGACCTCTCTGCTCCGTGGGATTGGAACAGTGCTGGCTGTGGATTCTGTTTATTCTCTGTCCCTCACCTTGGCTCCTTCCCTACCTTTTAAACCAAATGTTATCTGAAATGTCAATAGCTTTGCAAAAGGAATGCATGTCCATTAAGGGAAGACTCAGCTATTTCAAGGCTGAAAGGAAATAATAATAGCTTCTTAAAGGAAAGAAGGAATACTTCTAAAGCATTGACCCGTGGTACCAGTAAACATTGACTTGTAGGTTAAAATGTCTTTTGAGGGGTCTCTCAAGTCAGGCATCTACCTTTCTGTTGTCTTTATGCTATGGCAAGCTCTGAACCTAGGACTTTCTTCGCAGGCATTTCTATACACAGTGTGGGAGCCATTTCCTCTGTAGGACAACTTTCTCTGTAGCAGGATTTCTTCTAAAAATGAACTGGACATTCTTACTTCACTTTACAACCACGCTGTCACCCTCAACCTGGAATAAAATAATAAGATGTTATATAGCCCATTTATTAATGCAAAGTCCACAGTAACTATGTCATTTCCTTTGAATGTTTTTTTCATGGCTTCCCCCCACTTCTTTAGATGGAATCAGTGGCTCCTTTCTTTGGGTCAGGAATATGTTCCTGTTCTTTTCCCCTCCTACACATAATATTTTATTATATATAATCATATTCGGTAAGCCCCCTTATCAGTTTTCAGATTCTTTGGATTCAGTTTTTTTAGTGTGACCATAGTCCAAAAACATAAAATGAAAAATTCCAGAAATAAACAATTCAGAAGTTTTAAATTGTGCATTGCTCAGAGTGATATGATGAAATCTCACAGTATTCCATTCCATCTTGTCTGAAAGAGGAATCATGCCATTGTCCAATATACCCACTCTGTGTATGTTACCTACTTGTCACTCAGTAGCCATGTTTGTTACCCAGTTGACTATTGTGGTATTGCAGGACTTGTGTTTTGCCTTATGCAGCAGCCCAACACTATATTATAATGTCTACAGAGCTCACCTTCCTTCATCTCTGCACGTAGGCATTGTGTCACCTCACAGTAGCACAAGAAGAAAGGTAAGTACATACAATACAATATTTTTATGGATAGAGAGACTACATTTACATAACTGTTATTACCTTTCATTGTTATAATTGTTCAACTTTCTTGTTTTCTTTAGTATCCATAGTTGCAGTAATCAGTTGGGGGTCTTAGGACCTACCCACCATAGATAAGGGGTGGCTGAACCATGCTGTCTGTCTTTCCTGCTAGTCTTCCTGAAAGAAAGGACTATGCTTTGTCTGTCATTTTACCCTCAGACGCATGACACAGATGCTGTTTCAGGGCTCTACTCCCATGGCAAGATCAGGAATGCTTCTCCACTGCAAGAATCCCTGATAAGCCTCCCCCTTCCCTCAAGGCACCATAAATTAGTGACTCACCCAGCAAAACTGGCACTCAAACCCACCCAGTCTTCACAGTTTCAGATCCTCAAGAGGAGTGTGGAAGTTTTCATGGAAACGCACATACACTCAACACTACCATCCACCTACCACTGTTCCAGCAAAGGTAAAAAAGGGAGAGACGTGGTCCAGGATCCTCCATGCCTAGCTTGGGACTTCCGCTTGTAGCTTGGGAAGAAGCACTGTCAAAGCCCCTCCGCCTACACCCAGAACACAAGCCAGGTACCGAGGGAGTGAGCTTTGTGCATTCCTTCTGTTTTTATTACATTCAAGTGACACTTTGCCTTAGAATCCCACAGCTGTAGCTGAAGAGCACAGGATCCAATAGATTGTGCTTATTTTAAAATAACATCCTTGAGTTAATCATCACCATTTGTGAATTTTAAGCAGCAAACTCAGAAAGCCAGAAGTCAATGCTATCATTTCAAAAAAAAGACTCCTAGTCAGTTGACTTTCTTACCCAGAAGGTCACACCCCTGAAAACACAGCCATTAAAACTTCACTTCAGAACAACTTCCTGTATTATTACCAGGACTCGTAACAAACATGATTTCTAACCTAATCCTGCCAGAAGGAGAGTGGCCCCTTTAAAGTGGATCTTCTGATGTCACTGAGGACCATGCCCAATCAGCGTCTGGCCAACGAGTGAATGGAACCAATGAACGGCCATCTGCACTGGCCTGATTCTCTTCCACTTCATGTTCTACCTGATCACTTCCCGACAGCACAGGCTGTCAAGTATCGCATGTCCACTACCCCAGATTGATAGTACTTCTGGAAGGCTGCAAGCCTAAAAAGAGAACTTGGCTATTGGGTCACAAAATTGTACTAGAGAAGTTTTAGACTATTTTATAACAATTCTCTCTCTCTCTTTCTCTCTCTGTCAGGGAATTGAATCCAGTGCCTTCACCCTAGGCTTAATCTTGAGATTAAAGTCTTACTAAGTCTCTAAATTGCCCAGTTTAGGTTTGAACTCTAGATCTTCCTGCCTCAGCCTCCCAGAATGCTGGGGTTATAGGTGTGTGTGCCACCACACCCAGTTCCCAAAGGTGATTTTTGTTTGTTTGCATGTGTGTTTGTTTGTTTGTTCAAGATAAGAATGTCTCTGTGTAGTCCAGGCAGGCCTGGAATTTGCAGCAATCCTTCTGCCTCAGCCTCCACAGTGCTGGGTTTACAGGTATGCACACCATGCGTATCCAGAAAAGGTGACTTTTGCTGATGTTTTAAAATCTGTTCCTTCCTCCCTGTCTCCCTTGTTCCCTTTCTTCCTTTCTCCTTCCTTTTCTACATTTCTTCCTTCCAATTACTAGACTTACATATATTTACAAATATTACCTTATACAGTCCTCACAACAATGAAATACTATATTTATAAATATTATCATATAGTCTTCACAACAATGCAATATAAGTATTACTATAATTAATTTTTCAATTTGGAAAATTAAGGCTCAGTGATATCAATTTTCTAGGGTCACACAATACAGCCAGAATTCAAACCCAGGACTGAAAGATTCTAAGATCCATGGTCAATTCACTTTATCAGTTTGTTTCTGATATCTTTAAAAGTTATTGCTGAAAATGGTAAGAACTTTTGAGTATTTTAAAAATCAATTTTAAATCCCAGCACTCAGGAGGCCGAGGCAGAAGGATCATTGTGAATTTGAGGCCAGCCTGCACTACAAAGTTAATTCAAGCCTGAACTGCATAGTGAAACCCTATCTCAAAAACACCAAAAGAAAAAAAAGAATCGATTTTAAAGCTAATGAAAAAGAAGAAAAGAATTGAAAAATATGTGATAGATTAAGGAGACAGCATATTTCTATAGCCCTAAGCAAAAGACAGAGTAGAAGAAAGTAGAATTGAGCAGATTGAACGTTAGTTGCTTCAAGATTGTTTTTGATATATTATAATGCTTGATCATGTGTCCCGCAAAGCCATAATATAATTATCTGGATGTGATCATTTGACAATGAAATGCAATTCTGAGTGTACTTTGATATTCAAGGACAGCAATGATGGCCTCCAGGGACAGAGAATAAAAAACACAGACGGGGCAGTTGGGAAGGGATGCCACTCACAGAAAAGCCCAAGACGCTTTACATCTGACTTCCCTGACCAGCTCCTTATCAATTAGTGTGTGCTCCTTTGAAGATAAAAAATAATGAAATGTTTGCATTTCTGTTAGGGATTTGCAGATGAATGGATGACTGCTCAAAGGATTGAATGTTCTCAGGACGAGATCCAAAATCCTTAACTAACTGTCCTAGAAATCCTCTGAGATTGAGTTCTCCAACTCAACCCCTTCCAGCCTCCTCTCAGACCCTCAGGGATCTCTGGCTTTTGGTTTTTCTCTGTTTTGCCCAGAGAACCACCCTTCTACTGCTTTAAGATCTCTACATTTTGTTGTCTTCCCTTTACCCATCCCACACCCACTTCTTTCTATCACCTAAGCTGTTTTCACCTCTTCTTTATCCTTCAGGCCCTAGTTTACAGGTTCTTTTGCTTAGAGAGGTCCACAGATAGATACACATACACAGGCCAGGTGTATCTCCAACCCTGGCCTGATGTTATACTTTGTGTCTAGATGTCTCCCATGCAGTCATGGGACAGGCTTCTAGAGGTTCTGATTGATGCATTCATGGGATAGGCTTCTAGAGTTTTTGATTGATCCATGGTCCAAAGCTGGGATTGTGCGTGTGAGTGCTACACCTATCCTGGGGTAGATAGCTTGCATACACTATAAGGGAGGGAAAGAGGCTTGCTCTCTGCCTCTCCCCTTGTGCTCTTGCTGCTTTTGCTGTCTTGTGCCACCTTGAAGTGTTGCCCCTGTGCCCTGCCACCCTGCCTTGGAGCCAGCTGAGTATGCACTGAAACCTCCTTAAACTGTGAACTACATAAACCTTTCCGTTTTTACTTCTGCGCATTAGGCATTTTGTCTCAGCAACAAGAGAAAAGTAATCAAGACTCCTGAGTACTTCCTTGTAAGAGCCTTGTTCCTGGGTCAGTATTGTCATCTGGTACCAAGAGCAGGGTTTAGGAAGGCATGCCTTGAACAGCTTAGGACTAAGTTCATCTCAATTTAGTGTTTAATTGGAGACACTGATGTTATAGAAAGCCCTGGATCCAGCCAAAGTTTTAAGAGGTCAAGAAAAAGTCATGTGGGGCAGAAGCATAGAATGAGATACTTAGTATATTTGAGGGAAAAGGACTATAAAGATCGCTAAATTCATTTTCACACTGCAATAGGCAAGGTAGTAATGATTCTTCACCTATCTCTTCATCCTTTTTCAACATAGGCAAAAAGGATTCAGGCATGTTGCACCATGTTCTGCCTATCTGGCATGTTCTGCTACGGTCAGCTCAAGATAAGACACGGGGCATTTTAGAGAAGCCACAAGACCGTGCTACCAACCCTTTTCATCCAGTCTATGAGAGACATCTTGACTGATCATAGCTTCAGAAGCATCCTCTACTTACCAGCTGTCTGAACTCAAGCATGAATCAGCAGTCTTAAGGTCTGCAGCAGTTATTTCACAGACGTGTGAGGTTGGATCACAGGCTTCTGAGGAAAAGGCATTTTGTAAAATTACTCCATTTGAAAATAACAGGGCAATTTGTGTTAAGATCAAAGGCAGATTTCAAAGAAAAGACCTCCCTGAATATTTTTCCTTATTCTGACATCTGACATGTATAGAAATACAACTGCAAACCCAAAGGTTGCTTAGAAAAATACAGTGCTTCATGGAACTCAGAGGTTTGAACCAAATGACTGCCTTTTTTCTAGCAATGACCTTGGGTAAACCACTGGATCTCCAAACCTCAGTGCTAATATCTGTTAAATGGAGCCAGCCCTTCAACTAACACCTGTACGGTAGTGTCTTCTGTGTGTGAAATGGTGTGCATGGAGAGACAGCCACCTATATCAAGTTCATACCATGTTCTGGGTGCTTTACCTCTATGATCTCTCCCAATCCACAGTGCATCTCTTTGACAGACCTTGGAAGCCCAGGCGTGGCGAGTTCAACAACATAGGGAGTGGAAAGATGGGGACTAAAGTTATGTCCGTTGACCCCCTCACCTTTGACCCACCTCCTTAGCGTCGCCCAAGCAGATGGGTGAGAAAGGGTTTGAAAACGCTGGAGGGCTGCGTGTGTGAGCACTCCTGTTTTGGTATGCAGGTTGAACTGGATTTATGCTCTCCTCCTAAATTTTTTCTCTTTTCTTCTTATCTTTTTCTCCCTTGTTAGCATGAAGTACAATACTGTCTTCACCTGCTGGAACTGCCTGGAAAAGACATGTGAAAGAGCTTGCAATAACTTTGCCTGCTTGCCTGGCCAGTAGACACTTTGAGGGTGCACTTACTCTCCTGAGCACGGTGTATCTTAAATGGCCTTGGGTATTTGCAGTGTTGGCGATTTCAGATGCTGTCGTCTCAGATCCCTGTTTTCTCCCCGTGACTGCTGGTTGGCTCATTCTCCCACCAGCAGGAGCCTGCATCTTGTCAATATTCATCAGCAGGAGTTTCTTCTAACTCTTACTTATGTTGCTTTGTGATGAACTCAAATTGGCTGGACCAAAACTGAGAGTACATGAGGTCCAGCACCATCGGTCATAATAAAGTGATGAGAAGCATGAATGAGCAAATGCATTGCTTAGTGAATGGAAACTGGATGGAGAGACAGACAGATGAAAAAAGATGGACCAACTGAAGAGCTTAGTTTTCTCTCTCAGGGTGATATTTTCCACTGTAGATGGATACAGTTTGCTATAGTGTTAATGACGGTATTGGCTGGAGTGACCATGTAATGTACTGGCCAACTTGTTACTTTTCAGAGTATCAGGAGACTTTTCAGAGTATCAGGAGACGTTAATCCTACACCCAAGATGACTGCTTTGTGCAAACCAGGATATATGGGTTTGGTTGGGCCATCTGGTATTGCCCACTTCACCCATCTTGCTCACTGGCAGTTGTCTAAGTGAGATACAAGATGGGTTGCACTGTGGCCTGATGAATAATCTCAGCTCAATAGTGGTGATCTGCCTTCATCCTGACCCTGCTGTCCTGCCATGAAGCTTCATTTCCTTAGATGTGGACACCAAGTGTTGGATTCTGCAATCAAATAGACTTGGGTTTGAATTCTAGCCTTGCCACTTTCTAGCTATGGGATTTGGGCAAAGGGCTTGAACCTACCAATCATCCAACTTCTCAGCTGTGAGGCGGAGCTAATGCCAGCCCTGTGGTCATTATGTGGATGTGCTGAAGTGATGCGGGCAAAGTGACTAGTTAGTGTGGCACATAACAAGTGTTTGGTACTGTACATGTTTGCTATGTGATCACCTATTTACTGCTAAGGAAATAGCAGCTTTGTTATAACTCTGTTAAAACAGAGTTTACTGCTAACGAAATAGCAGAGATGTTATAACACAAGGCCATTGTATTTTACCTCCGTGGTCAATAAATAACTAGAATGACATCTTTCTTCCTTTCCAGTAAAATTAATTCCATTTCCCCCTTTCCCCATACTCTCACACTCCTGGTATAATGTTTGCAGTTCATGATTGCCAACATATGTATTTCCTCGTCTTTCTTCTCCATATCACCGGGTGACAAGCACTACCTAGCACATGGCTTATGCCCAGTAAATAAATATTCACTGAAGTAAATTGAGAGGGCAATTTGCAAAACTCACCCCAACTCATTTCCACTTGGCTAAATAAATGCATTGCTTTGCACTGTGTATTTGAAACAACCCCCATTTAATCTTTTTTGGGGGGAGGAAGGATTT